>NC_080383.1:4086875-4401250 GCF_014773155.1 Arachis stenosperma | reverse complement strand
GATTATCTAGAAAAACTTTTCTGTCGCCTCAACACCAGTACATCGGGTCAAACCTATATCCCCAGGATATTGGGAAACATGGTCAAAGAGCTCAGAGATAGGGTACTGGTCACTCCAGACGGAATGAGGATTAGCCCCATCAATGTAACCGTAAAGCTTCCTTTGTCTCTCAAAAACAGTCTTGTCAGTAAAATCCCCTTCAGAAAGAACTTCAAGCCACTTCTCAGAGTCAAGTTTTCTCCTTTTTGGAGAAAGAGGGAGCTGGGCAGAAGAATAAGCCACATCCCCACCCCCTTCCCTCGCCATACCTGATACGCTACCAGTCTTATCACCTTTCTTTTTCAAAAACGATTGAAGGCGGGAAGTACTCAAATTTGAAACCCTTTCACTTATAACATGCAAATTTCAAATAAAAAATTGTTCACGCAAAACACAGGCAAATAAACAAATACACAATACCTATATATGCTTCCAACCCTTCTCTATCATTTCCTTCATCATACTTAAGCAATTCTGGGATAGACAAACATTCACCCTCCGCGAAACACTTAATTAAAAAATTCAAAAATCTATTTTCTTCCTCACTCCTCTCAATAGAGTCCAAAATCTGCATTGGCTCTGGATACCAATACAAGGGAAACCTTTCAACAAGTTCATCATCCAAGTAAGACGGATATTCAGTCTCATGAGAACGAACTTTCATAAACATGGCTTTAAAATTTTTAAAAGATGATTTGTAAAAAAGGAAAATAGAGCGGCCCGGATAACTGCTCAGAAAAATTCACAACCCTTTTCGAACTCTTTTTGACTGAAACAGAGAAAAGAAAACGTTCAATGAAGACGAAAAACTCAGGAAATTCATCAAACATTGAAAAGCCTTAAAAAATGCCCAAAAATTTTGATGTAATTGGGATGGAGCACAGTTGAGTTGGGTCAAAACATTACACTCGAAATCAGTAAAATGGAACCTTAGAAAAAACTCGAAAAAACACAGAGTATACATGTAAAAATAACTCCAGTCACCCCTCTTTTCACAAACCCTCTCATCACTATTGTAAGGCACTAATTCGACACCTATGCCAGACCCCTCTTTCGACAATTTCAAAGACCTAGCTTCACGAAGAGACTCCTCATCACAGTAAAAAGAAGCGCGGGTTTTAACGTCTACATGTACCCACTGGTAGAGATTCTCACTTTTAACCTCTACTACCTTTTCCTTTTCTTTTTCTCCCTCTTTCCCTCTCTCTCTAACCATTATGAAAACGAAACGACAAAAAAGAAAAATAGGAAGACTAACCTTTCGCAGTCATATTTCATTCACTTAAGCAAAGACCTTTGAGATAAAAACTTCGTATAGTTTTTTAAGGGAAAAACTGTAATAAAGGAGCATAATAACCCACTCACTAAGAGGGTAACTCAAAAAGCATAACCGTTCACATACCAAGGAGATTTCCAAAGCCCAAATCCAAGTGAAAAGATAATACACACATTTATTGCAAATAACGGTTTTCGAAAAAAATTTATTACATGAATTTACGTGGAAGATAAGTAAAACGCCCAAGCTTGAGAGAACTATCGCACGTTGAGCTTGGGAGCTGGGGTGTTATTAACAAAAACCGAAGTATAACCACATTCTAAAGCTCAACTTGCTAAAACATGAAAATCGCAAGTTAAGCTTGGGGGCTATGTAATGTAACCCTTAAACATTGGATAAGCCGAGTTATACCTCGGTCTGCTTACCCCAAACTGAAACGATAAAGTCTCTCAACGTATCCGAATCTTTTCCAAAGATCTCGCCCGCATGTGTTTACGTCGGTCATGAAAATCTTGGCACTCATCAACGAACAAATCAACCTGGAGCACACTATAAATCGAACTGATGGACAATCATATGACTCATTTAGCAACAACGTACTACTATACAAACGACTTGTATCCCGAACACTTTTTCTTCTTATATAATTCTTTACTGATTTGAGTGTCGAAGTCCTTTTTGCAGGTAGCACGCTCGGATCCGAATTCACAAAGATACATCGAATTTGGTTCGAATTATGAAGCTAATAAAGGTCAATACAAAGCCGACACCAAGCTCGGAAGAAGTACCTTGCAAGAACAGGTTTAATTTCATGATACATAAAATAAAATAGAGACCCACCTAATATACATAAAAGAATAATGTTTGTGGTTTCAAACTTTTCAATACCTAGCAAGAATCTAACATTTTGGAGGGTTTTTGGAGAAAGTAACTAATAACTAAAATAAGATAGTGTATATTGTATAGTATTAGTTTTATTGAAATAGTTGAATAACGAAAGACTTGCACATATATACAATCGCGTAATTAATTAATTAATTAATTGACAAATATAAACCATGCATCTCTTCAACTTTTTCAAAGCTATTAATATTTTTTTCGTATGAAAAGAGTAAGTATATATGCTTTTAATTAGACCGTGGGTTTGAACTGTGTTTGCTTGGAAGTATCAAATTGCTAGCTAGCTAGCTATAATGTTCTGTTTTCATCATTTTTTCTTTTTTTTTAAAAAAAATTTCAGCACTAATAATTTTATTATATATATATATATATATATATATATATATATATATATATATATTAAAATAATATTTATATATTACCTACTAAATTAGTCTTTATATTAAAAAAATCACATTTTTAGTAAGCACAAATAAATTTTTTATTAATTGACTATATTAAATTTTTAGCCGTTTACTAAATGCAAAAAAGGAAGAAGAAAGCCATATAGCTATTATTCCATTCTCATTATTTTTTCCATATATGATAAACCACAAAAAGTGGAGGGTATATGTTCCCTTCAAATTAATAAAGCTCTTCTGGCACACACCAAACTTTACTATATACAACAGTTTATATTAGAATTAAAAAAACCCACTTTTCATTAAGTTTGAATTTATTGATGCTATGTTCTTGGCATGCAACTGGGGCAGCCTGTTTCTTTAAAATGGAACATATAAAATTGATTGCTTAATAATTAATTGGACCTTCATAGATGCATATCTAATTGAACTAACTGATTGATTGATATATTTGCACGAGAAAAATATGGTGATGCATTAATTTGTCTACACTCTCTAGAACTTTGTAGCATATTCTTTGCTATTATGTAATTAAGTAAAATATTTGAAAGGAAGAAACGAAAATCAACTCAAAATTATTTTATTTCATATTATTTAATTAATACTAAAATAATTGAGTAATATTAAATATAATAATATATAATCATAGATGTTACATTATATATATAAAATTATGTATAATAAGTTAAATAAATTAATTTAGATTATTGTCTCTTTAGCATTATGTTAATTAAGTATAGTATTTTCCATGAGAAAGATGATTAGTTTTGAATTTTTTTATTGGTATATGTTGTTAAAGTTTTAATTTTTTTAAAGGACACTCTAATGAAAGACATTGATTCTCTTTCTCTAATTAATTAAATAATTATTCATTTAGACAAAATTAAGTATTTAAATAAGCACAAAAAATTATGATAGAATTTTAGTGGGGTTATTGCTGATAAATTTTTCCTATATAAGGAATATAAAGAATTATATGTGGTAACCAACGACCTATAACTCAAATGGTATATAGTCTCTCCATTTTTACCTAAAAATTTTAGATTTGAGTCTCACTCATAATTTTAAAGAAAAAAATTGTATGCTGATAACTTAGCACTACTCAGCTATGAATTTACTAAATAATTAAAATTTCTTAAAAGGTATACATGGTTTCCAAAATTTTATTTCTAAATCATACACTTTAAGAAATATTTTTTTTATTTTTTAAAAAAGAGAAAACAATATTCCTCATGAAGAAAGCAACATTATTGTGTCTGATTTGGACAACTCTCCTTCAAACAATTATGTTTTTTGTCTGATTGCTAAGCACAACATGTGCTTATGAAATCAGTCAATTCAACTTCAAACTATAATAATTGGTCCAATTTGAGATTATTTGTAGTTCCAAAATCCAAATCATAAGAGTCTATTTTTGGTGAAATAGGGTTGGAAGAAACATTTATGGATATGATGGCTTAATTGCCACAAACTTTAGCATCATACACATATTCTGACACCTTTATTTTTGACCATCTTTTTTCAGTTTATTAGGGTAAATGCATGCCTAACAATTGTTTCATTTGATGATATGTTAATGTTACATAGTTAGAGTTATTTGTCAAAATTATTATCAGAAATTGTCAAAATCCAAAGAATAGTTAGAAACAGGGATCATTGCTAAAAAAAATCACATTTTGATACTTTATTTCTTTCCTCTCCAATGAGAAAATTAGTAAAATAAATAATAATATATTTTAATTATTATTCTTGAATTAAAGTAATAGAGAATTGCATGAAATTACAAATTCAATAAGATTGCTAATGTGTTATAGAAAAATCAGAAAGTGCAAAATTTCTTGAAAAATGACATGATATTAAAATTAACTAGTTTTAGTGTTTTTTTTTAACTTTATCAGAAAAGTGGCCAACCTAATTAGTAGGTTATTATTTTAAATTTAAACTATTATTGTATAAAATATAACAAATAGAGTATTAAAATTTATTTAATTAACAAGGAGTATATTATTTCTTACTTAATAATAAATGTATAAGAAAGAGCTGTTCAATGATAATTAAATTCTCAACTTTCTCACTTTAACATGTTTTTTTTGTTTTAAAAATCTTTTTCCGTAAAGAAATTATGTTTTTTTTTGGGTTTGATGAACAATAAATGGGCCTAACAGCCCACAATATCTGAAGTTGGGCCTAAAACTAATATTGTTACCCACTACAAAGAAAAACTAATGACTAGTCCAAAAAAAAGTAATGCAAAAACTCATTCACTAATATCAAATCCTTAAATGAAAATTTGATTATAATATATTAATCTTTAACTTATATATGGATGGGGTTGAGAAATACTATAGGAAATTAAAAAAAAATTATTGCCATTAGTCATTAATGAAAAAAAAAATTATTGACAAAAACCAATGGTTTCAAACTTTCAATATTATTTTCAGAAAAATACCAATGATTTAAGTATTATTTTACTTTTAATACATCAGTATTATTTGCTACTAAATCCAACTTGCATTATTATTAACAGTATTTTAACAATATAAAATAACCGTTAAGATCCTTTTTTTTTAATTAACATTGATGAAAAAACACATGTAGAGCATATTAGCATAACTCTCTTTAAATACAAAATAAAAAATCATTGGGATTTGGGAGCTACTAATAGGTATGGTGACCTAAAGTCTATGTATTAAGATGAGGGACCTATTTGTAGGTACCATTTAGATTTATACACACCAATCACCATTATATACCGTACCAATAGTATACAAAAATAGAATCAACATTAATGTACTAATGTGACATGCTTGTAATTATCCATTTTTTTTATTTTATCTTTGTATAGTGGTGCATGTGGAATTTTGGAAACTACCAAAAGGGAAAGGAATAATATAGTTTGTTTTTTTAATTATTATTAGAGTTTAATTTTGATGTACTGATAGTATAAAGCGTTTTATATAGTCGTGTAATTACATATATTATTTTAGATGACCATTTACGGGTTTAATATGAAAGATAATTATTTTTATATATGTGATATATTATGTAATTAAATATACGTATAAAATTATTTTACACTAACAGTATATCAACATTAAATTTTTATTATTAAATATATATTGAAGGATTTAATACAAGCATTTTTTATCTTAAAAGACATTCATGATGTGCATTTATTTTTTTTTTAATTTAGAAATTGATAATAATGGTACTAGATTAACTAATAGTACAGAAGCTAAAATACAAGTTATGCTTGGTACCACAAAAAGTTACATCAGAAGTAGGGTTAGGGTTGTGGTTCTCTGCCACAACTTAGAATAATTATGTTCATCCATAAGCAACTAGAGAAGGAGAAAAGTTGATTAATCACGTGATGTGCACATGATGCATGTGAAGGGCAGCATCTTATATATTATACAATAAAGTAATCAAACTATAACCTTCATTATTTTCCCTCTAGTTTTTGTGTCAAAAATGTCATGAATAATTTGAACATATTTCATGTAAATTTCATGAAACTCAAACCACTAGCAAAGATGTGTAGTGTATTATATTATGTTAGAAAATATATGGTTAATTCTCAAAAAAAAAAATTAATATTAAAATTTAATTATTTTGTTGGTTTTTATAAAATTTCACTAAATTTTTAATTAAATTCTTATATTTTTTTTAATTGAGTCTTTACATTACTTTTAATTTTTTAATTAGGTTATTTGTAGTGTAAAAAATATTAGAATTAACTGAATATTTTTTTACAAATTAAAAATATTCATAATTAAAAACCTAACTAAATCTTTGATCACATGTATTTTGAAATAAATATTTTGTTAATTTTAATGTTTTTGATATGAAAATAATCTAATTATAAAATTAAAAACAATTGAGGTATCCAATTGAAAAGAAAAAATATAAGGATCTAATTAAAAATTTAGTGAAATCATAGAAACTAACACAATAATTAAACCTAATATTAATTAGAAATAATCAATGAAATATTTATGAAATTGTATAGAGTAATTAAAATGTTAGAATTCTTTTGTGTTGCTTTTTTGTTTGCCACATACTTTTACACTGCTAAATTAAAAATATTATATAGAGTCTCTTTGAAGTGAAGTCTTAATCACTTTATTCAAAGTTTGAGCCATATAGGATCTCACAAATGTGGATTTATAAAAAAAAAACACCATGGAAATTAAAATTTTAGACTATGATGTCTAAAATGCCTACATTCTTGTAATAATGGACAATTAAGAAATAATAATAAACTCCAATAGTAAATAATAATTATAAAAGAGATAGAAGAAAAAAGTTGCAATGGTTTTGTCAAGGGCATACTTCAATGAAAATAAAATAAAATAAAAGAAGATAAAAAGTGTACATAATATGCTTCAAATCAAAGTCTCTTTTTTATTTTTTTTCCTTCATTGGTGGCTTTTCCTGGGCCCTAAAATTATAATAATTGATACTATGAAAAGGCTAAAGGCACAATTGTTAATAGAAGCCTAATCCTTTGGGGTGCATGGAGATTAGGTTTATCCAAAATGTAATGACGATATTACCCCTCAGAACCGTTGGAATTAAAATTAAAATACTGGGTATATAGTCAAACACAAGACATCACATTATCCATAGGAAGAGTGGATATATAGTAATCTAGCAATATATTTTTGTTTCCTCTCTTTTTTTTTGTTTATAAAATTCATATAGGCCTGAGTTAGTAACTTAGTAAATTTTTTGAGAGTATATTATGCGTTAACGTTTGTAATTTTGAAAATTAGACTGTTCTAAAAATATCTAAGGAAATATTTTTTTAAATAAAAAAATCTAATATAATTTTATATTATAATAAATATTATGATTTTTTTATTAATTAATTATTAATGTCAAATTTTATTCACGAATAAAACTCTCTCAATTTATGTCTATTATGATTATTTTAAATTTTAAAATTTATTTTATTAAATATAATTTTTATTCCTTGTATTTATTAAAAATAATTTTTAGGGCAAAACACATAAGTAAACCATAGCTAGGTCAATATTACATGAATCAGCCAAATCAAAAATTGGTTCATCAATCAACCAAATGAGATTTCTATATAATTCGAACCAATTTGGTTCGAACTCAATCTCCATGTAATTCGAACCAATTTGGTTCGAATTACACCTTGTAAAGGTTTGCCAAATAATTCGAACCAATTAGGTTCGAATTAGTGTGAAGAATTAGCCAGCAAGTAATTTGAACTAAGATGGTTCGAATTACTAAGAATTCGTTCCGCACAGCAATTTAAGTTACGAATATAGTTTCTGCATCATGGTTTAATAAAACTCGCAGAGTTATTTATTCCGGTGTGCATTAGACATACATTTCGTTTAAAACTGCGGAGAAAGAACATATTCATTAACTAAATTCCTATTCAAAGTACATCACACTGACGTTAACAAATTCTATCAGTCAGCAACTACAAGTAAGAAAACCGATAATAGTGGAATCTAAACGCGAAATTGAAACAACGAAAGTACCAAATCCACCAAAACACCTAATCATGCCCCCGTGTGTGCTCTGCTCCTCCGAGCTGTGGGCAACTCCGACGTGTGTGGCCCGGCTGCCGACAAAGCCCACACCTCTTTGGCCGATTCGGATCTGCCTTGTCCATATTGGTCCGTATCTTAGTGGACCTCGGCCGACCCTCTCTCGCACGCCTCTTATTGAGGTCAGGGATGACAGTCGGCCCGTCATATGGTGGCCAGAAACCCTCCGAAATGAGAGGTGTGAAACCCATCCGATACACACTGAAGACTGAACTAAGACGATACACGTGGTGGACGTAAGGCTCCCATGTAAGCCGTGAGTAGGCATAGCATGCCAGTGCGTGGGGACACGGGAAATGAAGAGCCTGGAAGTATCCACAGTCACATGTCTGAGATGCAAGCGAGACTTTGTAGCTACCTAGTGAGAAAGAACCAGTCGGAGTTGTTTCTGCGACGGTCAACTCGGAGTTATCTCTGTCGTACACAGTAACGGTGAAGCACCTAGCCGTCTTCAAGTTGGCCTCTATACACTTCACCAAGTGCTGACTAAATTGTTGTCCGGTTCCCATCTGCGCCTCAGCCTCTCTCTCTTTGATAACAAATAATTCCACCAACCTTCCGTATGTTGCCTTCACTAGCGAGCATACAGGTAGGTTTCGTACACCCTTGAGGATCGAGTTCACACACTCAGATATATTCGTCGTCATGTGTCCGAATCTACGCCCCTCATCACAATGCTGTGTCCATAACGAATACTCAATCCGGTTCGCCCAGTCACACATCGCCGGGTCTTCGGACCTAAGAATATCAAACCAGTAATGGAACTCGACCTCGGTCTTAGCGTACGCCGCATTCACAAGTAGCCTCCTTGCGTCTTTGCCCTTGAAGGTGAGGGTGAAATTTGCCGCAACATGTCGAATGCAGAATGCCCGGTATGCAGACGGAGGTAACCAGCCTCCGTCAGGAGCCTCAAGCACGGCCTTGATGCCGTTATGCCTGTCCGAGATAACCAGCAGACCCGGCTGTGGTGTCACATGCTGACGCAGGTGGGAGAGAAAGAAGTATGCGGTCTGTTGTAACGTTTGACCTCCCAAACTCCCTTTCGCTGTCGGAGACTAAGCCGAATCAACCATGTGCACCCATTGCCGAACTCAGAACACTTGCCCACATACCGGCGATAGTCAGATTCCACGACCTTGTACTGTACCCCTCGACGGATGCTGTAAGTCTTGACACTTAAGAGGGCCTCTTCTTTATCCGGAAATTGCTGACCAACCTGAAACTCTGTCAGACCTGCAGACCCTTCAGCATCTCTAGCGCCAAATCCAGCCGGCTACCCAGGTACCCCCTCCTGCCTCATGGCATCCAAGTCCAAAGAGGAAAAATGTGGAGGGTATTGCTGCGTGCCAGAGCTAGAACCACCGCCCGTCCCAGTAGGCTCACTTGCTCCAGCATCATCGTCCTCTGGATCATCCAAGAATCCATCTCCAACCCCAGCCGGTACAAGACACTGTAAAGAGGTCCGCGGATATTCCCCTTCTCCGACCTCGTCGCCTACACTCCCGTTGAGATCAACAGCGAACGAAGGGGAGGCGACAGGTTGGAGGGGCGGCTCGTACGCAGAGACGGAGGAAGATGCCACGGCTGGTCTTGAGCTAGAACCGGCTACCGTGGCTAAAGTGGTGGTATTCCGGTTCGAACCCCCCGAGCTGGACACGGCGTCAACCAACTTTGCCAACAGTTCTGGTGTCCTCACCTCTGGAAACTGCCGGCGACAATGAAACATGACCTGCAAGTCATCATCACTCCCGATTGTGAAACAATCGTACTTTACGGTTTCCTGGAGCACCGTGATTGGAATTTGATAAAAAAAATTTCTTAACCCGTTTCACACCTTCTAGACCAAGTTTCAGCAGTACAGAGCTAACAAGGTCCTCATACCTCGTCGTAGGCCTTACGATAACACAGAGAAGATCCTTATCAGTGAACTTCACACCGGAATGAGTTTTCCTCTTAATGGATCCTCTATGGTGAACCAACACTACGAAACTCTCCTCACTAGCCATCTTAGCTCCTCTCTAATGATACCAACTCACGTTCAAACCATATAAATACAGCTCTGGTCCTCACTAATTGGTTCGAATTATTTGGCAAACATTTACAAGGTGTAATTCGAACCTAATTGGTTCGAATTACATGGAGATTGAGTTCGAACCAAATTGGTTCGAATTATATAGAAATCTCCTTTGGTTGATTGATGAACCAATTTTTGATTTGACTAATTCATGTAATATTGACCTAGTTATGATTTACTTATGTGTTTTGCCCTAATTTTTAGTTTAATTTATCAAACAAAGATATTACAGATTTAAAAAGTTATCTTTTAAAAATAGTTTTGATGAACTACTTATAAAAAATAAAAAAGTTTCAACTTTTTTCGTTTATAAAGATTAATTATATTTTCCCATTTACTTTGATTATTATTTGTCCTTTTTTTCTCATTTAGTGGGTTGATAATATTATTTTAGTTTTCTTCCCAATAATAAGTATAGTTTTTCTCTCCCAAGATTTGCAATTGTTGGGTATATCTAATTTTTTCCCTCAAGAAAATATGGTAAAAAAGTTACCGTACGATTCAACAAATCAAACACTACTGAATATTTTGTAAAAACATAAAAAAAAAGTTGAAAAAGTAATATGTTTTAATTAATATACCTTTTAAACTTCATGTAAAGCTTGTATATATCTCTCTTTTACATGGCTGTATCAAACTTACATTATAAGTTAAAGTTCTCAAAATTAAAAAATTCTATATAGTATTCTATAAATATTTATTAAGAAGATCTTTTACCGAAATTAGGATTCTCTTTTCCAAAAAAAATTAGGATATGAATTTGTAATCAATTCATAGTTCTTATCCTAAAATATCATTTAATTTTAGATATCGATTCACAACAAATAATCTTACATTTATTTATATTATATATACACGCACATGTATTAATGCTACCTTATTATGATGATATTATCCATTTAATTAATTCCAAATATACTACAATGGATCATCATCATATAATAATACAGTTTGCAATTACAAAATAAAACTAATAAAATTACATTCTAACGAAACAAAATTGTCAATTTAATTTCTCTCTAATCACTCACCTTAATAATAATAATAATAATAATAATAATAATAATAATAATAATAATAATAATAATAATAATGGCAAAATATTTTTTTGTCTTTGAAATTTAATAAAAGTTTTAAAAATACTTTTAAATTTTATTTTGTTTCAATTTTATCCCAAAAATTTTCTATTTGCATTAAATATACCCTGACGACTAATTTTTCAAGAAAATTCAAGACCAATTCAACAACAATTTTATAAGAACAACCTTCAACACAAGCAAATCAAGTATAATTTTTATGCATTAATGTTATATTGATCTTAGATTTTTTGAAAAATTAGCCGTCGAGAGTATATTTGATGCAAATAAAAAACTTTTAGAACAAAATTGAAACAAAATAAAACTTAAGGGTATTTTTAAAACTTTTTGCCAAATTTTAAGGACAAAAAATATACTTTACCCTAATAATAATAATAATAATAATAATAATAATAATAATAATAATAATAATAATAATAATAATAATAATGTTATATTTATACAATTATTATAAGTAATTTATATTGAATAATTTTTTTAATCAACGATTTATTAAAATATTGTAATCCTAATTTTAAAAAACAATGTTACATGATAGTAAATATTATTATTTTTTGTCAATAATAATTTATTCCCATATTTATAAAAATTTTACATATAAAAAGTATATAATTTGCACTTGTATTCACTAGAATTTTACATACATGAATCAATACAATTTACACTCATATTTTTCAGAATTTATACACATAAATTAATAAAATTTATTTGTTAAAGATAATTTAATTTTTGTGGCTTTGTACTAGTCAAATGATGATAAAAAATTATTGATCTCTAAGAATTTTTCAATTTAAAAGTATTTGTAAATTTAAAAATGTGGAAAAAATAAAATTTACACTATAATCACTCAAACAATTTTTAGAAACATTTGAATAAAATATATTAATCTTAAAGAAAATTGACACTAATAACAAGTAAAAGGAATACATATATTCTTTTAATTAAATTAGATACCCAATTCCCCATGATTTATGTTTAGAATTTCACAAAATAGAAAGTAGAAATATACATTTTCCAATTTGAATAAATGCAATTTGTCTTTTCATTTTTAACACCAAATGTTCCAAATTAGGTGCTCCACATAGCCTGCTATAAAGCTGCAGTGCTACCATCATACAGAATTAGAATTTCACAAAAAAAAAAATAAAAAAAACAAAAAAATATTTTCCCTTTAGAATATGGTGTCTCAGTCCTGCATAAAATAAAAAAAAAACTCCAATTTAGTTTTTTTTTTCTTTTAATGTAAAACAAAACACCCCAATTGAAATTTTGTCATGTATAAAATTGAAAAAGAAAAAAAAAGAAAAAATTGACATAAAAAAAAATAGTTAGCAGTTTAGCACTTACCAGTTATCAAAGGATGATAGCATGATGTAATGTTTCTAAGATTTTGGTGTATTTAAGATTTTTATACACACTTCGCTTAGTACTAAGTAGACAACACATGTATTGAAGCTCTAGATTTGATTTGATGAGAGACTTTGCATTCTCCTTTCTTTGATTCAGGTTGACCTCTCTCTCTCTCTCTCTCTCTCTACTTTTGATGTTGTGTTGTTGCTCATATTCATCATTCATTACAATATTTTTTGTTTTTCTTAGACCAAAACCACAGACACCGCTCCTGTTCATTTTTTTTCTTTTATTTTTCATATATTCTTGCTTTTCCTTTACTGCTCTCTCTCTCTCTCTCTCTCTCTCTCTCTCTCTCTTTTCTGTGGTTTCCTCCACTGCAAACCAAGCTTCCTTTCCAGCTAGTTAAGGTCCTATAAGCCCTTCCTTGCACCTCAACCACAACAACAACACCCCACCAACCATTTTGCCACCTTTTTCCTTTTTTCTTCTCTATAATCTTCCAATTCTAACCCTCCTTCCAAATCTTCACCCTCAAAATTAGATTTTTGTCTGGCATTCCTCTCCAATTTGTGTTTTTTAAATTAACTTCTCTTACCCTTTGAGTTCTTTTGGTTTTCTATTAGGACCACTTGTATGTACCACTGCATCTTCTTTTTGCAGCATCTGGAATTTGTTGTAGTAGGGTTTATTATTGTGCTTCTCTCTCTGTGGATCATTGAAGCTAATCCTCTTTGTTTTTGCTTGCTTCAGTGGGGTTCTCAAGGTAGGAAGACATAGGAGGCTGGTAAATGCTTTTGTTCTTCTGAACCACCTTTGTTTTAATATACATAAATTTAATGGATAATTCACATTCTTCTTTATCTTTTGTTTACTTGGATCATAAGTGATGCTTTGCTAGTTCTCTTTTCTTTTCAATTGGAATTTGTTTATGGGAATGATGATCAATATAGGTGCTTTTACTTTTCCATTAAATTGTGAATTTTACAGTGTGTGCCTTTTTTATTGTTCAATGCTTTGAGTGTTGTTTTAGGTTTTGGCCTAAATGAATCCCATACACTTTTCCTTTAATGAATTGGATTGTTTTTGCTGTGTGCCTTGGTAATCCTGATAATCTAAGATCTTGAGAGTTATCTTATTGAAAATTTGGAGTCTAGCATTATCTTTATATCATGATTAAGCTTCAGTGAGTGATTAGTTGACATGTTGATTTTGGGAATTTTTTGTGTGAGATTGTTGCAATTGCAAGAGCTGATATGTTGGCTGCAAATTAGAATGTTCAGATTTTTCATTTGTGTTTAGAAGCATTGTGTAAAGGGAATACTTAACTAGGTTCTTACATTCAGGTGGGAATGCCTTAAATCTACCAGCTGGAGGAGCTTGGAGGGAGAAATTGATCAATTTGTAGCTACCAACTATGTCATCCAATAGTTCTTTGAATGTCGAATTGTCGAAGAAGACATCTTTTTTCGGTTTGAAACGATGGGTTTTGATTGGGATCGGAGTCAGTGCCTTTATAGTGCTGATTCTTGGTGTATTGTCTGTATGGGTGATGTTTCGGAGAAAGTCTAGGAGATCTGTTGACAAGTACTCTCAATCCAAGATACCAAATGTGTCGAAAGATATCAGGGTTGATAAGGTTGGGGTGCAGAGTTCTTATGTGGAGCCGGAAAATGTGTCTGTTTCAGTTCATGACAAGGCAAATGATAAGAGTTCAGAGAAGATAACAGTTCATTTGGCCATGAGTAAATCCAGTGATCATGATAATATTAGTCAGTGCAGTTCAAGCTATCACCACGAGAGAGGATTTAGTTCGATGTCTGGGGAAGAAGGAAGTTCCGGGAATGGTAAGAAGCAATCTATGTTGTCATATGGAGGAGGGATGGTGACTGCCTCTCCTTTAGTTGGGTTGCCGGAATTTTCTCATCTCGGGTGGGGCCACTGGTTTACACTCAGGGATCTTCAACTAGCAACGAATCGTTTCTCGCAGGAGAATGTTATCGGTGAGGGTGGCTATGGGGTTGTTTATAGGGGCAGATTGATCAATGGAAGCGAGGTGGCAGTAAAGAAGCTTCTTAACAATTTGTAAGGATACTTCTAGTTTATAGTGTAGTTGATTTGCTTCCTTCCAACCTTTCTTGATTCTTTCGATCTAGTTATCAAAGCTTGGTGGTTGTTCTTTTGTGACTGAAAATAGGGGACAAGCAGAGAAAGAATTCAGGGTTGAAGTCGAGGCGATAGGGCATGTTAGACATAAACATCTCGTGCGCCTGCTTGGATATTGTGTAGAGGGTGTTAATAGGTACTTATTTTTAGCAAAGCAATTCATTTTAAGTACATAGCAATAGCATTTTAGCTTAATTATGTTTCTTTCTCTGTCGTGACGATCGATGTTCAGGCTGCTAGTGTATGAATATGTGAATAATGGTAACTTAGAGCAATGGCTGCATGGCTCCATGGAACAGGGGACACTTACTTGGGAGGCACGCATCAAAGTTGTGCTCGGCACAGCCAAAGCGTAAGTTTAACACATACCTACTTTTATCTTAACTTTAGAATACTACAGTTGAGTTTTAACATGAGACAATTGATTCTTGGCAGGCTTGCTTACTTACATGAAGCAATTGAACCGAAAGTTGTTCACCGGGATATAAAGTCTAGCAATATATTGATCGATGACGAGTTCAACGCAAAGGTTTCTGATTTCGGTCTGGCCAAACTATTGGATTCAGGAGAAAGTCACATAACAACTAGAGTTATGGGAACATTTGGGTATGCAGTACATTTCGACACGCCTTTCCTTTTGTGTTATTTAAAGGATTTGAACACTTTTGAACACTCACTCCTATTGTGTGTTCCAGTTATGTGGCACCAGAATATGCTAATAGTGGCCTCTTAAATGAGAAGAGCGACATTTACAGCTTCGGTGTCCTCCTGCTGGAAGCAGTTACCGGAAGGGACCCTGTAGACTATGCTCGGCCGCCTAATGAGGTATCTAATCCATTTCTCTATTCTTTCAAGTTATTGTTACTCTTCATGTAGCTGATGGACTTAAATCTATTGTCATGACAGGTTAATCTGGTTGAATGGCTCAAGATGATGGTGGGAACAAGGAGGGCCGAGGAAGTAGTTGACTCGAGACTTGAGGTTAAACCAACAACACGCGCTTTGAAGCGTGCCCTTCTTGTTGCGCTGAGGTGTGTTGATCCTGATGCGGATAAAAGGCCTAAAATGAGTCAAGTTGTAAGGATGCTTGAAGCCGATGAATATCCATTTCGAGAGGTTTGCATTCTATAACTTGTCTTCTAAGTTAAGTTTTGTTTTAGGATTCCTTGCTCTTGAATCTTTTACAACATTTTCTCAAAATCTTTATCCTATATGCATTCTTACCAAAGTTTATCTATTGAGTTGATCATAGATCCTTAGTCTTCTTGACTCGATGCTTGTCGAAAGACTCGAAAACACTAGACTTAAACTACACAGCTGATTGATATAATCGTCCTTCCAGGATCGAAGGAATAGAAAGAGCCGCACTGCCAGCATGGAAATCGAGTCTGTTAGTTGCGGTCCATCCAACGGCGAAAAGGCAGGGAATTCCGAAGGCATTGTGCCGGCGAGAATGGAGGGACAGGGACAGGATTGAGAACCACACGACAAGGTACAATTCCGGTTGTACTCGCTCCGGTAACAAGAAACATTCCATATATATGTCCAAGCTTATGCCCTGTAAGAAAATTTTGCCTGCATCTAAGAAGAGAATCTGATCATATATTCCATTCTGATAATGAAGCATTTTTTTCTTTTCACTTTTTCATTCAATGTGGCCATTGAAGACTATTATGATACACATAACACACCAACCATGTCTGAGAAGAGGAGGGTAGAATGAGAATCAGTGATGCCAATGATAGTGTCAATGTTGTACAGAGATGCCTATCTTTCATTTACATGATTGTTAATTTTTTGGACTCTTTCAACTCTCCATGAGAGTGGAGAAAGTTAGAAACTAATATTTATTTGGCTTCATTTTCTTCCCACAATTATATATGTTTGCTTGTTAAAGTATTTAGTTAAGTTATAGGAAAATGTTACCTTAATATCCATCTTATTTTGTTAAGTATCATATTAACACTTACTTTTAAATGTTCAAATAATATTGATAATAATGCCATTCAAATTCCAAGTTGCCACAATGATTTAACAGGAAATGGGTATTGTAAGGTGTAGACAAAAATCTCTTTTTTTCTGACAAAAAAAAATTCCCATTTCAAGATGCCAATATGGTTGGCTTAGCTAGTTATGCTCATTTTTTTTATTCCTTTCCAAATAATAATTATTCCATTCCATTCCATTAATATCAATGGTAACTTGAATACTACAATTGTTAAATTCCCTTATTAGTAGATCTGTATGTAAGTCTTGTGTAACAGAAATTAAATTGTGACAATTTTGTTAGTCCTATTTATTAACTATTAAGATAGAATTAGAATTTAGTAGGGAAACCTCTTAGCACTAAAGTTCATATATTTGTTATTTATTTCAAAAAATATAATCTTTTTTGAAGTATTACTAGGTAGTGTCTTGAACTTGAAGTATCATTTATTGGGCTGCAGTCAAACAAAGTGAATTCAAGCTTCCAACAAAATAATTTCAATAATGTTTTTCTTTTTCTTTTTCTGACAAAAGCAGTGTTGTATGTATGAATGTATGTATGTACATACATGATTATATTCATTCAGAGGGTGCAGTACTTGGTTGCATCAATGCCAATCTTTTCTCTGCTGCCACTTTACAAATTCCATTGCATTGGGAATGGGGCAACTTGTCCAAACCTTCTTGTTTGAATCCAACACTATTGCATATTATTTGCATATTCAATTATGCTCTTCTTCTTCTCTTTTTTTTTTCTTAAAAAAATAGGTGGATTTAACTTTTAAAAATAAAATTTCAATTGAAATTAACATCAACTTGAAGAATATTGAATAGGAATACAATCTATGTGATTTGAAAAAAGATTACAATTTAATATAAATTAGTGTAATTTTAATTAGTTTTTAATTTAAATTGAATTGAATGAACAATTTTATTTGAACCAGTTTGAATTTGAATATTTCTAAATCACATTATGCCATTATGGTATTATGCATGTTATATTATGAATACTTTTAGTTAATTGAATTATTTTTCTTTTTTCTCTATATATAAAGATGGTTCTATTCACACAAAAATATCTCTATATGAAGGTAATAATTAAGATATATATGATATTAAATCATTTAATTAAATGTATTAAAATATTTAATAATTTTTAATTATCATCTTTAAAAAATACATTTTTATGTGAGTAATTACCCAATATAAATTACTGATGTATATTATATGCTATGGCTATCATTTTGTGAATGAGTCACCGGCTGTTAATTGTTAACAAATTATTAGTAACTAGTGGTTTATTTGTTCAGCTATTTTTTATTATTTTTAAAAATTAATTTTTATATTTTTATTTATAAGTTATAAATTTGATATCAATTATTAAAAAATTAAATTTAAAATAAATAAGGTACGATGAAAAAATCATTACATTGTTATTATATGTAACAAAATCAAAATGAAAATTTATAACATTATTTATAAATAAATTATTTGTAAATATTATTAAATTTATTTATTTTTTCAATCCTATTGAAGCAGATATAAAATTTATATTGAAAATACTCTTTATTTTTAAATATTATTTTAATGGATCAAAAACATTTGTTTTATTTTTTAATTTTATGTTCAACATCTTAAATTATCTTTAATAATTTTATTATTCTTTTAAAAATTAATTTTTATTTTTATTATAATATTATATCTTGTCACCATATTATCTAATATTGTCTCATCGCCTTTATTACATTGTGTTGTTTTCTTCCCTTTTCTAATCTTTTCCTTTTCCTCCATTATATTGTCTCACCAGCTCACCTATCATGTATTTATGTTAATTTTATGAGTCGTTCAAGATATTTTAAAAAATTTACTTTCTTAAGAAAAAAGAAATTAAAATTAAAATTGAATTGAATTTAAATTGAAATTTTAAAAATTCAAAATAAATATTTTTATATCTCTATTAAATATATGCTTATGGAACATTCTAACTACCCAGTCCTGATGGGGTATAAAAAAGATATATTGTCTTTTTAATAAATAACGAATGAGAATGTAATTTTTTGGTAATCAATTTTGATTTTTCAAATTTAATTGCAGAAATGCATGTTCTAGTTCTCAACTATTTACATCCATATTTCCTAAGGTATTAGAAAAATAAAAGCTCCAAACATTTCAATGGTTCGTTGAATTGACGAATAATAACAAAATATAAAATGGTTATTATAAGATACTTAAATACAATTTTTATAAGGTACTCCAATATAATATGCATGAATGAACATAGTTGTTGTTTAAAATTCAATATTCCATATTTACAACTCATTCATTATTATTGTTCTTTGCCTTTTGGTTTTGTAGTTCAATACATCTTTCATTATCGTTTTATTATTTGGAATTCAAAAAAATAAAACAATAATAATATTTTTCATAGAACATTGGAGAGAAGTGTATTCATTCTTTTAATGAGGGTTAATGGATTTTTTAAAAATAAATTTTGTTACCATTTGTCCAAATATTTTTGTTTCATGAAATTAATTATTTGAGAACAAATTAGTCCGAAAAAATTATATAAACACCAAAATCATGGCATTGCCTTTATATAATTGTAATGTTATAGGTATAAGCCATGCTAATTAATTATGTAACTAGTACTGTGTAACTGAGATTATTAATATAATTGCCATTTTAGCATTGCTTTGGGATTGCAAGACAAAAATTAAACAAAAAAAGAAGTCCATTTGTATAAGCAACATAAAAGTATACAAACCATGAAAAATAATATATTAATATTTCTTTTTCAACACTATTAATCATTATTATTTATGTGTTTTTCCTCATTAAACACATGGCTTTCTAAGCTGATGCTAGATGGATGCTATACTTCTAAGTTTCTAATTTATACTAAGTCCAATTTGTTTGGGGAAAAAAAAATCAAAAGCAGGAGTAACTTCTTCATTAATAATTAATAATTTTTTTGTTATAATAAATTGAGTTAGTTTTTTATTTTTCTCAATTACTAAAATTAGTAAAATAACATTCTAAAATATCTTAATAAAAGAAAATAATTAATGAAGTATTTATTAATTTATATGCTTAATTTCAATTTTTAGAATATTATTGGGTTAAGGATTAATTAAAATAACCCTCAAAACGTTTGTATACTTTGTTTTAGTTTTATCTCTTATGTTTTATTTATTTTAATTTTATACTAAATATTTAATTATAGTTTTAATAAAATATAGACACTGTAAAATTGGTTTCAATATTCAATAGATGCAGCTATTAAGGCTGCGTTTGTTTCTAATAACAGGACAAGACAAGACACTGAGAATAAGATAGGACAAGACATTGATAGATAGAGACACAAAAATTTGTGTTCTTGTATTCTGTTTGGTGATAAATTAAAACAAATTATGAAAATTCAATTTATTCTCATTTTTTTTCATTCAAAAAATTTGAGATAAAAAATATAACAATAAAAAATATAATTATGAAAAATTAACAAGAATAATGAAAGAAAAAATAAAAAATAAGTTGTGTTCCTTGTTAGTGTCTCCGTATCCTTCCTGTTAAGATGGACACAAAATACACTAATTCAGTGTCTTTAGACACATTGTCTCTGTTAATGTCTTCTTTGCTAAACATAATTTTGTGTTTCAATGTCCCTGTCTCAGTGTCCTGTCTCTATAAACAAACGCAATCTTACTGTATTCAGCATATGAGTATATGGCTTGCATTCTACTCAAATAACATATATATAAAAAGGAAGAAAAAAAAACTATATGGAATCGGATGACAACTTTAATTATTTGTTTCTATGTATGAATATGAATATGGAGACAAATTAAGCCGTGATTGTTGACAAGTGTGAGTGATAGTGACGGTTTTCACAACTGTTGCATAGCTGGATTTTTTTTTTCTTCGTTTAAATCTTATATTTGAATTAAATCAATTTGTAACATATTTGTAGTGTTGGGAAAAATATATAAGAGTGAAATTTCGTTTGGACCCCTAATAATTTTTATAAGTAATATGATCTAAGATTTGAATCCTCTAAAGTTTAAATTTTATTTTAAAATGTAAAGTGTGATTTTTTACTATTTACTTCATAAGTGGGACCAAGAATAAATATGAAAGAAAAACTATTTAAGAATAGAAGATCACACTTTATTCTCTAAAATAAAATTCAAATTTTAAAGAATTCAAATTCTATGATATGCATCTTGTTAAAATTAAAATATCATTTTAATTCTCATCCATTCATTTCGTTAGATATTTTAACTCATTTGGTAAATATTCTGTCAAATGATACCGGTAAAATTCTAACTATATAATTAGTTAATAGTACAGTTAGAATTTTGTCGAAAAAGCTAAAATGTCTAACAGAATAATTATAAATAAATGGGATCAAAATAGTATTTTAATTTTGTTAGAACGCAATAGATTGTCACTTGTAAAAATTATTAGGGACTGAAATAAAATTTTACTTTAAGATTGCCACTAACTAAATATTTTTCTATTTATTTATTTTAAATAGTGAATATTGGAATGTAATTAGAACAAACAAATGGTACGATTTTAAACTTGTTATGTTTTATAATTTTTTTTTTTAATTTGAACTCGTCCTATTTAAAAATTTCACAAATCCATGAGTTTATTGAAAAGTTTATTCGTGAATTATAACTTAAAACAATAAATTTAAAAAATCTAAATTGATATTAGATAAATTTTAAATTTATAATTTATAAATTATAATTAATTTATATATTACTTATTAGTTACATATTAAAATAAAATTTTAACAAGACAACTCAACGAATTTTTTATTATTTACTTCTATAACTCCATATATACATATACAAGTAACAAGTTTATGGTATTTTCTACAACGATTTATTTTAAGCTTTAATTATTACTATATATAAGAAATCCAAAAATCGATTTCATTGGCTTAGTTAAGGATATTTGTTATGGTGAGATTTTAGAAGTCAGCGTTTAACATAATTAACCAAAGAAGAAATATTGGAAGCCAATCTAATTAGTATCCAATGTGTATAATAAAAATATTTTTGTAATTAAAATTAAATAATAATTAAATTAATTAATTATTATTTATTTTTAATTTGAAATACAATCTAAATAAAGATTCAAGACAATGAACAACACAAAATTGCATCTCTCTCTTATATTTGAACTGAATTGCTTCTCGCCCAGTCTCATCTTCTTTCAACGGTGTTGCGCCGCTATTTACAACAGTTATCATCGCGTATAGTTACGGAAGATGCCGCCGTGCACATCGCAGACGACCGAACAGCACCATCACAAAAGTTGTGTCGTTCACACAGTCCTAAACGTGCTAGTCGGAAAAATCCCTCCCCCAGCCGGCGACATTTCACCCTTTAACGTCTTCATTCGTATCACATAGGGGACATATTAGTGTGACGTTTTTATACGTCCATCCTCTGCTGCCCATCCTCTTTGCAAACGTTCGATCACGTCACACCAACTCTGGACAGCCTCTTTCGCGTTGCCCACTCGCTGCCGGCCATGTAGCTTCCCTCGCCGCCAGTTTGATCATGATTGTTTCTTCTGTTCATTTATCTCCTTCTTCTTCTACTTCAATGGCCATTTTAGGATGATAATTTTAGTAGGTATGCAGATGATTATTTTAATTCCTATGTGGATGATTATTTTGATTTAATTGGGTTTAATTATATATAATTAAAATATGTTGGATGTTCAATTCATTAGGTATGGGGATGATTATTTTTATCCTTAAGTGGATGGTTATTTTTAGTAGGGATGAAGTGGGATGATTATTGATGAAGGTGGGGGTGGCGGCCGATTGAAGAGGGTATTGGAGTGAAATGCTTTGATAAATTAGGTAGTATTTGTTTTGAGGTACTGAGACTGAGTATCATGTTTGTTGGTTCAGAGACTGATACTAAAATTTCTGTTTCTGTTTATAAAATTTCAGTATTTCAGTACCTCTAAAAAGTAGGGACTAAAATTTTTAGAAATGGAGACTGAAACTTTAATAACATTTTATACCTAAAATAACCTCATTTCAATTAATTAATTCCAATTTTATCCTTTGTGCAAATTAAATTAGAGTTTCATTCTTGTTTCAATTTCTGTCTCTCATTTTGCATTAAACAAAATACTGAGATTTATTTCAATCTCTGTCTCTTAGTTTCTGTCTTTCAGTTCTCAGTCTTTTTGTCTCTGTCTCTCTACCAAATGCTACCTTAGAGTTTGGAATGGTTTTTTTTAAATAACTAACTAGATTTTTTTAAATTTAAAATTTGATGTGAAATAATTAAATGATAATTATTTTTATTATTTATTCTTATTAGGCTAAATAACTAGACAATTGTACACATTATCAAGATTTCTTGTTGTCTCTTTAGCGAAATTCTTATCCAAAAAGTTATGCTAAAAAATCAATTAGGAGTGAAGCCAACTCTAACTAATTAATTTAAAAACAAATCTGTTATATTAAACTAAATCAAAAATAAAAAAGAGTTAACTTAATTGACTTATATATATTATAGTTAGCTCTTTAAACTTCTTTTTATTGAAATACCGATATAGTTACAGGATAATTGTTATTATGTTCTTATGCAACATCAATTAATTAGTTGATAAACTTATTAATAATTTAATATTAAATAATTTGTAATTAAGAAATACTAGTAATTAGTAGAACTAGTATCATTAAATTTGTTTATTTTTTAAAAAATGTGATTCATTGAAAGCATGCATGGCGGCAGAGCAACCAATAAAGGAGGCACTCAATGATTCATTCATGAAAATTAATTTGAAGACGTAATAAGATTTGAATATTGCATGGTAATAAACTGTCTGTTAGTGCCGTTGATTATGGTAATCCAATTTTTTTAGTCATAATGCTTCCTACAAACGTTGTAGCTGCCAAAAAAAAAAAAAAGGCACAATTTTTGTCTTGTAACTTATTGTGATCATTATACCCTTTCGCTATCTCAATTTCTCTTGTTTAGGATAGAGATTTCAATTTAAGGTTTTTTTGGTAACTTAGTTTTTAATATGTCTGATGTCATGACATTTTTAAGAGTAATATCCAAATAAATTTAAAGGAGTCTATAATCCGGTGATATTTTAATTTTTAAAAAATTTAGCCATTAAATCAATTTTTAATATTTTATATTATTAAAAAAATAATTTTTACGTCGTATTTTGATAAAAAAAATTACACAAATTAATTTTATTATTATTTAATAAAAACATAATAATTTTTAAAAATTTAAACATTATTCTCATGTTATTAATAATTTTATACAAACGAACAATTCTGATATAAAGACTCATTTATTTAACGAAATAAAAATTTTGAAGATTAAAATTTATTAAAAATTAAAGTGTTCGACTAAAATATTTTAGGACCTAGTTTTAAATATGTTTTTTTATTACTTTTAAAAAATATAGAATATAGCTATATATTATAAAACATGGATATCATATATAAATGCAATATATAAAAAAAATTCCTTAAATTGAATACTTGAATGGCAATTTGGATTACTGTTCATGATATATAGTAAAGTAATAAACAGTTCACAAATTGCTTATAAATATACAACTAAATCAACAATCTCTTTAACTACTTAAGTAGCTATCCCGCTAAACTACGCCACTTAATCAATTAATACTCGCTTACCACATTAAGTTAATTAACCTCATTAACTGTATAATCATTTAACCAAATCAATTAGTACTATTGTCTATTGGTCAACACCAACAATTATGTATGCATTTGGATTATTTAAGAATCAGTATTTTTAGTGTAAAAAAAATGGGTAGTATTAGTTTAAATATAAGAAAAAAATGCTGGTCACTTAGAATTTTTCTTTGTGACTATATATTTTTAATTTGTCAAACACTGGGAAATTATTACTCCAATATATAATTAATTCCTCTTAATATATATTATATATTAAAATTAATTTTTATAAAATAAAATAAAAAAGAATTATTTCTACTTAAAAAGTAACTCTATATATAATTTTAATTGGTATAGGGCTTCATATATAATGATTTTATTGACAGATAAAAAGTCGCATCAAATAATAACCTATGAGGGGTAAATTAAACTTTAATATATATATATATATATATATATATATATATATATATATATATATATATATATATATATATTCGTTTTTACTTCATTTTAAATGATGAGGGGAAAAAAGAAAAAAAATGATTATTATGGTATCAAAATATCATTGATCAATATCATATGAGTGTTGAAACTTGAAACTTGAAAGTTAGGTATCCGTCCATAAATTTAATCAAAAGCAGTTAGACACGCAAACAAAAACCAAAATTGATGAAACACCGGCGAATTGAATTTGAATAGCCATCTATGTGCACACAAGTGTCTTCAATAACCCTCCCACGGAAATTTGAATTTCTAAACAAAATTGTAAATTAAATGTATAATTAACTATATATTATACACCAATAAATATCACTTAAATTGATATAATATTTCTAATTTGGCAAACATATCGTAGTTATCATTATTTAAAGTTTATAGTTGAAAATTGTTAGATTAGATAATAATTTAGTCAAACTTTACATGATAGAGACAATTGTGTCCGAATTTTCACTTTCTAATTTTCTTTTTCACATGGTAAGACTAATTTGTAGGGGTGAGCACAAATCGGTTTGATTCGGATTCAAGGTGAAATTAGAATCGAATTGATCAAAATATAATTGGTTCGGTTTGGTTTGGATTTGTATTTTTTGTGTATGTACCTGAACCAAACCAAACCGATTAAGAACGGATTGGTTCGGTTCAGATAATTGGATACCCGATGACTTTGAAATTCATAAAAAAACTAAATTTTTATCTAAAAAATTCAACAAATGCAATAATAGAAATTTAAAATTTTTTATTTACAAAAATTCACTAAAAGTCATATATATATATATATATATATATATATATATATATATAATTAATATATGATCAATTTCATGGGTTGGTTCGGATTTCACACTTCTAAAATTGATACCCGAACCAATCACTAATAAAGACCATTGGTTTGGTTCGGGTTAGACCCGATTATCCGTTAGTTCCAAAACCAATTTAATTAGTTTAGTTCAGGTTCGGACAAATAATCGGATACCCGCTACCCGTGCTCACTCCTACTCATTTGTTGTGAACTTTAAACTTCACTTAATTAAAGATTTTTTGTAAATCAATGAATTATGATATATATACAAATAAACTTAAATTCTTTACACTACTTACTTAAATAAATTAAACGAATAATTTATATATTATTAGAGATATAATTATTAATAATTTTTTTTTTATCAGTTTATATTTTTGAAAATTTTTTTTATAATAATCTAATTATTCAATTCCACCAATTTAAGTTAATTTGCAAATCTTCCTAGTTGATGTTGCATTTATGCCACATAAAATAAAACGCTCCCCTTTTCTGTAGCTGCATACTTTAATTTTGCACCTCCTTTTAAAGTGAGTTAGTGATCCAAGAAATCATCAAGTCCAAATCAAATATATATATATATATATATACACTACCTAATTGTCTTGTCAAACCTTCTTCCATTGTAAATAATTAAATAAATAAATAATGAAAAATCGGATCTAAGTTAACACAATATTATATATAATATTAAACTCACAAACATAACTTTTGATATTATTTGATAATATAGATAATATTCAATAATTAATGTGAATTTTGAAATCGGAAATCATACCGCGCAATTCATTCTAAATATGAGACATAACTTAATTTGACAAAATTTACCAAAGCTATATTTAAGCAATAAGATCAATGTCATCTCCAGCAATTCTAAAAAATACTAATTATTTAATTCACTAAGATATCCCCACTGATGCTGCCTGTCTTCCATACACACACATACATCACTTTAGGGACGATGAAAGTAATCAAATAAAAAGTGAAATTATTATTTTCATAAAACCAGTTCTCCAAATAATTTAACTTGATATAAAATGAGGGTATATAAATAAGTACATCTCTAATAAAAACTTTTTTTGAAATTTTATAAATTTTATGTATATATTTTTTTAATTTGTCTTATACTAAAATTTTTTCTTTTAGAATTTATAATAATCTAATTCTAAATTTTTAAGTCATAAACAATTATAAGTGATTACCATGACTGGTATCTAAAAGGTGATGTGTCTAACTGACTTAAAAAAAAATAATATTTAATTTTAAAAGTATAAAAATAAATAATTTTTAAATATTTAAATTTTGTTATAAAAAATAAGTACTATGATACCATTTTTTTTAAATTTAAATTAATAAGAGAAAGTAACATAAATAGTTATATCTCTATAATAAATTAGACAAAATTTAAATACCAAATTATAGATACCAATATATATAGACATCATAAAATTCAAGTGAAAACTCAGTTCTACTCGACTTCAAGTGAAATTGATACCAAATCAATCAAATTATAGATACCAAATCAATCAAATCATCTAACGGCTCTCAATTATCAACTTCACGTGAAATTGACTACACTTGAGTTTTTGCCTAAAATTCTATCATAAACTACTTTTCTGAAAAAAAAAAAAACTAATATAGAAAGAGTCGTGTAAATAGGTAATATCTCTTATATCTACTCTTTAATAAATATATATGGACAGTGTAATTCACTACAAATAAAGCCCCACAATGCAATAATACATTAATAATGAAAATTTGGAAAGAGTATAATGATTTGTGTTTTCTAAATATAATAATATTTCATAATTACGGTTGCAGTTATATATATTAAGATACATAAAAATTACAGAAAAAATGTATAATAATAATAATAACATGATCATAACTGCAGTGATAAACCCTATTAACAAGATTGCATTTTGAGAAGTGCAATTCAAAATTAAGGTTCTTGTTTGCCTGGGAATGAAGGTAGTAGGTCTTGCAACAAGCCATAGTCATGAGGGAATTGAAGATGATGTTGTTCTTGATGCTCTTGTGGTTGCGGTGGAGGAGGAGGATAATGAGGATTATGGCCAAGGTTTAATTGGAAAATAGGGTTTTGATGGTGATTATTATTATTCATTAGTGGTTGATGGGTGTTACTATTGTTAGTAGTGTAAGTTGGAAGCAATTGAGAGAGGAAATCTTGGGGAAAAGTTGTTGGCCTTATTAGGGATGTGGAAGCAAAAAGGGAAGGTGAAGAAGCAAACACGGTGGCGGCGCTGCCGCGCAGCGTCGCCGGGCAGTGGTGGTTGTGCTGCCCTTCATATGTTGTGATCACAATTGATGGGTCTTGGTATGACCTCTCCACTCTCTTCTTCACATTGCACTTCTGAGTAGTGCATCTATAATAACTCCTGCATTTTTGTAATATAACATTATTATCCAATATTATTTGTACATAAAAAATTAATTATCAAATCAGTTTTTATGTATATATTATTTAATTTATTTTTAATATATATTTTAAGATACTAACAATTTGATGATTAATTTTTTTAGGATAATAACCGTCTTAAAATTAAGATGAAAATTTAGGTGCAGTCAACTTTACGTGAAGTTGATAACTGAGAGCCGTTAGATGAAACTTTAGTCAAATTAGTCAAATTATCTAACAACTCTCATTTATCAACTTCACGTGAAATCGACTATGTCTGAGTTTTCACCTAAAATTAAATGATTAAATTTACAATAATAAAAGTAATTGTGTATTACAATTGTGAAAGTACTGAATACTAAATGTTAAATACTATTTTTACATAAAATTTGCTAGTTTCCATATTTGTAGTAGTATTAATGGTACTTTTGCTCCATGTACTAATCTAACTTACATCCTATTTTAATTTCTCTGAGTCTCTAATTATATATATATATTTAAAAGTAACATGAGCTTATGAACTTATCTACATTATTACCATAATTATTAGTAGACATATATATAATTGATGACAAAAAGAGACTCAATTATAAGTATAGTACTTATTAGATATAAATATTTACAAAACCTAAATTTAGCAATTATCTAACCCAAATAATAATAATAATAATAATAAAATATGACCTTGAATGTCATTAATCAATGTACTTTGTTGATGACTTTGGGCATCAGAATTTCCATAACCATTCATCATTTTGTTCTTTCTTGGTGGTGGTGATATACTACAAGACTATCATAATATAATTTTTCTTTGAAAGGTTTAACATATATATAGAAATAATATTGAAATAAATTTGGAAATAAATAAAATAAACCTTGGATATGGACTATTTTTTACTGCTTTCTGTCCATATTTTCTCCATCTATATCCATCTTCAAGGTGATCAATCTCACTTTTGGTCATGAATGCAAAGCGTGGCTCTCTTGGCTTTTTCTCTTTCTTCTTTGGCTTATTCTTATTATTCCTAAAATGTTTCAAAACATACATTAGTCAAAATTCACAGCATGATATATATGTAGCCCACTATAACCAAACTCAAAAGCAAGGAATATTATCATTAGGGTTAATAATAAGTAGTATATATCTATGTTTGTCTCTACCATTTTAGACAATTTCCAAAAACTTATATATATATATATACAACAAATAAATCACACACATGTATATACAAAATGTGATGACATAGCTATAGAGTAGAGAAAAGATTGACCAATTGCATTTCATATGATAAAAGTCATAAATAGTTGAAAAGACACAAAATCATGATATACATACATAATACAATTGTATAGTAATGCAAACTTTCTTTTGAAAAAAAAAAGAAATTAAAATTAATTAATTTATTAATTAGATAATATAATCAGAGTTCCTATATTCATCATCAATTGAAGGAATCAAGCTAAAAGGAAGAAAGTGTAATAAATTAGTCTTTAAGAACATTAAACTAATTAATTAAAATTCTTCTATTCTTAATTTCTTACTACCCTCCACGGATCTACAAGAAAAAATTATTAAAATAAAAAATTTAATTAAAAATATATTAAAATAAAAAAAACGTACTCTTTCTTAGACTTTGCATCTTCTTCTTCTTCTTGACACCCTTTTGGTTGCTTCTCATGTTTCTTGGTACTTTTGGATGATGAGTCTTCTTCAGTAAGTGAAGCATCAGCTTCATTAGATGAAGAAGAAACTGAGGAATTGAGTGTTGTTGAGTCTCCACCAACAACACTTGATGATGGTAGTTGATTCTTGTTTTCATCAATGGATGATGAGATGACTTCAGGTGAAGAACAAGACAAGTCAAAGGCTCTAGAGAGGGTGTTATAATCCATGGAATTACCATGTAACAAACAATCAGTGAAACTTGTAGTGTTGTTATCAATAAACCCTTCTTGATGATGATGAGATGAAGAAGAAGTATTAGTAATCATTCTAAACAAGGGAAAGTTTGATTGGTTGAGTTCATGATTGTTGTAATAGAAAGGGTCAAAGTGAAATTGGTCTTTATCTTCATTATTCGCCATGGAAAAGAAGAGAAGAAAAGAAGAGAAGAGGAGAAGATTGAAGAAGAGAAGAGAGTAATCAAAGGAAGAGAAAGACAAATAAATAATAATAATAATAATAATAATAATAATAATAATAATAAAAATAATAATAAAGGTAGCTTTTAATTTGAGAATGAAATTTCAGCTAAGACTTAATTTGAGGGTTGCTTGTTATGGGAAAGGGAACTTTTGGTTTTGGAACTTTGTTTCATATCTTTTTCCTACTTTTTTACACTCCTTTTATCTCTTTTAATTTCTCTTTGGAGGTAATTCACCAGTGTGTGTTTCTTTTCTTTTTTTCACAAAACCACTTGTTCAAAAAAAAAAAAAATTTAAACGGATACGTAAGAGAAAATATATGAATGATTATTTTTCTAACACGTTCTAATTTTTTTTAGATTTATCTGATTTTTTGTATAGATATTTTTATGCTAATTTTTTTTGGAGAATAATAAGAATCAAATTCTACATCATTCCAGTATAATAATTTTGATATTATATCATGAAATTACTTCTTCTAAAAAATTAAATTGATAAAAAAAATGATGAAAACTCAGGTGCAGTTGATTTTACGTAAAGTTGATAGATGAAAGTCGTTAGATGAAAATTTAGTCAAATAAGCTAAATCATCTGACGACTCTTAGTTATCAACTTCACGTAAAGTCGAGTGAACTTGAGTTTTCACAAAAAAAATACAATGAATAATTATATCTCTAATATTTTTTATCTAGTTATTCAATTAAATATTTGTATATATTTATATATTATATATATGGTATGTATTTATTAAATAATTTTTGAATGAGAAAAAAGAATCAATTTGATTTTGAAATAAAAGGGAATCATTGTGATATATGCTTGTGGCGTGACTTGTTGATGTATTAGGTATTATCACACCCTACATGTATATATATCCTCAAAACCAATTGGTCCAAGGATTAATAGTCAATTGGTTGAATGACTTATTAATTACTTATTTAACTCTTGATAACGACATGAGAGATAATTATTATAGAACTATATATTCATCTATTCATTTATATTATATATATATTTGGTCCTTTTGAATATAATCATCAATTAGCTATGATATATAATAAGATGGGTAACGCAAGCATGCTAAGATAGTTTTTTATTTGTTAAATTGATAATTAATTTTAATTAATGGTTCTAGCTATATATATCTACATTAGTTAACAAGCAAAGTAGTTTATTTAATTTTTTAAATAATAGTTTTCCAATATTAAAACCCAGGTAATGTTATGATCATCTAATATTATTACCCAACATTCCTATTAATAATTAACAAATATAATTATTTAGGTTTTTGCATTGGACAAGGAATTATCGCAATTACTGAATAATTCAAAAATATCAAAATAATTAATTAACATCAAAATTGCATGTTTGTGATTCTATGAGCTCCACGTAAAAGGTTTGGAATGGATCATATGGTACGCACTATGCAGTGTGTGAATTGACGTATATATAATAATATATAAATAAATGAATTAATTAATTACCAAATGAGAATCATATATTCATATCCTTTGGGACGTTCAGTATCTGGAAGAAGTTATAGTTTAATATATTTTAATTCCATAATAATAATTTGAAATTGTCAGCTTCAGAACATAACGTAAGAAATCAAACTGCATAATTTGTACCATGGGCCCTTCATCAACAGGTATATCACATGACAACAATTTAATTATACGTTAAAAAGTAATAGATCCTTTAATTTGTTGTTTCCTTCTATTATATCATATTCAAATAAAAAAAAATATACACGTTAATAATAATAATAATAATAATTAAATAACTGTTATATATATTTTTAGATTATTCTACAATTTGATGGACCAAAATTTAATTCGTCGTAAATCTGAAGTTTATAGTCAATAAATTATTATATATGTATAAGATAGGATTTAAATTTTTTATACTTATTTAAATTGATAAGTGATTACTCGACTAATTCAAGTTAGATGTTGTATATATTTATATTTTTTTTGTTGAAAATATTAATATAGGTAAAAGCACAGGTGAAGTCGACTTCACGTGAAGTTAATACCTCAGAGTCGTTAAATGAAAATTTAGTCAAATTAATCAAATTATCTAACGATTTTTAGATATCAATTTCACGTGAATTTAACTGTACCTGAATTTCTTCATTAATATATTATATGATTATATGGATGGTGGTGATCACAAAGTTTTGTGAAGAAGAAAGGAATTGAGTGAGTCAAAAATTGCGACTATACGGAATTTGGAATTTTGTGAAGATTAGGGTGACACGTGTCAAACGTTTGGGCACCGGCATTTGACCGTAACGCTGGCACGTGCGACACACTCCCCCTCTATGTGCTGACACACGTGCTCTTTCTGTTCAACATTTTTAGGGCACACATTCTCTTTTTCATTTCAAATTATAAAAAAAAAAAGAAAAGGGAAAAAAAGAGAGATTAAAAAAAAAGATCGAGTTCCATTCAGATATAAAAAAAAAAAAATAGATGAAAAATAGGTTGATAATACGTGACGAGTTGAGAATATGATGAGAATTATTGTAGTCATATAATTGACAATACGTGACATAGTTGAGTGCATTATTGTATATCTTCTTCTACTACTGTACCATTATTAAATATTGAATCAATAATTTTTTTTTAATCAAGTGTTTAAAAAATTATTTTTAACAAAACTATTGGTTTACTAATTCTTTTTATAATGACACAGAAATTTTTAGAAGAATATTATAAAATTAGTAAAATTTATTATTTTTATTATTAATTAATTATTAATATTTAAAATATGTTATTAAACTGTTAAATAAAAAATATTAGATTTTTTTTAAAGTTAAGAATGAATTTCGAACTCATGATTTTTAAATAAATATAAAAAAATTATATCATTTGAGTTATAATTTATTAATAATAAAAAATATTAGATTAATATTTAAAAATATTAACAAAAATAATAAAATTATGATAATTTTAAATTTTTTTCAAATTTTGAGATGCGCCTTTTTATTTTTCAATTTTTTTGAAATACTTATATAAAATTTGGTTGAACAATAATTGATTCACCTATATCACCACTCATTATACTATATAGATATTTTTTTGTTAATTTATTTGTATTTATCTCTTATTTATTACCTAACTCATATTGCCAAACTTTTTTTTCCTGTTCCATTATAACATTAAAAATTTTATTTGACCTACATTATATTACATACGAAACAAGTAATACAGGTTAGGCGAGGTAGACATTCATATAAATAATAATGAATAAATAAACAAATAACATGGAATAATAATTTATTATTTATCAAAGATTTCGGGACACACACACATATAAATATATATATATATATATATATATATATATATATATATATATATATATATATAAAGTTTGAGTGGAATCAATATCAATAATCTCGTAAGCATAAGGACAAAATCAAACCTTTTCAACGAGTATGCACATGAAAATCACAGAATATTGTTTATCTTCTATACAATAAGTCTGTACAAATTAAACATTATTTTTGTGAAATTAATTTATTTACTGTGAAGGAGATATTCTTACTTTTTATAAGCTATCTTAGTTATGCTTATATACTATTAAATAATACCAATACTGATGATGATATAGGATACGATATATATAAAATATATAATTACACAAATTTTAATTTATTATAAGATATAAAGATATAATATATATAAAATATAAAATATTTTTTAAATAAATTATAATAATATTTTAATATTTTATTAATATTAAATATAAATTATTTTAAATATTTTTAATATGTATTTTAATCATATAAAATATTTGAAATAAATTTTTATTTATTTTAATAAATAATATATATTATTTTTAAATTAAATTTATTTTAATAATATAAATTAAAATTAAAATTGGACTCGTTGAGAAAAGAGTTTAAGATTATAGTTAATATGAATCATAAATTCAGAATATCTATTTCTATAAAAGAGGTAAAAAGAGTTATTTTTAGTATTCATACTCAAAGTATATTAAAAGAAGACAGTATAAAGGCTAAAATTTTTCAATTTTACTAGAATATAGTGGAAGAAGACGTATTTCGAATTGTGAGGAGTTTTTTTATTAGAGGTAGAATTTTAAAAAATTTTAACTACACCAATATCTGTCTAGTGCCAAAGATCCTAGATACGAACGATATGATTCAGATAAGGCACATCAGTTTGTCTTCTATTGTCTATAAAATCACTTTGAAGGTACTGGTCCACAAATTCTAAAAATGTACAAGATAATTAACCCTACTCAAAGTGCATTTTTAAAAAGTAGACTTATTTCTTATAACATTCTTGTAGTCATTACTTTAAACAAAAGAAGTAAGGCTTGAAATACAAAATGGCACTCAAGCTTGATATGAGTAAAGTTTACGACATGATGGAGTGGCATTTTCTATGGTTTATTATGAAGAAGATAGGCTTTGAATCGAGATTCATTGACTGGAGTTGTGAATTGTTGACAATCATTTCTTACTCTGTTATTGTGGGAGGTCAACCCTATGATTTTTTTTAACTAAATAGAGGCATCCGTCAAGGTGATCGTCTATCTCATTTTCTTTTCTTATTATGTGCAGAAGGACTTTTTTTTTACTACACAAAGCAGAGCAAAGTAATCTCATTTAGGAAATTCAGATAAACAGAAGATGCTCAACTATAAATTACTTGCTATTCGCTGATGATTCAATTCTATTTGGTAAAGTCTCGAAAAATAGTTGTGCCTCTATTATAGAATTATTGGAATCTTATGAGAGTTTCAGTAGACAAAAAGTTAATCTTAATAAATTTATCCTATTCTTCAGTAATAACACTCCAAAGCTTATTAGAACCTCCCTAACAATCCATTTGAATATTTCTCACATAGGTGCACAAGATAAACAATTGGGTCTACTTTCTCTTATCAACGCACTCTAAAAAATTGACTTTCAACTCAATTAAAGATAAGGTTCTCAAAAGGACACAAAAATGAAAAAGGTGTTTGTTATCTAATGGAGGAAGACATGTATTACTTCGAACAGTTGGTGATGCCATATAACAGTGGAATCAAGTATTAATCTCAAATCTTTTTCTCTAGAAATTGCTCAGTGAATCTTTTCCATAATCCTAAGAGAAGGTGAAGACACAATTCAATAGACAATGAACAGAGCAAAAACATATAAGGCTGCATCAGGGTACAAGATTGCTTACCAATTTTACCATATCTTCATTAAGTTTTGTCTGAACTTCAGACAACAGAGGTCAGTTTAGAGCTATTTACGAAAGCTGAAAATACTTCATAAGATTTTGCTATTTGTGTGGAAAACTCTCCATAGTAAGCTTTCTGTTTTGCTTCTCATCTACCAGCGGTTCCCATCCACTTTCGCAATTTGTCCAATCTGTAAGTCAGCTCCAAAATCACTCATGCACTGTCTATTTTTTTTTTTTTTGTAAAGATGCTAATCTAATGTGGAAGAAAAGTCCTTGGGCTTATCTCATTCCAGATCATAGATGTTCCCTGTTTTTCGATTGGTGGAGAAATTTGGTATTACAAACTGGATCTCAAGAAACAAGCCCTAAAAGAGCTCGACTAGTTTTGATTATAGTTTGAAATATTTAGAAGAAAATGTGTCGGCTAGTTTTCGAATATGTTCAGAAACTTTCGAAAAAAGTATTAACAACATTGCTTAAGTTGAATCAGAAACTATCTATTTTGCCTTATACATAATATCTTTAAATTTCTTTCCTATCTACTTTTGTATGTTATTTTTTTCTTACAATTTTACCAATTCGTGAATATTTAAAAATCTTTTTTTTTATTTTTTGTATTATTTTTGAACATTATATTTATTTTTTTATTAAATAAAATACTATTATTATCTCTTAAAAAAAATCTAATGAACATTATGTATAAAATGTATTTAATATACAAATATGACAACTCTATTAAATGTTAGTATTTCGTAGGATATTAGACTTTTAATATTATATTTTTTTTTGTATAAAATTGAACATATCAAAAAGTAACTTAACTAACAAATATAGAATAAAGCATTATATTATTTTTAAATTAATAAATCCAACTCAATTCGATCTAAAATTAAAAGTTTCAAATAATATCTAAATACTTATAAAAATGATCTAAAACGTATTATTAATTTTCCAATAATACGAAGTATTTCTCAACTAGTGGCTTGGGAATTGGGATTAGTTAGTAGTTTTTTTTTTCCAATGCAACATAATAAGAAATTTAAGAATCTAAAAACGTCAAAATGTGACTGTTACTCACCACGCCTATGTCTATGGGTAGTTGCTGAGTGGGTTATGACGTCACCTTATATTCTTTCTTTATCTGATCTTTTTGTTTTTTTTTTTAATTTTAATTTAGTTACTTACATTGGTGCCCGAACTTTGTGGCACATATTTTGTTCATTTTGTATTCCCTAATTGTGCCATATCATATGGTGTCACACTATAGTGTATGTAATAATATATGATATCACATTCACATCAAATCACAATCAAAATTCAAAAGACAAAATCGAATTGTGATTTGTGAAGATGGTCAAACTCACCCATTCACCCACTCTTCTCCCTTTCTAACAAACTTCATTCTAATTACCGCTCTCTATTACATTACACTTTTTCATTAATCAAATTTTAACCACGTCATTTAATTGACAAGTGTTTTAATTTTCTTTATTATCAATTGTTAGCTAGTACATATGCTGCTGAATTATTTTTATTTGATCGTTCTATTTAATTTCTTTATATTTTGGTCTTGCTCAAATTATTATATTTATTTACATTTTATTATTAAGAATTTAAAAAATATTATATACACACTAAATTACTAATTTAGTTATATATAAATATATATTATTTTATATATTTTTAATGTATATTTTATATTTTAATATATATTTTATATAAATAATTAAAATAATTAATTTAATAATTAACTTTTAGTATATACGTAACATAATTATTATTAATAATTTGATTAATTCGATTATTGTTTTCTATATATTCGTTCTAAAAGGGGAATGAGAGTTTTTCAATGATAAAAAAGGTTATTTTTAAAATTTAAATCAAAGAAATTTAATCAAGATCTATTATGGTAACCAATAATCTCATATTATATATTAGGATAAAGTATTAAATTGGTCCTCTATGTTTGGGCGTAATTCTGTTTTGGTTTTTAAGATTTAAGGTGTCCTATTTGAATAAAAAAATGTTTCATTTAGCATTAATTTAGTTCTACAGTGAGGTCAAACTTAAATAATTAATCGAATGTCCTACGTAACAATAATACAATAAAAAAATCGATAATCTTGAGAACAAGTACAAACTCCAAAGGTACGAAATCAACCGTTGATATATCAATATATTTATTTATTATTTTTCTTATAATATAAATAAAAGATTTTCTATAAAACTAAAGAAAATGATAAATAAATGTATTGATGCATCAACGGTTGATTTTGTGTCTCTAGAGCTTATATTTGTTCTCTGGATTATCGATTTTGTTATTGTACTGTTGTTATGTAGGACATTCCATTAATTATTTAACTTTGACATCACTGTGGGACTAAATTGATGCTAAATAAAATATTTTTAGATTCAAATAGGACACTTTAAACCTTAAAAATCAAAACAGAATTACATCCAAACATAAAAGACCAATTTAATACTTTATCCTATATATTATTTAGTAGGTTTTGGTTTGTGTGTGCATTGCCTCATTTTAATGTATTCTAGTATGTTGTTTTCTAATATGGTGTCTTTATATATTATGAACTTTAGGGCAACTTTGTTTGGAATGTTAATGGTCATAACAAAAATAAAATATTATAATAATGAGATATATATTATTATATATGTATTAAACTATTAATAAGCACAACTCACGTAATTTTCGATAGAGAGATATTGGTCCTTTATTAAATGTCTCCAGAAATTATTCACAAATAATATATAAAGACTACACGTACTTATTAATCGGTGGTCCAATAATAATGTTAATAATGTTATTTCTTTAAAAAATAAAAGAAAAGAAAAACAAACTAATATGCATGCAGGTCAAATTATTGATTAATTAACATTAATTATCAGGCATTTGACCAAGACTACACTAATAATACAGAAGAAGATAGAAGATAGCACGCGCATTTTTATCGTTAATTAATCACTGGCTTAAAATAAATTTAAAACATGGCATGCACATTGCACATTTCCCCCCTTAGTCAACATATAATATATATAACATTTTTTATTTAATAAAAATATGATAACCTTTTCAATATATAAATACTATTATTTTGAATTTTTTTACCTTAATTATTTAAACCTGTTTTTGTTAGCTAGGATTAAATATGAGCACGGCAACATTTTGTATAGAAATTGAAAATTAATGATTAAGATACGATATTAGTATTTATATTTGACCCAAGAAAAACGACTTTAACCATCACATTACTTATTAAAAAAAAAACACACACACATATTTGAAAATATAATTTTTGTTTTCACATATTATTTCGCGTATATATATAGTAATATTATTGCTGAAAACAAATATCTCAATCCTCACATGCACGATTATATTAATGAGACCACTTTGATAAAAATACTAAAAATATTTTTTTTAAAAACATTTATATATGTAATGTTATTATTAGACATTTTTATTAAATTAATTAATAATTTATTTTTTAATAAACCAAAACAAAATCGATTTATTATAGTAATAATAATAAACCTAATTGTCTACATTATAATTATTAGACTCGATTTAATTTGATCAAAATACACAATTTAAATCGAATATCCTTAATTTTTTTGATAAAAAAATAAATATATTCTTAACTTATTGTTTTGTAGACATTTAAATCCCTAAAAATTAAAAAATATAATTAGATCCCTAAAAAAATTAGGTTTATTATTATTATTATTATTATAAAAATCGATTTTATTTTAATTTGTTAAAAAATTAAAAAATAACCAATTCATTAATACGTTCAATAATAATACGATACATAAGCGTCTTTACAAAAAAACATTATACGCGTCTTTATATGAACACCGCATTAATTATAACAAACAATATAACAATCCCTAATTCTCAAGCTGCTTGATATATACATACATAGATAATAGACCACCTATATATATTTTTTCTTTTTTTTTTAAAGCCAACTCTTTTCTACAAATGGGGACATTTTTTTTTTTAAATTATCCCTTAATAGGTAGGGCACTTATAATGTCTAGTTCTTCATTGAAGGATTGCCTCTAATATTGGTACATATATCATAGATATGAGAAGTTGGTATAATTAACCGAAGACTTTTTTTATAGGTGGGTGCAAATCCAACAAAGAGCACCACCGGTTAAATGATCATATCACATTCAAATAAAGTGGCCCCCACTAAACAAAATAATAAAGCTGAAAATTAATAAGGAAGAAGTAAGTAGATAGAAGCATAATTTAGTTTGATTTGACTTCGATGGAAACACATTAAAAAAATATTAGAAAGTCAGTCAAATTGTATTATTTTTGGTCAGTAATTATTTATTAATATTAAAAAATATAGACTAAAAATATATTACTAAATTATTAAAATAAATAAATTAAATTAATAATTAAAAATAATAAATTCTGATAACTATTTAAATATTTTTTTGTATATTTCATGCATCATTCAAATCCTCCTCCCTTTTGTTTATATACGAGTTAAAACAAAAAGGGAACCTTAAAAAAAAACCTTGAAAAAATATTTTTAAATTTTTAATTTGTTTGCATATCTATTTAGCTAATAAGAAGAATGAATTTTGAGAAGTTAATTAGTTTTTGCCTATTTTGTAATTTCTCTTTATTCAAACACAGTTTACTAAAGAATTTACTCTATTTTTACCGTACCCTAACCAAACATAACCTAAATTAAAGCGGGTTTTAAAATTGCATGACTTATATAGTGTAAATTATAAATAACTATATTTGACTCTAAAATGCTTATAGTTATATAGTAGGGGTGCACATGGCTCGACCCGGCCCGAAAATCCGGCCCGGCCCCAAATACTTTAGGGGCTAATTTGGTGTGATTTCACCGGGTTTAGGGTCGGGTAAGAGTCTCAAAAATAGACCCGGTCATTATTTCGGGTCGGGTCAGGACCATAGCTCGGGTCACCCGAATTCGGCTCGGTGGCCCAGTCATCATACACAATTAATATTTTGTGTTATTAGTGATGGATTATGGCTATTCTTATGTGAAATTTAAGTATTGTAAACTTTAATATTTTATGTTATTAGTCATTATAAGACTATAAGTTAATGTTTTATGTTTAGAATGCATAACATTATGTTATTTGTATTGATTTAAATATTTGGTGTTATTAGACAATATTAGTATTGATTGTGGTTATGCTTTAATTTTGAAGAAGGGTTGATTCTTGTGTTATTATGTGAATGTTGTGATGTTATGGAATAATTATTTTCCAAAATTTAGAGGTTTAAGAGATGTAGAATCCAACTTTTGGTAATGTCGTGATAAAGTTGATCAAGACCCGGGCTTCACCTGGTCTAGACCCGGCTTTAGTGTGGCCCGAAAGTAATACGATTTCATCGGGTCTAGGGCCGGGTAAGGGTCTCATAAATAGACCCGGTCATTATTTAGGATCGGGTTCGGATCAACGCAAACCCGGCTTCACCCGGCCCCATGTGCACCCCTATTATATAGAATAAACTTTTTTTTTTTTTTGCTCAATTATAATCACATCTACTAATATAAACGGTACGTGTATTAACTCAAATAAGAATAAGATGCATGATTGACTCAACTATATCATAAAGGGCATTTATTACCACAATCATATATGTCTGGTTAATTAATAAAATAATAAACTTTATATATAATAAATTTTATAGACCTAACTGAACTATATATAATAAACTTTAACTTTTAGGTCATGACAGTTAAAAAAGAAAAGGTAAACACGAGGAGTATGAAGAATTAGTTTTATATTAAAAAAATAAAATTTTATTAAATAAGAAATTCGTTAATTTAACGTTTTTTTTTTTGAATTTTTCTGGTGATAAAAAATTCTCTAAAATGGCCCAACAATAATTCTAACGAGGCTAGTATATATCTCTTGTTATATTAAGTTGCGTTTGATGCTGAGAATATGATAAGATAAGACACTGAAGATAAGATACAGAGGACAGAAATATAAAAGTGTTCTTATATTTTATTTAATGATAAATTATAACAAATTATGAAAATTCAATTTATTCTCATTTTTTATTAAAATTTAAAAAAATATAATAATAAAAATTAAATTATAAAAATAATAAAAAATTATATATCTATATTTTTCTCATCAGTATAGATATAAAATATACTAATTCAGTGTATTTAAACATAATATTTTTATTTATATCTTATCTGATAAATATAATTTTATATTTTTATATTTCTATCTCAGTATTTTGTGCGTTTGAATTAAATAAACACAACCTTAAAATGATAAATAATCTATATACTAAATATACAGAAATTTTCAGTTAGGATGTTAAACTCATTATTGAATTGTAAAAAGATGTAATTGGATAAATAAAGTCAACAATAATTTAACTACTCGGATTAAGCTCAAACAACAAAGTAAAATAAAAACCACATCAAATTTTATTTTATCAATAAATAAAAGTGTACAACATGTTCCAATAATTGGTTCGAAGTTTAACTAATAAAACGAATTACGAAATTTGTGTGTACTTTCGATGATATGATATTTCATTCGCCATCTATATATTCATGAAAAAATGGAAAAAGAAATTGATGGTAACCAAGATAGATTTCATGTGTTCATCATCATCATCATTGTCCTTGGCTATGAAACGAAAACCCCATCAATTATATGAGGAGCGTGAAATTGTTAACATGTTTGTGTGTCGTTTGTGTATGATATAATAATTAAGAACATCACTTATAATTATTGTTATATATCAATTCATATTAATTATTGATTGTCAATTATATATTTTGTCAACTTGGGTAGGTTGTTTGTTAGGTTTGTGCTGTACGAAGAATCTCTTCTTATATGAATAAGGACATCCCAACTAAAAATCAATATATAAATATATAACAGAAAGTGCATGAATATATAAATAAAAAAAGTGTATGAATTAATTTTTGAGTCAACCACAAATAAATTTTTGTATTTTTTTATTTCGAAAATAAATAATTTTTTATTAATTAAAAATATAAAAACATCTCTCATTTTTTAAAATACAAGACATCGTGGAAGATTGATTTGTCTTTATATATTTTGGATAGAAGGACATAAATGTTTCGTATTTTAGAAGGTTATGAATGTTTTTGTATTTTCAATTAATAAAAAATCTATGTGTCTTCGAATTAAAAAGTTAGGGATCTATTTATCTTTTTTTTTTAATTTTTAGTTAGTTAATATTATTAGTCAATACTAAAATTTATGATTTATGATTTAGAGTACACTATTAAAGATTAAAAAATTATATATAATTTAAGATTTATAATTTAAAATAAATAAAATAATTTTAAAAATTTATTTAATGTTGGCTAAAAAGTTTTGGTTTTCTAATATTATTTTATAAATGAATAGGAAATTAAAAATAGTAAGTAATGTTTTACACATCAACTCGATTATAAAGATTAATGTAAAAATTTTGAATAATAAACTATAGTCATTTGACAAGTGAAAAAGAAAAAAAAAATTATATTACTATTAGAAGAATAGTAATATATTTATGCCAACATGTTTAATCTAAAATTAGAAGCTAAGTGTTTCGTGTAAATTATTCATGTAACAATTTAAAATATGAGATAATATATTACTATGTTAAGAAACTAAATATAAAATCCATAACATGAGAGAATATATTAAAATATAAAATTATTCATATAACAGTTTAAATATTATATTCTAAAAAAATGATCGTATAATATAATAATTTTATGTTCTAAAAAATTAAATGATTTTATATGTAGTATTTTATGGCATCTTCTAATTCATTTAATAATATAATGGAAATATCCAAGTTAATAAAATGTCAACAATATTATTGATTGCAAAACACATTTTTTAAGAAATAATTCAAGTAAAATCACTATTATCTTAGAATTAAAATCGAAATGTCCCACACCCAAACAAATTAAAATTTTTCTATACTTACTCTTATCGTTGAAATGTAAAAAGGCCCTTGGTTACACAAGGTCAAATCAAGCCCTTTATTTGCTTATCTGTTCATCATTAATTATTAATACATTAATTATCATCCTAATTAAACTTTGTAAAGCAGCTTGTTAATAATAAATAATACCTATCTCTAGCTGTTTATGAAAATTAAGATTATAGAATGGATCCTCTTAAATTTTTTAAATTATTTAGTCAAGTATAATTTTTTATTTTTTATTTTTTTAAGTGAGGTTAAAAGAAATATATAAAAAATATTAAATAATAAAAAAATTATAATAATAAAAAAAAGAGGATCCACTTTCCTATAAATAAGCATATGTAGGTCACACTACTTCTCTTTCTATCCGGAATTCACAAGTCAAAAGTCAAAATTTTGTATATAAAATTACTAAATTAGTAATTAGTAATTCAGTATAGTTATAATATATGTTAATTTGTCTACCCACCTTAGGGTTTCAAAAGAAATTAGTATTGTTATACTTGATATTAATTTGTGATATGCTACATTCCACTAAAACAAGAGAAATAAATACCTTTGGAAATTTTTAACTTTTCTCTATTTGGCAAATGTAACAAAATTAAAAGTTGCTCTTAGAAATACTTAGAAAAAGAATATATAATACTTCAAATTCGTATAAATATGCAAAAAATAAATAAATAAATGATGGATTCAAGTACCTTGGCCATCAAAATTATTATGCAAATTGATGTTATTTATTTGGCAACTAGTTCAACTTTAGAATTTTTTATTTGACTCTCATCGATCTTTCAGTTACTGTCTTTTTTTATACAAGTGATTATTTACATAAACTAGTGTAAAAATAATAATTTAAAAAATATTAGATAATTAATATAATTTATTAAATTATTTGATATAATATATATTGATATCTCAAAAATTAATTTTACATAAAGATATTGTTAGGTTAATTTTTTTGCTTATGACATCGAGAGGAGAGAATAATAGATACATTGGGTTAGAAAGGAGTTTCAAAAAAAAAAAAAAATGGAGTGGAAGCAAATCTTACCATCCGATTTGCATATTTTAAATTTGTTAAATTCATCACGTTAAAAATCGAAAGTCTAATTTGTTAATATTATAGGTGTGAGGAGTGTTAAAGTTAATCTCATATAAAAAAAATAAAAAAGAATGAGAAATTTATAAAATAATAGACTCATTAATTTAATATTTTAAGATTTTAAGTTAAATAATTTTTTATAGATAATTCGATTCAATTTTATTCAATTTCAAATAGTTTGAATTGACAATTTTGTAAATTAAAAAAAATAAATATATATAATAGATCTCAATACCATATTTCAAATAATTAATAATGATATAACAAATTTAAATTGTATCTTAAAAAATTAATAATAACATAATAATAATAGTAAATAAATAAATAAATAAATTTTAAATTTGTAAAATATCCACTAAATAATAATAATAATAATATTCTATAAATAAGATACAAATATATAATAAATTAAAAATATTACAAGTAAAATATAAATATAATAATAAAATAATAATATTATATTATATTGTGTAGTTTGAATTATCCGACAAAATCTATGAGATCTTGTATAATTAGAATCCAACGAAATCTAAATTAGTATAACTTTGATTGATTTTTTTTAATTATATTAAATGAGCGGTTTAATTTAGATTAATTTAAATTTAAATATTCTTATAATTTATATATTAAAAAATTTTATTTTATTTTAATAAAATTCGAAACGTCCAATTTAAATTCTTTTTAGAGTAAAGTACCAATTTGATCCCATTCCATTTTTTCAAATAACAAGATGACTCTTAACCAAATAACTTTAATTTTCTGTTATTTTGAATATTTTTTTTAAATAAGAAAAAAATTAAAATATTTTTGCTTTTATTAAAAAATCGTTTTCTGTTGCAGAGTGTGCTTCAGAGAGAGAGAGAAAGAAGAGAGAACAGATGATAGCGAAGTGTGCCTCCCCCATTCCCATTGCCATTGCTGTTCCCAGCAGCCATAGCCACAGACCTTCACTGAGACCCATCAACATCATCATCAAGTGCTCTGCTTCTTCTTCAACTTCATCAAATATCAACAGTTCTGAACACCTTCGTTCTCAGCTCGATCATCTTCATGCTGAAGCGAACACCACCACTACCAAGGGTATTCTCTATCTTCCTCTTCAATTTTACTTCTTCATACACTCAATTTCCTTCTCAATTAGATAACTTTATTAGAGTAAAGGAAAAATGAAAAATTTAGCTGCTAACCCTAACCTAGTGAATTATGTCACATGGGAACCTAGTTACGTTACCTATAACTAATTAACTATTAACTATTCATGAGAATTAGGAAAATGTTGTTTTTTTTTTCCTTCCCAATATCCCTTTGCAATTATTAGATTTACTAATTGAGGGTTCTTTTATCAAAGTGGGGGTTGATAGTAATGAGTGAGAACAGAAATTTCTAAGGTAATCATTTTCACATGCAAATGCTGCTTTCTTACACTAGACAAAAAAAGGGTATCACCTATATATTAGAGCAGAAATTTTAACCTGACCATATTTGCAAAAGGGGCATTGTTTGTTGACCTTGGAAGCTGCTCAAGAAAGGAGATAGTGCCTTGCAACTGAATGATGTCAAATAGTTAATAGGATCCATGATCCAATTGGTCCTTATAATATTACTATAAGTAATTGCCATTTCAAGAATCCTGTAGGTTACTGTTCAAGTAGAAAAAACAAAATCCAAAAACCAAAAGAACTCTTTTCAGACTATGTGAATTTGAACTTGTATCATTTCACCAGGAGAGAAAAGAACAATGAGAAAAACAGAAAAAAAAAAAAACTTGAGAGGTCCTGCGTCCTAGACATATGATTTTCAATGCAGATACTACTTTACAAATTGTGCAATTGTCAAATGGTGTGTGCATTAGGTCTAGTTTAATGTTAGTGGTAAATAATACTATTGTGAGTTCCCTGACAAAGTTCAAAGTTCTGCCTTTTGAAACTATGTTATGATTTTCTTTATCTATTTGAATCTAACCATTGTTGGAAATCTACCTAGTGGCTAACGGCTCGGTTGTTATCATTGCTTTTATCATGGAAATTATATAAAAACTTATGTGGGGTGTTTGGTGCAGCAAATAATGCTAGAATGAGGCTCCTGCGGCTGTCAGAAGCTGCAGAGAAGCTCCAAAAACAAGCAGCTATAAGCATTCAGAGGGGAGATGAAAATGGTGCAAGGGAAATGCTTTTCCAGAGGAAGAAGGTGTTGCAAGCTCTGGAAAAGTCTAAAAGCCGCATCGAATTGCTTGATGAGCTATCCACAAAGCTAAGCGAGGTAAAGGGAATGCATTAGTACTCTCAGAGTTTCATTTGGAAAATATACCCTTTGAAGTTTGTAAACCCTTTATAACTTTATTTAAGAACTGATTATGTCTCTAGAACCTTTTTTTTCTATAAATTAGTAATGGCTTAAAACCAAAAGCAGGGCAGGAAATCTCCTTAGAACTATTATAATGGAAACTTCTTGTGGTTTCAGGCAATATCTTTGAAAGAAAGTCAGCTCATTGGGTCCACAATGAACATGGAAGACACAATAGAAGATGCTTCAAGTCCCATTCGAATTGTTGCACCAACGGAGGAGGTTCAAGAAGATTTCTCCGAGGATGACTCAGAACCAAACACAATGAATTTCAGTGATATTCAAGGGAACCGACTAGATGATGAGGAGGCTGTGAATATTCAGGGATCACTTAGCAATGACAGTTGGAATGAAGACAATACTGTTAGCTGCTTGTCATGTACATCTGCTTATGACGAATTCCTGGAAAATATAGATAAAAAGCTTGACGAAATTGAAGCTGAACTAGTTACTGTTTTGAATGTCTCAACGTTGGTTCTGGACAGTGAAGAGAGACCAAAAAATTCCAGGTTGCAACAAACAACAGAACTTCTCGAGAGCATCCGCACAATAAGACAGAGGTATCACTTTTCAATCTATACAAGCATAAATTCTTATTTTCTTCTTTGAAAATTTAAATACAATTTGTTTTTGGGTTTTAAGTATTGTTGAGAAATGAGAATAATATATGAAGAAAAAAGACCAGAGTAATCTAAAACTTTCGAAATTTCAAACTCACAGAATTGCAAGTATCAATGTATCACAGAGTCAAAACTGAGGATCTGATCAATTTTGTGTTGCCCAACTCATCTTCTGCCGCCAGGTGAGCACTACCTTCATTTGTAAGAAAAGTTTGCCACAATGTTCTTATGGCCCTTATTAACTCAATGTAGGAACAAGAAAGGCACATGGGATATGGCTATTATTACAACAAATAGCATTGTTGATTTTTTTCAAATACCGCTAGTCCTTCCAACTTTCTTTGTCTGATCCCATTACAGAAGTAGCAGATTGGAACAAATTGCCTAAGGACTAAGGATAACTCAGTGAAGTAGCTTGTCAATGCCTAAAACTTCCATTGTGCTTTCTGCTTAAGGTAATGGAGCATCCTTAGAATTAACCATTGTGTTAATCTCCTAGTGGTTTTATAATTTTCATGAAGAATTACTATGTTAAATCATACATCTGATATGTATCAGGTAGCTACAAGGTGTGGAGTTTGTAAATATGGCTTACAAGATTCACATTTTATACTATTTTGTTCCATTCAATACCACAAAATCCAGTCATATTGGGAGGCTTTGCAACTATGGATGAAATTCCAATGACAATAGTTAATATTTTGTTTAATCATTACTTAGATCGCTGACTAATGAAACCATTTTTTTCCCGGTATTATTGCTATTTTTCTTGCCGTTGTTATTATTTATTTATTTTGTAAGTAGAAAAAGATGGAATTATGATTACAATTGTTTCAAAACTTTTTAAAACACTCATTAGAATAAGTAACTATAATTACATTAATGAATATATTAGCACATTCATTATATATGATATGAAGCAAGCAATGGATATTATTTTGTGGCAAAAATGGGATCAAACTATTTATATGAAAGAGCGTGATTTTTATTCAGTTAAAAGAGTACAACAGCAATCCAAATTGTGTATTCTGTTCACATTGGTGTATGACATCACACCAGCAAACAAATGGAACTTGCACTAAGAACATCACTGACAACCATGATAAGATACCTTTCACTTTTGAAATATTTGTGCAAGATCAAAAGGGTAGTGCTCCCACCTCCTAGTGCATCCATATTCCATGGTTCATAATGCCTAACAACCCAAGTAAATATTTGAATTAGACATTTACCATAAGGTCAGCAACACTAATCTTGCCATAGATGCCACAACCCAAGGAATCAAATTGTTTGCTTATTTGCAGAATGTCAGTCTCAGTTATTTTTCCCATTTCCTTGAGCTTGTAGATAAGAAATTCGGACTTGCTGCAAGAACAAATGTGAAAGGTTAGAGGATTGAGAAGAGTGAAATATGTTATTACTCATTTATTCCTTCCTTGAGGGTGGAGAAAATGGTGTATGCAAATATACTGTTCTTGGATTGGATATCAGTTATTAATGTTGATCTTGATGATGATGGTTCTTTCATTTCTGTCTCATCATGCATTGAAATGCTATTATGTAACTACACCTAGTTTATCCTATAATTTTTGTCATTTCAATTTTCAAGCGACTAAAACTAGCTTAAGCTATAAATTTTGGCCAATGTTGTGTCCATTTCTGCTTTTGTAACTTAAATGCATTGAATTTGAATGATTCTATTCTTCTGCATATTGTGAAAAAAGGACAAGGAAACATGTAATAAGAAAAACCAAACTCAACATACCTTATTGATCCATCATTATCAAGGTCTGCAGCTACTAAATCTGACATAGTTATCTTCTTATGAAGAACCAATTTTGCCACCTTACGTTTCCTCTTGTGCATGCTATAATCAGTTAGGTACAGAAAGGCCCTAGCAACTGCCAATGTACTTACCAAAAGCCAGATAATTGCAAAGCATCTTCCGGTTACAGTTTTGAAAGCATAATCGCCATAACCAACTGTCGTAACAGACGTAATGGAGAGATAGAAACTGTCTATCCAATTCATACCCTCTAGAAAGTGAGCGGTGACTGCTCCTGTTGCGATGCAGCCAATGACAACAACCAAAGCTAAAGAAACTTTTGTCCGGATTCGCATTCTTCCTTTCTCTTCATCAACTATGTAAGTCCAGAGAATTCTCTTATATCTATTCTCATCCATCATGCTCAATGTGAATGCTTCTTGAGTATCACAGATGTATTCAACCAAGCTGCTGAGGAGAAAACCAGTAAGTCCAAAACCAACCAAAATGAAACCACAGGTAAAGATCTTGGTAGATGTTGCATCAGGAACAATATCTCCAAATCCAATTGTGCTTAGAGTTACTACCGTGAAGTAAATAGCATCTATAAGCTTAAGTGTGGTGGTACCCTTGAAACTCCCATTTATCATGTACACTGCAACACCAATTGCCAAATACAAGAATACAGAGACGAAAGATACCCTTACCATTAAGGTTGATGAATTTTGTATAGGTCTAGGTTCAGAGGGCTCATGAAAGTCTATGCCAGTGTTGGTGAATAGTACGGCCGGTGCAGAACGTGAGCGATGTGCAGTCATCCTTTTTGAGATGCTCAAGTTTTCTAAGAGGTTTATATAAGGAGATGTGGATTGGCTCAGTGATGGAGCAGCAAGAACATGATCATGGAGACACAGTTCATGGTGTGATGTTTGTGTGCTTGGTGGTGAATGTGCTTCTTCTCCTTTGCTGGAGAAGGGACTCATGCATAGTGAAGACAACATGGTGCATTCAGATACAGTTGGAGACTAATGCTAGCATTAGCAAGCAAGAAGCAATGTTCATCCAACTACAAGTCAAACTAGAAGAATGAAGTGTTGGTTCTGAATTTAGCTATTCACCTAAGAGTCATATGGCTCTAAATTGCTACATGTTATAAAGAACTATTCATAAGTTACCCTACTAAACTATTGTTTTGATGTTTTTAATAATATATTATTTGGCTAATATCAATTGGGTTTCAAAACTTTATATTTGATTATTCAAATTTAAGTGTAACATTCACATAAACCTGAATTGAAATACATTTTGGCCTCAACTAAATCCCATGTGTACAGAACAGGACAAAGTATAAGTACTAGGTACAAAAGTTATTCTGCAAATTGAACCCAGATTTTAGGAGACAAATCAATTTTTAAATTCAACTTCAAGGAAATTCATTTTTACATTGGATCAACCTTTTTATTAGAGAATAATCACAATGATACACAAAAAATCTAAAGATCTTCTACCATACAAAAGTACAATATCTATAAATTGAAAAACCTTGAGAAAACAGAGCGATTATTTGCACCACTTGGTGCTCCCCTAACTTCTGCAGTGGGTGGAACATCCATACGAGGACCTGTTTTTCGCACTTGAGCATGAGTTTCTGCTTCATGTTGAAACATCCTGACCAGCTCTTCAAGCTCCAGCTTTCTCACTGCAACATTTTCTTGCATTATGGGTTTCTTCAAACCGAGATAAACCAATCCGATTCCAATAAGTATAGCTCCCAACACAAACAAGACGGCAGAGAATAGGCCAAACGCATAAGGAGTTCCTTCGGCTCCAGGTATTCCGTCAACGTTTATACCAAATAGTCCGGTGATGATGGAAAGAACAAGGCCACAACCCCCAAATATTCCAAGGTTATGTGTAACCGTGAGGCTTTTATCCTAAAATAAGTAGCAAGAGTGTAAGACTATGCAAAGATACCCTTACTATTAGAGACTAATTTGTTGTTAGGAACCAATTTTGAGGTATTATGCATAATTGAATAAAACATTAACGAATCATAAATATATTGATATAGTTCAGTAATCTGTTATGATTTCGGAAACCTGCAACCATGCACGGACTGTGCTTTGCAGGACATCTTGTATGGTGAACAACCGTCCTCGAACTGCTTCTTGCTCCTCAATCATTTGCCTAGTACTCTTTCTTACTCCTTCCAGCAAGGCTCTTGTTGTATTTCCTCTCAACTGTTGAAGAAGTTCAAAAACAATTTCCTCTCGCGCGTGGAGCGACCATTTCACTCTTATAACCTGCTAGGCCATACAAGGAGCATAGATAAATGTATAAATTTCTATGTACACAAGTTACACATATAATACTTATGTTCATAGTAGAGTACCATTTGAAATGAGTAGCGATTAGAGTATGCATGACAAAATATATAGATATTTGTAAACAAAAGCTGACAGAAAAATTGGCCAGCTAGTTTTTGCATACATTTGTTTACTCCTTCCTTCCATGTTCAAATAAGGTAAACATGAACACTAATATTTCAGAAGGATTTGACTGATATAGAACATATAAGCTAAGTTACCAAAGCACCATGATCATGTCATTATTAATTACTTAACACAAAAAATTTAAAAAACACAACATTATGACATATTAAAGTTATAGAAGTTAGACGTATGAAATTCTAAAACATAATCAGCAACAATATAATTCACAAAACAACGTTATAATTTATCACTGATTTTCTACAAATAAAGTACAGTATATGTCATTCTACATAGTTTTACCTGGGTCGATAATCTTCTAATTTCCTGGTTCAATATTATTGTGAATAGATGTAAATCCTCATGGTTTCTCCTGTCAAGAAACAAAAGAACTTATTGTATAATGCATATCCAAGTTATGAACGGAAAAGGTAGATCAGCCATTGAAGATAAACGTTTTATGTATAATGATCTAAAGAAAATGCAATCACCTGTTCATAAACATCAACTCAACTTCATCTGCAGCCCCAAAGATGTGTTTACGCCACAACCTATGACATCCAATGGAGAAACTCAATGTTCTTAAATGAACATCAAAGTATTAGAATCATGACCATTCTACACTAAACAAAATAAAAGTTATTGTCTGAAAGCAACACCTTTTGATCCATAATTCGGCTGTATTCAAGATTTCATTTATCTCTTACACAAAGGTCATAAATAGAATTAAAAGGCAAAAGAAACATAGATTATTGGAAATAATATTAACCTATCGTCCCATCGTGCAAGATGGCAAGCTAAGTGTGCTACAACTTCATGAATGGTGCGCGGAATGTTAGCACCTCCAGCAGCCAGCAGCTCCTGCATGAATTGCAGCATTGGAGATTTAAGTACTTAGTTTAAGACAACTTTAGATAAAATCATATAAACAATTAAAGAAGTATGCCTTAGGCAAAACTACTGTCAGATAACTTGGTGAGATAAAGGCTTAAGTCACTTGACAAACCTGAACTTCTAGAATGCCTAATACATTTATGTTTGATGCAGAACCCTTTACATGCATGGCTGTAACTAAAAAGTTTTGCGCTTGCCATGATCGGAGTACAACAGGTATGTCATCTTCCTCTGCTAAAGGATCACCAGCTGACTGCCCCAGAAGTTCAAATAGCAGACCGCCAGCGACTCGGACTGGAACCTGTCAAAATAAGCATTTTAGACTGATTTCATAAATTCAAAAACCTTTTCATTTGAACACTAATCTTAGGAAATGGCTAAAAGAAAAACAATAGGATACAATGCAGGACACAAGGAAACGTATTCGAAACAAGATAATAGCAAATTCCACTAGTTCATTACCTCATATAAAAGGTGCTTCATTCGTTCACTTATTAATCTACTTTCATCTTTCAAAGCTATGCTAATAGCAGGATGTAACCAATGAGAATTACCCAACCATGTAACAACAAATGGATGGCTTGCATCCAAATGACACCACCATGTTGGACCAACAGGCCTTTCCCAGTAAGGAGTTGCAACATCAGCAACAGCAACATCAATCTCATCATCTGTGAAATCAAGCAGCTGTGAAGCCCAACCATCATCAGTTCGCACTGCCTGCACAAGTTCGGAGATCCTAGACCAACCAATTGGCCTCCAGTAACTTCTAGGAAGACCCTCTTTGCCAATGAATTGATGAGGTGATTGGTGATAATCATCTAAACCATCATCAAGACCCCCGGTTCCAGATTGATCTAGCAAAGTTGGGGGTGAATCAACACAGCCATTCCTACTAAACTTTCTTCCTTCAAATCTTTTCTTTGCCACATCTCTAACTCCCTTGATGAACTCAAAGGCACAGATTAGTCCATCAGTCCAAAGTTCCCCTACTGATACCAAGTTGTCCCCTGAGGGAGATTGGAGTTTCTGATTCCACTGCTTCTTCATTTCACAATGTTCATCAACTACTGAACCTGGATAATGTTCATTCACAACGTTCATTACACACTCAAGTAGAGGAACTTGAGCCTCAACTACCATTGATTTGAGGGGAGAGAGTCTCAACTCTCACCTACTTAACAGCCATGATCACAATTCATCACTACTCTGCATTATCACACCAAACGAACACTCTCAAAAATTGAGCATAACAATCCATAATTCATAGTAGTAGGAAACCTAAGATACTAAACAAAACCAAAAACAAAATCAAAATCAAAATCTAACGGCAAGAAGCTTCTTAAAAAGATCATTTAAAAAAAAAAAGAATTATCTTTTTACCCTTTTATTAAAAGAAAAAATATGTGGAGAGGAAAAGAAATGGTAAACACAGAACATATGCAAATGGCGTATAAGGTATAATTAATCATTTTAAGTTACAGAAGAAGAAGTTGAGGATACTATCGACAATTCACACCAAACACAACAGAACAAAACGAAAAGCAGTTATCGAAATCATATATGTAAGAAGAAGAAGAAGAAGACAGAGGAGAACCGCTAGGAACTACGGTGGCGCGCACGTGGTGAATGGTGACACACTGAAGAAGCTTAGCAGATTCTCATGCACATCTTTCGAACAAAATGAAACCTTTTTCATATAGTTTGGGTTTCTCTCAAGTTAACATTTGCTACTATCAAAATCTTATAGTGTGTGTTTGGATTACAGTTTGCAAATGGGAGTTTGCATAAAATTGATTTTGCAAACTTGATTTTGGTCAAAAGTAGGTTTGTATTAAAGTGATTTATGTTTGGTAATTTTTGTATCAAAATGGATTATAATAAAATAAATGTTGTTTGGCTTATACCATTCAAAATCACTTTTAGATAAAAAATTACTAAAATAGACATCAACTTAGATTTTTTTTATATTATCCTATTGTTTTAATTTAGATATTTAAATAGATTTTATTAGTTAATTTTATAATAAAATTAATATTTACTTACTAAAATAAAAATAACATATAAAAATAGATAAAATATTTTTTTAAATAAAAATAAAAATTATATATTTTAGATATATATATATATATATAAGAATATTTAATCAAATATGTTACATTTTTTAAGTATTAAATGTTACTTTAGTATTTTTTTACATCGTACTCTTATTCTAGTACTCTCAATATTCTTATTCTTAATATTAATTTGAAATCCAACGTTTATGATTTTATTATTATATATGATTAATTTTTTATTTAATTTATCTTTTTTAATGGAATCATAATCTATATTATAAAAAGTTACACTAAAATATAGTATAGGAGAATTACAATTATAAAAGATAGTACTGAAAATAATAAAAAAAATTAAGTGATTGAAACAAATCTAAAAGTTTTTAATGATCTTTTTATATATATTTTTAGTATTTTTAGTACTCTTTTTTTAGTATGTTATAATTTTTTACTATTATTATTATTTACAGTTAATTTTTTTATTTAATTTACTTTACCTAATAGAATTAATAAATCATATTATAAAAAGATAATAACAAACATAATACATAAAAATCACGATTATAAAAGTGTATAATGTCAAACAAATAGTTAAAAAAATAAAAATAATAAATAATAGAAAATTAGAGCTCATATAAATAGAAATAACAAGAATTTTATAAATAATACAATAACATATACAAAGGATAAAGTTGGTAAAAAATAAATAAAAGGTTAATATCTATGGCTAAAAGCCCGTTAAGAAAACGCAGAAGCTAAAAATAGTTGCTTCTTGTAAACGCTGATTTTGGCAGCAGAATCACTTCTGCGTTCATGAGAAAAAAATTTGCCAAACCAAAAGTTGAAACTTTCAAGAAATTTAAACGTGTTTCTTCTCTTCCAACAGGTTTCCCAAACACACTCATAATATAGTAGGAAAATTGAAAATTTCAATCTTCAAAGGTTAATTTGCAGAATTTTCTAAAATTTAGGAGGATAAAGCGTATATTTTGAACATCAAAGAGTAAAGTACAAATTTTTCAGTGAGGACTTGTAGTTGTAGGAATATAAGATTTTTTCTTTTTTATGAATCTTAAAAGGAATCTTTACACTAGCAGTATTATTAGTAGGAAGGAGTCAGTGAAAGTGAAGGAAAAATTCCCAAAATAGAAAATTTTGTTTTTATGAAGTATGAATTTCAGAATCTTAATTTAAAGATGATTAGATTTTTCATTTTTTATTTTATTAAGTTTTTTCATTTTAAGTAAATGTTTTGAACTTATATTTATTGTTGAATATTTTTTATTAAATTATTTTTTCACTTTAGTCTATGACAACAATAAAATAATTTGGTGGTCCATAAATTTAATCTAATAGAATATATAAATTTAATTATAATTTTAATTTTTATTAATAAAACAACAATAATATTTTTTTTAATATTATGGATTACACAAACACACAACACATATAATAGATGCTCATAGCATCATATACAAAAGGAATGAAATGAAATTAAACTACTCAATGCATAAGGAACACTCCTTATATATGTAGATATGAATAATAAAGTTGTGAACCAACAAGATAGTAAAGAAAGGAAGCATATGTCTTATTTAAATGCCTCGTTTAAATTTGCACATATATGTGCTTTTCCTTAGTCATGTTGTGGAGGGTACTTGCCATGAGTAGGGGTGGCAACAGGGCGGGTAGGGGCGGGTTTTTGCTCTACTCGATTCCGATTCGCTGTACACCAACTCACATAGAACTCGTTCTACTTCTATCCGTACGTAGTAAAACGTTGAACTCTAACCCGCTCTGTCCTTACTCGTCTTTATAATTATTAAAATTCAATAAATAAAATTAAATTTCAAAATTTATACAACCATCATCACATACATAATATAAATTAAAGTAAAAATTTTAATATGATACAATATTATTAATCATTTACTAATTATTTTACATATATTATACATATTATATATTAAAATAATATATATTATATATATAGCGAGGCGGGTAGGGGCGGGTATTACCTAAACCCGACCCCGCCCCGCCCCTCCCAAGAACCCGTCCCACTAAAACCCGCCTCGGTGCGGGGCGAATAATTACCCGTCTCGAGCGGGTAGAGACGGGGTGGGTACTCGCAGATTCGGGTGGTATTGTTATTCCTAGCCATGAAGAGGCTTGTCATGGTGGTATGGTGGCTTGTTGTAAACTAGCGGCTTGTGCACGAGTGGGTTATAAACCGGTGGTTTGTGTACGGGTGGCTTATAAACCGGTAGTTTATAGACCGGAGGTTTGTAAACCGGAGGCTTGTATTAGGAGGCTCATCATGCTTATAAAGGGATTGGTAATAATCTGCAAGCCCTTAGTTTTTGTGTGTGATGGATTAAATTTGTGGGTTAGAAGACTTGTTATGGGTTAAAGTAGAAGAGTAATTTTTTTGTGACTAAATAGAAAAGAAAAAAAAATAAAAAATGGAGACAAAGCCAAATTAATTGGCTAGATTCATATCTAAATCTATTAGATGTTGAAACTCACTTCATGGTTGGCTTCAATTCGAGTGAATGTCCGCGCCAGAAGCAACTGCTTTAGCCATATAATCTGCAATACTATTTGCATTCCTCTGAATTAAAAGAATAGAGACTCTCTAATTTCAATTCATAACCTCTTGTATATGCTTTGCCAAATTCCATTCCGAAATATCTTTATCAAGCATTCTTTATTTACCAAGAAAAGAACTTCTAAATAGTCTATTTCACAAATAACTTCACAAAATCCACTCTTCCAAACAAAAAGTAAACCTCTCCAAATTACATAAAAAGAAGATACCATTTTCAGTCACATTAATTAAGAAAGAATCCAAGACTGAAAAAGAATTATGGTGACATATACCTTTCTCCTTTATTCATGCTTGAGACTTTTAGGTATGTCTCTATATGATTTTCCAGGATTTACAGGCCTTTTATTTAACTTTGTAAGCCAATTACTCCTTTTCTGAAATTAAAAGACAAAAAATAGATATTTATTCTATAATGGTAGCATGATTTCTTACTTAATTACCAAAATCTTAATTGAAATAAAAATTTAGACGAACAAAGAACAAGGAAGAACATAATACCTGCTTCTTCTTCTTTCTTTTCCTTTTGTTTTGAGTATTACCATTGTACACAAAATTTAGGAAAGAAATGAAGAATTATTTAAAAAGTATTATTTTTATTATTCATATTTTTTACCTGTGATTACAAAATTTTTACCAATATATAGACAAGAGTACTCCAAAAATACGCTAAAAATACGCTCGTTATGAAATAATATCCTAATAAATTACATTAATTTTTTTCTAATCCTCTTTAATATTTTTTTAATTTTGTTCCTTAATTATGATATATTCTAATACTGAGCTGGTTGATTATGTTTAATAATTTCTTCTACAATTTTAAAATATTACAAACTTAACTATAGTAACATCAACACATAATGAACAATAAGGTGTTGAGAGGTAATCAAACAAATGAATCAACTTTTTTTCATTTTTTCACATTTATTCTTGGATTGTTCATGAGTTTCTGCAATTTTTACACATTTACAAACTCAATCAGTAGCGTTATCAAGAAAACTATCTTATTCATTGCAATTGCAGAAAGAAGAGAGAGACCTTACTCCATTACATGCAGTTGCAGTGAAAGTCCAGAGAAATGGATTTTGGCGCGCTTTTTCTTTCTCTACAAAAACAAACAGATTCAACGACCATTTTCTTTCTTTTGACTTGACTTCTCTTTAATCCTTTGCTAATTGCTATTTATACATGTAGTCAACTAGGCTCTCAATTTAATACTTTCAACTTGTACGGAGTTTCAATGCTCCAAAAATAAAATACAATATAAAAGTATATGTTTGGAGTTTTAAAGTTCCATAATTGAGAGATATTATTAGGAATACGTACTCTTTTAAATTGTTCTGCGAGAATTTTTTAGTATTCTGTTAGGATTTTTTAACGGAATTCTTACTGCCATTAAGGTTAAATTGTCAACGTCAATTAAATCTCAATACAAGTCTACGTAATCTGTATGGCTGAGACAACGAGGGACGAAGATCGGACTGAGGAAGACAACCGGAAAGGACGTAGGAATGTGATTCTACTGGAAGAGACAGACATATCAGAAAGTATTAACGCTTGCTCCAATAGTCTCTATGGCAGACTCTTTGCTTCCAAAACCTTCTCAGTTAGAACCATGGGGAATGCTTTAAAGGCTATATGGGAAAACCAAGAAGGATTTAGCGTGAGTGACAAAGGGGATAATTCCTTTCAATTCTATTTTAATAAAGAAGTGGATGTCTTGCGTGTTAAACATGGTTCTCCATAGCTATTCAAAAATTATGTGCTCCATGTCAAGAGATGGAAGGAAGATCAGAACTGTGATGAAGAGATTATTTCCAATTTTTCAGTTTGGTTTCAATTTTGGAGTTTGCCAAAATCATTTAAAACCCTCGAAGTTGGACGTAAATTGGGAGAGAAACTGGGTATAGTGTTGGAGGTAGGTAAATTTCATATGCGAGGCAGAGAAACTAGGATTGTGAAGGCCAAAATCAATATTGATGCTGCCAGGCAAGTGAGAGATCAGTTAATAGTGGCAGAACCTAATAAAAAGGAGGTAGAAGTGGCACTGCGCTATGAGAGGCTTGAAAAGTTCTATACCTATTGCACAAAATTGGGGCACGAGGTGAAAAACTGCCATGATCTACTGAAGGACACAGAGAGTGATATGGTAAAAGAGGATGACATTGGCGAATGGGTTATGTTAGAATTTGGTTGAATTAGTCCCACATTTATTAGGATAGCAAATGGAGTGGGTGGCCTAGGCTATAAATATGAGGCTAAGTTCTCCATTTGTTTTTGCACCAGTCAGAAACACTTTAAGCTTGTATCTGATTTTTCTTTTCCTATGTACTCTTTGATTAGAGAGTGTTGTGAGGTGTAGTTAGATATTTGCTTTGAGAGAGTGTGAGTGTACTGGGGTGCCGGTGTCAGAGAGAAAGAAGTCTATGTGTTGTAACAATTTTCACATAGTGATATTCTCTGGTTGTCATTTGACAACGGCCGTGGTTTTTTCTCCGGTAATTGGAGTTTCCACGTTAAATTCTTGTGTTGTGATTGTGTCTATTTTATTTCTCTGTCAAAGGTATTTTCTCAAGGGGGAATGGTGTATTATTCCCAACAAGTGGTATCAGAGTTTCGGTTCGGTGGGATTTATTCTTAGTATGCTCTGTGGTTGCAGCCTAGTCTGACCTTCCACATCAAAAAAAAATTTTGTCCTGTGGCTTGAGGTTGATCTTTGGTTGCTGTTGGTATTGCTGGAAGGTAGTGTGACACTGTGAGAGTGCAGTTTGGAAAGGTTCTGACTAAGGAAAAACTTGGTATTTAAGTGTGTCCATTGTGACCCACCTCTCTTTCCTGGGAACCCTTCCTAGTGCACGGTCTACAGTTGAGTTATACTATTCCAGTATACGGTTGCAACAATGTCAGGATATTCAAGTGCTGTGAAGCTTGAAATAGAGAAATTTGATGGAAGAATCAATTTTGGCTTGTGAAAAATACAAGTCAAGGATGTGTTGATACAATTAGGTTTGCACAAGGCGTTGAAGGAGAAGATCTCTGGTTGCTCTCTCTATGAGAGAAGATGATGTTCTCTAGAAAACAAGAAGTATTGTGGCAATCGGGTCCACAATTGCACGCGGGCATTGGTTGGCGTTGAGATGCAAGGTGTGTGGCGGAGTTAGGTCGATGGCTGAAGAACTTCTAGGAAAAGCCAATTTGAAAGTTGCACCATGAATTTTCAGCAAGGTTTCGATCTGTACCAAGGCGAAATGCTTAGAGTGGTCTAATTCCAAGTAAGTATACTTTCATGGTGGAGTATGATAGTTCTCTGAACTATGATTGTCGGTATAGACAATGGCAGCAAAGAATTGTCGGTGTTGACAATGGAAGCTGAAGATGTGTGACTATTTCAATCAAGGTAAAGATTGTTAGAATTTGGTTGAATTAGTCCCACATTGCTTAGGATAGCAAATGGAGTGGGTGGCCTAGGCTATAAATATAAGGCTAAGTTCTCCATTTGTTTTTGTACCAGTCAGAAACACTTTAAGCTTGTATCTGATTTTTCTTTTCCTCTATACTCTTTGATTAGAAAGTGTTGTGAGGTGTAGTTAGATATTTGCTTTGAGAGAGTGTGGGTGTAATGGGGTGCCGGTGTTAGAGAGAAAGAAGTCTATGTGTTGTAACAATTTTCACATAGTGATATTCTCTGGTTGTCATTTGACAATGGCCGTGGTTTTTTCTCCGGTAATTGGAGTTTTCACGTTAAATTTTTGTGTTGTGATTGTGTCTATTTTATTTCTCTGTCAAAGGTATTTTCTCAAGGGGGAATGGTGTATTATTTTCAACAGGTTAAAACCAGCCAAGTGAAAACGCGAATCTACTCAGAAGGAGAAAGAACATTCAACAACTCAACCCAAAATCAGAATAAGGCCACTCAACGTAAGAAAAAACCTGTCTTAAACTACTTATTGGAAGAATTTGCAAGAATGTCAATGCAAGAAGGGAAACAAAGTGTGAAACCACAAGACACTGGTAACAGGGCAGCACCTGAGTCACCTCAATCAGCCAATTCTAGAACAAAATGCATGGAGGTTATCATAGCTGGTCAGTCCAATACCAAGGAGGATGAAGAGCAGCTTATGCAATTCGCTATTAGGCAGTGTCTCACTACAGAGAAAGGTAAAAAGTGGAAAAGGTTAGCAAGACAAGGTGCTGCAGAGTCAGATACTAAAAGTGAACCCAAAAGAAGGTTGATGAGTGGTATAGCTGAAGGATCTACAAAGAAAGTAAGAACAGATGATGAAAATGCAGTTGAACAGATGGTGGAGGGTGCCAGCCTACAAATGGCACCCAAGGCGCCATGAGAACTATAGTTTAGAATTGTCAGGATTTGGGGAGACCCCTGACAATTCACACCTTAAAAGGGATCTATAAATCCCACTCCCCCGAGATTGTGTTTATAAGTGAAACAAATAACTAATCTCGACAGGTGGAAGCAAAACTTCGGGTATGCAGCTACAAAAACTAGCATATTGTTAACCCGGCAGGAGTGACAGGAGGACTTGTGCTAGCTTGGAAGGACAGCATCAGTGTTCAAATTATTAGTAGTAGAGAATTTTTTGTGGCAGCCGAAATTAAGGACATCGGAAGCAATGAGGTATGGACGTTCATTAGTGTCCATTTGAGTTGTTCGAAACAAATTCGATCCTTACAGTTTGAGGAGCTTACAACAACGAGCCAACACTTGGAAGAAAAAGTGGTAATAGCAGGCGATTTTAATGCTATAACAAGTCAAGCGAAAAAGTAGGGTGGAGGCAAAAAATCAGCAACCACCATTGCAATATTCACTAATTTTATTGACATTAACGAATTAGTGGATATTGGAATGGTGGGGTGCCCTTTCACGTGGACAAATCGAAGACAAGGAGATGATTTGGTGAAGGAGAGGCCTGGCCGCTATTTAGTTGGGATGGAATGGAAGTTGAAGTTTCCGAATGCAGTGGTGCACAGGCTCACAAAGTCAGGCTCGGATCATGCTCCAATTTTGATGGAAACCGAACCTCAATCCTAGCATAGTAAATGGCGGTTTAAATACCAGGAACGTTGGTGTGGAGAAGAGGATGTCAAGAAAATTGTCAGTGAAGTGTGGAGAATGGAAGTTGTACGCTCGGCTATGTTCTCCTTGGTCCAAAAGTTGAAAGTTTGTAGACATAGACTAGTTCAATGGCAGAAAACTCACAAAGCAAACTCTCGGAAAGAAATTGAAGACCTTCAAGTTAAACTAGAGGAGTTGCGGGTGGCTGAAATCAATGGGGGAGAGGAGGTTATCAGTTTGGAGGAGAAGTTGGAGCTGGCATATTTGAAAGAAGAGAGCTATTGGTGAAAAAAATCTAGAGTCAAGTGGCTAAAAGAAGGAGATCAGAACACTAGATTCTTTCACCAGAAATTTCAATCAAGCATGCGAAGGAACAGAATTTGGAGATTAGTGGGGAGGGACAATGAGATTGCATCGAAACCGGAGGATATTGCAAAGGTAGCTGAAGACTACTTTTGCGATATTTTTACTTCTTCTTGTTCGGCTGATCCGAATCCATACTTAGAGGATTTGGAGTCTAAAGTTACAGCTTCCATGAACCGTAGGCTCCAAAGGCCAGTAACTATGAACGAGATCAAAAGAGCTACATTTAGTATTCATGCTCAGAGTGCTCCTGGTGATGACGGTTTACAACTAAATTTTTTCATTTTTTCTGGGATATAGTTGGAGGTGACATTTTTAAGGCAGTGAGAAGTTTCTTTTACAGTGGCAGAATTCTGAAAAGTTTCAATCATACTCAAATTTGTTTGATTCCAAAGGTGCCAGATGCCAGTGACATGGCTCAGGTACGACCAATCAGTTTGTTTTCAGTTATGTATAAAATTATTTTACAAGGTATTATAAATAAAATTATAAGCCCAAATCAGAGTGCGTTTTTCAAAAATAGACTCATTTCAGATAATATTCTAATTGCTCACAAATAAATTTTTGGTGCGCTTTTTCTCTCTCTACGAAAACAAACAGATTCAACTACTACTTTCCTTCTTTGGTTTCAATTTTGATTTTTGACTTGGCTTCTCTTGATTCCTTTGCTAATTACTATTTATACACGTAATTAACTAACTTAATCCCTTTTCACTTTTCAATCACTTAATTAACAACCACTTTTTTTATTATTATTTTTCATTAAACGAGTCTCTTAGTCTTATTATTAAATATTTAAAACATATCTGAATAAAGATATTAGAGAAGCAAATGACTATTAACAATCAAATATTTTGGGTCAAACACGTCTTTTAAAAAAATTTACAGCTATATTTTATTTATTTTTGTAAACATTATAAATAGAATATGGTTGGCTATAAATATATTTTACATTAGATAAATATGTATTTTATTTCAATTTACATTTTATAATAAGTAACACTATCAGTTACTATTTTCATTTGTTATTTTTATTTTTTTAATGACTTGTAGTTATTTAAAAGTTGTTGGTATTCAATTTAAAAAGAATGAAGTTTGGTTAAAGTATAAAACATCTTGTAACTTATGATCTGTCCACTTAGATAAACTAATTTTGTTTTAAATTTAGAAGCATACAACCAATTTGAATTGATCCAATAGTTAGCACACTCATTTAATCAAACAAGTGTTAAAGGTTCAAATCTTGTCTAGATCCAATCTTCATATTCTTGATGGTATCTACTGTTTTAAACAGTCTCTATTTTCTTATCATGAGGTAGGATTATTGTATCTGGAAGGTGAATTACAGTATTATTATTACCATTTAGATGCATCAGGATTAATTCAATTGTAGATGCATTAAACAGAGAAATCACCAAGATTTTTCATTTTGGAATTTTATTGCAATATTTCCATTAGAACAAGAGCAATACAATTCTTCTGACATGCAGGAACATTCTCATATTAAGAACATATATGTGCAAATTCTATGCTAAATATAAAGCATTCTTATATGGTGAAAAATGTGGTAGTTGGCTAATATTGTGCACAAGGTTAGTAAAATAAAGCCAAACAATTTTAATTATTATTATACGGCATGAGATATCTGTTGGGGAAGGCAATTGAGATGAGGCAAAAAGTTAGTAGGAGTTAGGCATAGAGTGATGAAAAAAACAAACATTTGTTTTATGAGGTTGGTGTTACTTAACTCCATCCTAATACACAATCATTCTTTTGGGGTCCTATAAAATTTTAATGTCATAAAGCAACTACTTAAGCTTCAATGTAGCATAAGAGAGCGATTTGCTCTTCTTACTCACTTCACATTTTGCCAACAAAATCTCAAAGACATTCTTAATGTTTGGTGAAATGGATAGAAAGCAAGAACAAGAAAAAGGTAACCTGAATAATAATAATAATAACAATAATAATAATAATAATAAGTCTGGCATTGATGTTACTCTAATATCTGCCACCACCAAAGTTCCAAAAGCAGTTTCACCGGTTTCCTCTGCTGCCGAGGGGGAAGCCTTAAGGCGGCCGCGTGGCAGGCCTGCCGGCTCCAAGAACAAGCCGAAGCCACCAATAATTGTGACAAGGGACAGTGCTAATGCACTCAAAGCTCATGCTATGGAAGTAAGCTCTGGCTGTGATGTGAATGAGAGCTTGTTGAACTTTGCAAGGAGGAAGCAGAGAGGCCTCTGCATACTAAGTGGAACTGGCTGTGTGACAAATGTAACTCTGCGCCAACCGGCCTCATCCGGCGCCATTGTGACTCTTCACGGCCGATTCGAGATCCTCTCATTGCTGGGGTCAATCCTTCCCCCACCAGCACCACCAGGAATCACTGGCCTCACCATTTACTTGGCTGGTGCTCAGGGGCAAGTTGTAGGAGGTGCTGTTGTTGGTGCCTTGATTGCTTCAGGACCTGTTGTGATCATGGCTGCATCATTCATGCATGCTACCTTCGATCGCCTGCCATTGGAAGACGAAGAACTCACGGCTGCAATGCAGAATCAGCATTACCAAAACGGACGCGCCACACATCATCTCGATATCTCAGACTTGTATGCAATGCCACAGAACCTTCTCACCAATGGAACAATGGCACCAGAGATATATTCTTGGGCACCAGGGAGGAACTTGTCAAAAAGCTGAGACTTAGTATACTATTACTCAGTAATTGTCTCATATCCAAACAATATACACTATGGCTAAACAATATGATATGCTTAATTCTGTTGTATTATTAATTGTTTCAACAAATCAATGAGTTGTATGATTTGAATACATTAGAGTCTAAAGACTACTCTATATTTCACTATTTCAGTTCATACATGCATGCAGCACAGAAGCAAAATATGCATGCAGCTTAGAAGCTAAGGGCCTTCACTATCCAAATGTTACTAGAATGAGTAAAATATAGAGCATTAATTGAGTTATGAGAAACTACAAAGAAATAAAGTTGCATAAGCCTTGTGGTAAATGGTAATCACTTGATCTAAAAAAACATTCACAAGATGACATGTACACTTTCCTTTTTCTTAAATTTGGACACTGTCATGCTGTTATTTAGCACTATTGAGTATTGAGAATCAAATATGGATTTTTATCTTATTGGAATAATTCACTATATTGAAGCCAATTCCTCTATATACAAAATTGGATTTTAAGTTCCATGAGTTCATAACTTGAGAGATACTCAATCTTCAGGTGTAAAACTTGAGTCATTAAGTAAGTAGTAAATTTCTTGAGTTTTAGGATGCAACCTCCCTCCAGCTAGAAATTCATGAACTTCTCCATCTAGTTCAATTGAACTACAACCTGGTTCTTTCTCGGTCAACCTCTTCATCAAAAGCCTGTGCTCAATTGCCTCTTCAAACTGTTTTGACGCAGCCTGAACATTAGACATAAGTACATAACCACTTGCATCACTCGGATTCAACTTGCAAACTCTTTCTGCAGCCCGTTTCGCCATCTCTACATTCCCATGCTTCGCACAAGATGAGAGCAGAGATCCCCAGATAATAGCATCTGGTTCTATAGGCATATCTCTTATCAGTTCTTCTGCCTCTTCTAGCAATGCCGCTTGGCCTAACACTTCAACCATGCAAGTGTAGTGTTTTATTGAAGGTTCAATATCATACTCATTCATCATTTGTGCAAAGTAGTCCTTTGCTCTATCAATTGCTCCTAAATATTTACAAGCAGTTAGAACACCAATGAAACTGACACTATCTGGCTTTAGACTTGAACATTTAAGCTTAGAGAAGTACTGAATTGCTTCTCTCTCGTGTCCATTCATGGCTAAGCCTATTATAATTGAGTTCCAGCTTGATAACCCTCTTGTGGATGATGCATCAAACACTTCAATAGCATTTTCAATAGATCCACACTTGCAATACATGTCAATTATTGCCGTAGTGACAATAAGATTAAACTCGAAACCACTCTTTTTTATGTAATTATGAACCCATTTTCCATGTTCAAGAGCTCCTAAGTGAGCACAAGCATTCAACAAGCTCACCATTGTGAATTCACTGGTCTCAACATCTTCTTCTTGCATCTCGCGAAAAAGCTCCAACGCCTCCATAAGCTTCCCATTCCTAACATAACCACTGATCATGGAATTCCAAGTAACTGGGGTTCTTTCAGGCATTGCATCAAACATCCTCCTAGACTCATCAATTTCCCCATATTTTGCAAGCCCCATAATCATTGAGTTCCAAGCAACAACATCAAGTTCAACTTTCTTATCAAACACTCTTCTAGCCTCTCTTAACAAGCCACTATTAGCATACATATATATGATAGTATTACAAATGAACTCATCATCTTCAAGACCCAATTTCACAACCCTCCCATGAAGCTGAGCACCACCATGGACATCACCAAGTTGAGCAAAAGCCTTGAAAACAGAAGGATAAGTCAAGCTTTGCGGCTGAACATAATCATCATCAGAACACAACATGTCAATAAAAATTGATACAGCAAGATGTGGGGTTGAGCTTCTAGAGAAGCACCTTATGATGGTGTTCCAAGAATAGAGAGTTGGTTTAGGCATTCTGGTGAACACCATGTGTGCATAGTTGGTGTCACCATGTGGGGAAGCACAAAAGGTGAGGACTTTGCTGGCAGCAATGGGGTCAAGAACAAGACCAGTTTTGATCATGTGAGCATGGAGCTTTTTGAGGTCTTTCATGGTGGAACAGTGGTTTTGGAGCATGGTTAGGCATGGATGGTCAGAGATGAACTTGGATATGGATGGTGATGATGATGGAGCAAGTACACAACAACAAACACTTGCCATTGCCTTGTGTTTGTGTGGTCCTATGTCATATGTGGGAAGAACAGAACAGGGCTTAGGAATTGAAACAGAATCAGTGAAGTAGATTAGGTATCTATCTATACATACATGTTACTGAGTGGATAAAGCATGTGATAAAAATATAAACTCTTCTGTTAATTCTTATTTTCTTAGAATGTGTATGATTGAAAGGACCATCTATATGTAATCATATATAAATAGACGATTATGTTACGTGTGTGTACAAAAAATCAATTATTAAATTTAATATTGATATAAAATATATATTAAAATATAAAAATATATATTAAATAATACATATATTTATATAAAAAATATTACAACTAATTTGATAATTAATTTTTAATATATACATAATATTTTTATAAATATATAATTGTACAAATAATTTAGTTTTATATCATAAATATAGTTAGTGATGACTGACGAATGTATATTATTATATCCAATTTTATAATAAGATAATTTACAAATATTTTTTGGAAAATATAGGTAGACAATAGAAATATTAAGATTATTATTTTATTAGGTTAATTTTAGAGTCTATTATTTACATTATTCACAAAAATTATTAATTACCTAACAAAGTTCTATATTTTTTTAATTATGTAATATATGGTATTCTTAAGTTTTTTTTTTATATTTTTTGTCATTTATCTATTTTTTTTTATCTAATTTATTCTCTTAGTTAGATATTCTATCGATTTTTTTATATATTTAAATTATCTAAGGCGAAATTTTACTATATCTATGACTGAGTGAACAAAAACTAAACCTTCTATTTTTCTCATGAAAGTCAACTTAAAAAACTATTATTAGTTTATTACGACTCTGATGAGTTTGATAGACATAAAATAATAAAAAATTACTTGCAGTTAATTTAATATAAAATTAATAATTAAAAATTATTAAATAATAATTTAGTCAAATTATTTAATCACTCTTAATTATTAATTTTATATCATATGGTGTTAATTAACTTTCTATAATAAATGCAGAAGTTACCTCTTATTACTATCATCATTGTTGTTAGTTTGGCTGTGCTGTCATCTTTTTCTCGTTTGCTTGATAATGTGAACTCATAAATGATTCAATTTATTTATTGATATATAACTTCATGAAATGTATGTGAGGGCTCCTTTAAGTAACACTATGATTATAGGCATTAGAACTATCAATATGACCCAGGCACCATGAATTTGTCACGTGAACTAACCTTATGATAAGATTAAATGTAGAATCTGAATTTTATTTTATGAATAATTGTGATATTTTGAAGCTTGTGGATATAATTAAGAAACACATACTATATGATTAGCATTATTTTATAATAATATAATATCTATTTTTTTAAGACCTAAATTATGGCACTATACATTCTGATATATATTATTGAAACTAATATCAAATGCACAATTATTTATATTTAATTTTTGCCAGTACGATTTTTCTGTTGGTCCTTCCAAACAGATTCACACGTGACTAACTGAAATTATTTGTCTTCACATACAGATTATTTAATTAGGACTGTCTCTTTATAATCAATGTTCATTGTGGCACAGATTTTTAATTTATTTGTTTCTGAATGTGGGTCTATTTACACATAAAGTAAAAATATGTCACATCCCACAAACTTTGTTTACATAATTATTTTTCCATTGTGTCGCATCGAAATAATATGTGCAATTATTTTACAAATTTGATTAAATTAATTAAAGTAGCCAGAGTATTAGTTACTTTCGTTTATATCAATTTCTTATGGTCAAATTGCATTATTTAATGTACCCATTTTTTTTACATTTATTTTAAAAATTCATTTCATCTGCTAAGATTCATACATATATAAACCTTTTTTGGACAATAATAACTTTATAGTTTATACATATGCATTAAAATGGAGGATTTGTAAGTTAAATAATAGTTTAATCAGTTAGTTTATTATTTGAAACAATATTTAAATTTTTTTATTTTTTATATTTTCAATCTGACATATCAAAAATTATGTGTAAATTTATTATTGTTGCATATACAAACTGAAATTTAAATTTACGATACTTGTTTAAATTTTAACAATTATTTTTTTGTGTGATTAAACTCTAGTAATTATTTAAGTGAACGAATAAATTATCCACTCGACTAAATTGATTTTTTTTTCCTTCGTCAAGGACCAAATTGGTTGTTTAAAAAGTGTGTTTATTAATTAAGAAGTGTAATTGGGCCCTTGAATCTTGATTATATTATACCCTATGATCCAAAGTGAAGACATTAGGATATAAATTATAGAGCTTTCGGAGGTAAACTCTGGGCCATTGAACTAAAGTTTGTTTCACCCAACAACTCAAATCAATTTGGTTTCTAACTAAATGTTGATGATGACTAGGTCCACCCACATGAACTGCTATAATTCTATGCTAATAATGTGAAATTGGTTAATGCAGTAGCTAGTTTAATTTATTAATAGGAAATATTAGGTTTGAACTTTAATTTATTTTTTCAATCTTTCAGGTCAAAAACTAATCAATCAAGGATCAAAGTTTTATTTAAGAGTTTGTTGCTGGCCGATGAATTGTTACATGCACAAAATGATATTCAAACTCCCGATATTTACTTAAACAAATTAATGAACTAACCACTAAACCAACCCAACTTAATTCTCATTCTTAACATTTGATTACTAAATTTTTAGTAATAAAATTTGGAAGTCATAATTTATAGTCACATTTACTAATAATGGCAAGTTGTAGTTCTTGTTCTATGGATGACATGATCCAAGTTCACTAGGGAATGAAATAATCTATTATGTGTTAACATCTAATCTCTTATTTTCTACCCTTTAAATTATAAATTATTAAGTGACTTATAAACACCAACTTTGTTTATATGTCAGTGTCAAGTAAAAAAGAATATTCATATATATTTTTTTCCCTTACTGTCTAAGCATAACTATATAGCCATATAGAGAAAGAGACACAGAAAAATATAATATCATATCCTAGGGGAAGCATGTGCCATTTAGTACACAGATTCCAGAACATTTTCATGGCTATGAGTCTTATAATATAATAATGTGTATGGTTCTAAAAAAGAAGAAGAAGAGAAGAAGTGTTGCAGAACAGTGAATAGAGAGAAGAAAAGAGAAAAAGGCAGAAAATGTACACATCAGCAGCCATCATTACAATCATCACACCAAAACCAAATTCTTCTTCAATTCCTTTCACTTTGTTTTTCTTTTCAACCCTTCTTCCCTCCTTTTTCCTCCTTCTCTTCTATCTATCTATCTATCTATATTTATACCTTCTTTGCTTCTCTAGTTAATGATATCTTCTTTTCTCTTTCATTGATTCATAGGAAGAACAAGTGTATATATACATATATATAAGTGGTGAAGTACCAAGTTGAAGAAGTAAAAGATTAATCATGGAAAGATGTGTAAACTACTATGTAATGTTTCTTCTACTGAGTCAGTTCCTATGTTCGGGTAATTTTCCTTCTTCTTTTTTTTTTTCTTTTTTCTTTTATTTATTTAGCTTCTTCAGTTCAGTTCAGTTCTGTTCTGTTCTGTTCTGACATTTGTTGCTTAAATTTGAAGATACTGTTTGTTTGTTTCTTAATCCTCACTTCTGTTTCCTTTTTTTTTGGTTTAATGTATTCAGTTGCTTTCCTTTGCATACTTTATCTTTTGAATATATTCTCTGCTCTCTCTTTAACTGATTGGTTTTATTTGAAGTTTTTTGAAACAACAAATTGCTTTGTCCTTCTTTGTTATTTTGTGTTCTTTCTAATTGGAATTTAGTTAACTAACTAAGCACCTTTTTCTCTTCTTGTTTAGTTCAAAATGTTGTCTCTTCTATTGCTCAGTTAATCATTACTTTTACTATGCCTTGTTTGGATGATTAATCAGAACAAATTTCCACAACAGAAATTTGAACAAGGTTCTTTTCTTGCTCATGTTTTCTAAGGTTTATTCACATAGGGTTGTAACTTGTAACAACACCTTTCTATGGTTCCACCAATTCTTGAAAAGATACAATAACAAGGGGCCCCAACCCAACTACTTTGACTCATTACATATGCCCTCTCTTCATAGGGTACCCTACTTACTTATCTTCATTTAAAACTAATTAGTAATCTTCATTATAAAAAAATACATAATGATTAATAATTAGTAATATCTTGAGATTCATATGCTTTACCTCAATGGTGATTTCAATTTTGAACCACAGGTTGTTCATATAGGACAATGAAGGAAGAAAGTAGACATGTGAATGTACTATTAAATGATGCTCAAATTTTCACCACACAAAAAGATATCACCACTCCAATTGCAACAATTCCAAACTTGGTTCCAACCACACCAACTTTTTCAACATCTCCATTCATAAACCCTAATTCAAACCCTGATAGTACTAGTGTTTCTCCCGCATCAACAATCCCAATTACTACTCCACCTACCACAGTGAATTCATCACCAGTTTCTTCAGGTGCAAGCTGGTGCATTGCAAGCCCTAGTGCCTCACAAACTTCATTGCAAGTTGCATTGGACTATGCTTGTGGCTATGGTGGTGATGATTGCTCAGCAATTCAACCTGGTGGAATATGTTACATTCCAAATACTATTCAACAACATGCTTCTTATGCATTCAATAAGTATTATCTCAAGAATCCTGTTCCTAATAGCTGCAATTTTGGTGGAGCTGCTCTCATTACTAACACTAATCCAAGTAAGCCTCTTCTTAATCTTACAATCATGCTCAATCTCAATGCATTAATTCAGGGGCGAACCTAGATAAAATATTAGAGAGGGGTCAAAAATATTTACACAATAAAATAAGATTAAAATAAAATTTAAAAAAAAGACTAAACTGAAATTTACATGTAAAAAATTAAAATGAGAGGGGCGATTGCCCTCTTTCTTTATAGGTAGCTCCGCCCCTGCATTAATTCACAATCATGCTTTCATTTTAGACCAAACTAGTATATATTTGATACGCGCAAATAGATGCAATTTATGGGACTGTTATAAGAATCGGATCAAACTAGTTAATTCAATCGGTTTAACTAGAAATTAGCTACCAAACAAGTCTAGTTGAAGAAAATATCAGTTGACTATGGTAAAAAAAAAAAATCTGATCAAAAATTGATTCATCCATCAAATTGATTTAATTTTTTAGTGTTAATCAATTTAAAATTATAAAATATATATAATTTTTAAAAATATATATTATTTTATTATAATTGATTTAACTCCAATTAAACCTCTTATAAACTCTTAAACTTTTGAATCTCTAATTCTCTGATTCAATGATAAATGTATTAAATTTAAAGTGACAAATATTATAAAAAATTTTGAAATTTTATGGTCTCATTATTACATTTTTTCTCCATTGTAAAATTTAAAGTATTATTTGTTTTTAATCAAGATAGATATAGAAAAAAATAGTAAAGGATCCCGGAAATCTAGCACTACTCTTATCTATGGATGATTCTTGGGTTTTAATTTTGACTAACCACCACCAAAGTCATGTGCAATTAGGTGGGTCATGGGATCAAATTCTGAACAGAGTATAGAAAAAAGAAATTTGTACTGAATTTTTTTATCATAAGCTTTTGACTAAGAATGGCTTGTGGTCTTGTGGGATGTGGAATTGTGGATACATAGGAGATACAAATTAAAGTGCCAAATGAATGATGCAAAAAAGTCAAACTTTTTTTTTTCTTTCTACCTTTTAGGAAGCTGCTTCTCAAAAAGCTACTTCATTTCAAAATTGTTTTGTCAATTTGTCACTGGTATTTAGAAGTATTTTTGTTCATCATTTTAATTTTTTCATTATACAAAAGTGAATACTACCTATAAATGAGACATAAGAAAAAAAAAAGTAACATATGAATAAAAAAGTGTTGTATTGTATGTATCACATTTATTGGAATTATTTTGTTCAAATAATCATTCTATTTTATTTATTTATTTATTTAATTTTTTATTTTAAGACAATTTAATTAATTAATGTACTTACCTGTTTTTCAGGCACTACTACATGTCAGTATCCATCAACAAGGTGAACCACGTTTGCCAAAATACCTACTTGTCTTTTTTCCTTAAAAAAATAGAATAATTTGGGGTCTAAAATTGAAATTGAAATTGCAGTACTAGTTCATCAGTATTGAACACCACAAATTCAATCGGTGCAAATGTGTTTGGTTCAGTTCCAGTGCCCACAAACCCTTCTCCCTCTGCAGCTGCTGACACATCACATAGCTATGCTAAAATTTGTGTCACACTTTGGATGAGTATTTTTATTTTAATATAGCTGTCCTGTATTCTATGCTAATATATCATTTATTTATTATTAGATAGGATATGAGTTTTATTTATAAAATTTTTGCCCCTTGCTACAACAAGACCATTCATAGGACATACATGGTAGATACACTGTAGAAAAATAAATAGTATGATGGACATTCATAGAGCCGTTTAACGTCTTTGTATTGTTAGAATAATAGTATTTGTGTGAGGCTGCATTAGTCTCTATCATTACATATCCCTAAACCAGAGTAGTGATTAAATATATGGTTATGATTAAATATATGTATACAACTTAGTAGACAAAATAACAATATACATCTTCATAATACACTTACAAGAGGGATCATCCTCATTTTTATTATTTTGGAGAGCCAAGATATGTTTCTGGAATGAAGCTGCAGCCTCTTCCCTTTTCTCTAATACACAAGATTGCATAAGTTTGCTTACCTCCAGAAGTTGGAGTTCATCAGATGCCTGTCTCAATGAATCTAACAGAATCTTGTAATTGTCAAAGACTGAAAGAATATAAATCAGCTTTTGGTATTAAAATGGTTAAAAAATGAGTGAAGTACCAATCCAGTCCTGTCCATTTTTAATAATGACAGCGCGACCACTCAAAATAAAATCGATCTACTTCGGTCTCTGTTTCCTGATTCCATCACACAACGCGGTCCTTGTAGGTATTTTTCTGTCAACTCTGAACGAAAAATGCTAATGTGTCAGGTTCAGAAATGGACAGAATCTAATTGTCTCTAAATTTAAATTAGTTAGGGATTTATTTGTCCTTATAATTTTTTAAACAATATTTTTTAGATTATTTTTTTATTTATTATATTAATATTTATTTTTCAATAAATTATTAAATATATAGTATAATAAATATAAATTAATTAATAAATTATTTAAATTTAAAATTATTATTTATTATGAAACTAAATAAATCATTTTTAAATATAATTTTTAAATACATAAATAATAAATATTAAAATTCAGTTAATATATTAATAATAATAATCCTATTATATGCATATGGAAGGCTTAGAACTGCGTTTCCGGATTTAAAGTAGAGAACAGACAACAATAGGAATGCTGGCACAATGTAGTTAATCATTTAGGTTGTTTCAATATCTCACATAAAAAGTATACACAATAAAAAAAATATATCATAAGCTAGTATAAATTGAAGAATATAAAAGATAGACTTTTTTATTGAAATACGCATGAAAAATTCTTTAATTTTCAATATACGCACGGTTTAATTTTCCTCCTCAAATACGCACGGCTATTTTACTTGGATTAGCCACGAAATAATTCTAGATAACAAGTTAAGAATGGTGAGCACAAAATGGTGCATTAAATCTGACACGGACCACATCTTCTGCAGCAGGCACAAAATGGGTGACCTCGTCTATGACACACATAAAATGGTAGAATTCGTGTATAAAGTACATGAAATGGACGAACTCAATGCAGTGGAACTGTAATCATGTTTTCAATTTTTATGTATTATTCAAGAGCCTTTTTACAATGCAAATTGTAATCATGTTTTACATTGCCAATAGTTTAACATAGATTCCATTTTTCTTCAGAATTTAAAAGTATCGTTCTTTTGATTTTGATCAATATTTATTTTTTTTATTAGCTTATAAATTTTATAATTTATTTTAGTCTCGTGAGTACTTTTTGATTTAGTATATTTTGGACTATAAATTTTTATTATTTATGACTCTTTTGTTACATATAATTAGTATATAATAAAAACAAAAATAAAGTACAGTAAAAAATACAGTAAAAATAAAAAATAAAAACAAAAATAAAATACAGTAAAAAATATAATAAAAATAAAAAACAAAAACAAAAAAATCATACAAATATAGTATATAATAATTATAACCAACAATATATATCATATGAACAAAAAAATTATAATAAAAAATAAATAAAATTTATATGAATAAAATCAAATAAAAAAATAAAAAATTTTATACATAACATAAATATAGTACAATAAAAGATAGAAAAAAATAATAAAAATGAATAAAAAAAATTTTATATGAACAATAGTTGTCATATAAATAAAAAAATACAATAAAAATTTAACAATAAAAAATTAAAAAAATAACATCAGAACACTAAATTGAGTTGCAGGAACAGGTAGGCTGCTTACATTGTGTGCTTTGTTGTGTATTTTTGTTTATTCATTGATATTGATGAAATGTATTACCACTGCCGTGCCTCTAATTTGTGTCTGCTGTCCTTGATTTGGTCTATCTATTTCGCTTCTGCCACTCTTGAAATGGATTCCCCATTTTGTACCTGCACTAAGTGAAATGGTCCTTCCATTTCGTGGCCACCATGCCAAAAATGGTGTGAAAATCTATTTTGTATCTGCCATCCTAAAAATGGCCCTGCGCATTTTAATAAACATTTTTACATATGCGCATTCTGAAAATTAAAGAATTTTCTACGCGCATTTAATTAAAAAAGCCATAAAAGATATGCATCAATAATCACGACTCATGACAAATTTTTGCCTATATACAAACACAGACAAGCATTTCCTTACTTGACTTTTCTTTTCTCCCCAATTCTACTGGCTTAGAATATTTTGCTCCATACAAAACTTACAGAGAATACACAAACCAAAAGTGTGTCAAATAATATGATCACATTACCTTGTGAATTTCAGCAAGTAAAAGAAGAACTGATGTAGCACATGCAGAAGAGGGAGTGTGCCAAATATAAAAAGTGAAACGCAACCCTTTAAACAGTGTGCTCCCTTTTAACACTCACTAACACTAGCAGCAACCAAATAAAATGATTTTTTAAAATTAATTCAACAATTTTAGAAACTAAATATCTAACAACTTAAATTTAAAAATTTTAAAAACAACCAGCTAAATAAATAATTTAATTTATAATTTATAAATAAAATTTTAAAAATTTCTAATAAAGATACCTAAACAAATAATTCCCAAATTCAATAAAGATAAAGATAAAGATTCACACCAAATACAATTTTATTCTTTTGGTAACTGATTTCACATCCGGTAGCATGCCTATAAATATCAGCAAACTTCACCATTAGAAGCATAACTTCACTTGCTTCAACCATGTCTTGTTTTGCCAGCCTTACGGTTGATATAATTATCCATATTTTTGTTAGACTTCCCATGAAATTTATTCTGATTTGTAGATGTGTTTGTAAGGATTGGAACATATTAATTTCTGATCCAAACTTTGCCAAATTACTCTTTACTCGTACACTTCCTGCTACCATGATCCGACCCTTTCGTTCCAGAATCTTTCGCCTTGTTGAATATGATCCAATTGAATGGCATGAACGGAGAAACAATCCATGCTGCTGCAGGGTGTTTGACGTCCTGAATCATAGTAGTAGCAGCATAAAACTTGATCCTAAATTTGAGATTCCTCTACCTGGTCCTAAATCATTAAAGGGTAGAGAACTTTATATTGAAGTACTTCCTTGTAATGGTCTTTTTTACTTGAGTGATCCAGAGTATAGAAACAGTTCACTTGTTTGCAACCCAATAACAGGTGAGTTCATAAGGCTTCCAAAAATCCCTCCAGTCCAGAAACACTGCAAGCAAATACATTGGGGTTTTGGTTTCCACCCAAAAACAAACCAATACAAGCTAGTGAGAATACATATCTTTGAAGATCATAGTATGGTTTTTGAAATGCACACAGTTGGAATATCGACATGGATAAATATTGAGATAGATTATCCCAAGAATTTGATAAATTTGTGTGAGATTGGTACTTATTTAAACGGGGCACTTCATTGGATTGGTTTAGATGTTGATGGAAATGTCTCGATATGGGCCTTCAATTTCGACACGGAGAAGTTTCAAACCTTCTCTATGGCGCCCAGGGATCCAGGTACAAAACTCATCTTATTTGAATTCAGGAATTCTCTTTGCTTGATATATTTTAATAAGCTGCTTGGCACAATGTGGAGGATGGAAAGATATGGAGTTGGAGAATCTTGGACTCCTATTTTCCAGCATTCTGCAAGTTCCGACAGTACATATCAATTACATGATTGCATTGCCTACCATGATCCTGAAAATCAAGAGTTTAGGATTTTGTTGACTACTCCGTGGTATGATGACCATTTTCAAATAGTTCACCATGTTCCGTCTCTCATTCGATTGAAGGATATTATCATCGGAGATAATGTTTTGGTGCAGAATATTTATTCATGATAATGTTCCTGCTCTATGTTTTATGTTTTGTTTCATTTATTGGAGTCAATTTTTGTTTGGTTTGCTTTTTTACCATTCAGTATGAACATAATTTAATTTTATAACATTTTAATCCATGAATATTTTTATGTATTGGATTACACACACTTTCCACCTTATTTCGTCATTCAATGTATATATTGTAGAAAAATATTCCATGCAAGAACAGGTTTGAAAACTTGAAATTGAAAGTGTGTATCCGATGAATGAAACAAATTCGAGTCCAACATCCGGACGATTCTTAAGAGTTAAGATCTAATTAAAAATAGTAATGTATATTTCTCTTTGGTTGACAACTAATTAAATAATAATCCATCATTAATTAAACTAAGTGGAATATGTGTTAACATCAAGCTATTAAGGATCGAAGAACATGGTAGCCACTGCATTACTATTACCTAACCAATTCTCAATTATTCCTTTCTTAAGCAGCAAATCTACATCATAAGAAAATCCAAGAAAAAGATATAGTCAACGAGATAGGATTCACTGATACAATGGCATTGCTCGAAAGCTAACAAATTTCTCAAAACAACTTTAGGATGACAAAGGAAGGTTGGAATAAGTGAGAGGATGGTAATAGAAACTTTCTTGGTAAATCTGTGAAATGAGTTATGTCATCAATATCACCGGGAATGGTACTGTGAGGAACCATATAAACAAAGAACGATGGCTCCACTATTCAAAGTAGAAGGAAAAGCTTCTCAAGAACAAAGATTCAAATTAATTATATTATATAATATATTCTAAATTAAATCTCAGCATTAAAAGTTTCATGGATAATGTTTTCCTCAAGACTGCTTTGCTATCACCTAAACAATTGATTTGGGAGCATTATTGTTTCAAAGCTACAAATGTTCCCGAAGCAGGTAAAGATCGTAATGTTTCAAACCTTAAGATAGAACATGATGTTTGAATACTAATTTTATAATAAAGATGTGTAAATAATGTATAGAAACCAGAAAGCAACAATAAAAAAATATCACATTCAAACTTGATACACAATTACAGAGAAGGCAGTTGCCTTATGCAATGGTCTTCAATAATTACATAATAAACACTTCAATTCTTCCAATTACAAAGATATCAAACATTAATCAATTTTTTTACATTTATTTTAAAAATCCATTTCATCTTCTAAGATTCATACATATATAAACCTTTTTTTTGGACAATAATAACTTTATAGTTTATACATATGCATTAAAATGGAGGATTTGTAAGTTAAATAATAGTTTAATCAGTTAGTTTATTATTTGGAACAATATTTATTTTTTTTTTGTATTTTCAATTTGACATGTCAAGAATTATGTGTGAATTTATCACTGTTGCATATACAAAATGAAATTTAAATTTACGATACTTGTTTAAATTTTAACAATTATATTAAACTCTAACAATTATTTAAGTGAAGGAATAAGTTATCCACTCGACTAAATTGATTTTTTTTCCTTCGTCAAGGACCAAATTGGTTGTTTAAGAAGTGTGTTTATTAATTAAGAAGTGTAATTGGGCCCTTGAATCTTGATTATATTATACCCTATGATCTAAAGTGAAGACATTAGGATATAAATTATAGAGCTTTCGGAGGTAAACTCTGGGCCATTGAACTAAAGTTTGTTTCACCCAACAACTCAAATCAATTTGGTTTCTAACTAAATGTTGATGATGACTAGGTCCACCCACATGAACTGCTATAATTCTATGCTAATAATGTAAAATTGGTTAATGCAGTAGCTAGTTTAATTTATTAATAGGAAATATTAGGTTTGAACTTTAAAATTGAAAAAAAAATTCTTTTTTTTTTTAATAAAAATAAGCTTAACACACTAATGTGGAGTAACAGAAGAAACAATAAGAACTTCATAGAAATACATAAATCCTTGTAACTTCCTGCATCAACCACCAAAAGGATCACTCTCGATCCATTCGTTATAGCTCAGAATCGACTTCCTTATTACGAACTCCACACCTGTTTCCTGATTATTGAAGATTCTAGCATTGCGTTCCACCTAAATGTTCCAAATAACTGCAAAGAACCTCGACAACCATTTCTTCTAATCTTGTTTCCGCTTATGCCCACCAGTCCACCGCTCAAATAGTTCCCTTATGGTTCCAGGAATAGGCCACATCTCCCTAAAAGATTTCAACCAACTGCACCACACTTGCCATGTTAGTTCACATAGGAGAAATAAATGCTCCACCGACTCTATCTCCTTCTTACATAGTACGCAGAGATTATCACTGGGCCTAATAACGCCTAGTCTACTCAACCTCTTCTTGGTATTCACTCTACCAATAAGCACAAACCACTCAAAAAGCTCAATTCTCGGTAGTACCACCTCTCTCCAAACTGAACTTGTGAAACTGTAACTCGTTATCTCATCTGACAGAGTCTCCGATTGTAGGATCTGCACAACAGACTTGGTAGAAAACACCCCTTTACTATCAAACTTCCAAACCATATTATCATCTTTACCATCTGACAACTTCACCGGCCTTAGACGCTCGTGAAGTTGGTGGACAAGTTCCAGCTCCCATTGGAATAACTCTCTCCGCCACTGGAAGTTTCATATCCATTCCATCCCATCTCAAAATCTACAATCCCCTATCATCGATTCTTGCTGGTTCGAAATAGAGAATAGTTTTGGAAAAGCTACCTTCAAGAGGCCACCTTGCAGCCAGTTATATTCCCAAAACAGTGTACTCCTCCCATTCCCTACCTCCATCGCCAGGCCAGTAAGCATTTTGCTTTTATCCTCTGCTCTTTTATATTTAAATGACATATGTCTTTCCAGGGCCCTCTTATAACTGGTAATTGCTGATTTACTAGCATTACATCAGGGTTCAGGTTGTTGCACGAGCATACAATCTTCTTCCACAAGGGGCACTCCTCTTTAGAAAATCGCCACCACCACTTAAATAAAAGCGCTGTATTCCGAAGCACCGCATCCCCAACCCCCAAACCCCCAGCCCTTTTCGGTGCCTGAACCAGCTCCCACTTTACTAACGGAATACCATCATTACCATCCCCCTTACACCATATAAACTACCTTTGCAAAGTGATAAGCTTATTCGCAACCGCCTTTGGCATCTTGTATAGACTGAGGTAGTAGATAGGTAGGCTATTCAGCACTGATTTGATAAGAACAAGCTTGCCTGCTTTGGTTAGAACCTTTGCTTTTCAGAGGCTGAGTTTCTCTTCCACCTTATCAATGATCGGTTTCCAAGTCTTCACCATACGAGGATTCGCACCCAAGGAAATCCCGAGATACCTAACAGGGAGCACTGCTTTCTTGCACCCCAGCAAACCACAGGCATGATCTATCCATTCCTGCTCACAATTCACCGATATCAGACTTGACTTATCAAAATTAATGCTCAACCCTGACATCAACTCAAAACACCGCAATAGTCTTCTATAATTGAGTATTGTCTCTGTCACCGGGGGGCAAAACAATATCATATCATCTGCAAACTGTAAGTGCGATAATTTGATATGCTCTCCTCCGACCAGTAGCAGTTCAATGCGCCCGTTCCTAACAGCTTCTCCCACCATCCGATTCAACACATCGACCACAAACACAAACAAAAATGGAGAAAGGGGATCCCCTTGTCTGAGCCCTCTTTCCATGTTGAACGGCTTGGATGGTGACCCATTCACCAGAACAGACATAGTGGCCGTGCTGACACACTCCTTCACCCAATTCCTCCAACGCTGTCCAAATCCCATTTTTTGTAACACTATATCCACGAAACTCCATCTGACTCTATCATATGCTTTATGAAAATCCAGCTTAATGATCGCCGCTTTCCGTCTCCGTGCTTTGAGCCAATGAACTGTCTCACAGGATATGTGAGCACCATCATTAATTTTTTTACCTTTGACAAATGCCGTCTGGGTCTCACCCACCAAGCCCGGCATAACCGACCTCATTCTTCTCACCAACACCTTCGAAATCACCTTATACACACATCCCACCAAACTAATCGGTCGAAGATCCTTTATCTCCTTAGCACCCAGGAATTTTGGGGCCAGAGTCACCCATGTTATATTCGCATCTGATGGTAACTTTGCCCTTTGGAAGAAATCCATTACCGCCTCCGTGAACTCATGACCAATCTCGTCCCAGCATTTCTTGATGAAATTTATATTGTATCCATCACTACCTAGGGCCTTAGACGATTCACAATCCCATACTGCCTCCCTGATTTTCTCTGCAGACGGTAAAACCTCCAAGGCTTCTGCCTCAGCTCTATCAATTTGCTTCAACAACCCATCCCGAACACCGATCCTTGGTGCATACTTGGTGCACGAAATTGCAATCACACTTTTGCAATCCCGCACAACTAACCAGCAAGTGCACTGGGTCGTCCAAGTAATACCTTACGTGAGTAAGGGTCGATCCCACGGAGATTATCGGCTTGAAGCAAGCTATGGTTATCTTGTAACTCTTAGTCAGGATATCAATAATTATCAGGGTTGATTGTAAAAAGCAAAAGAACATGGAATAAGTACTTGTTTTGCAGTAATGGGGAACAGGTTGAGGTTTTGGATATGCTCTGTCTTCTGAACCTCTGCTTTCCTACTGTCTTCTTCTTCAAACACGCAAGGCTCCTTCCATGGCAAGCTGTATGTAGGGTTTTACCGTTGTCAATGGCTACCTCCCATCCTCTCAGTGAAAATGTTCAATGCACCCTGTCACGGCACGGCTATTCAGCTGTCGGTTCTCGATCATGTAGGAATAGAATCCAGTGATTCTTTTGCGTCTGTCACTAACGCCCCACAATTGCGAGTTTGAAGCTCGTCACAGTCATTCAATCATTGAACCCTACTCAGAATACCACAGACAAGGTTTAGACCTTCCGGATTCTCTTGAATGCCGCCATCAATTCTAGCTTATACCACGAAGATTCTGATTAAGGAATCTAAGAGATATCTACTCAATCTAAGATAGAACGGAGGTGGTTGTCAAGCACGCGTTCATAGTTGAGAATGATGATGAGTGTCACGGATCATCACATTCATCCGGTTTAAGAACAAGTGATATCTTAGAATGAAAGCAAGCATGAGTGAATGAGAAACAGTAGTAATTACATTAATCCATCAAGACACAGCAGAGCTCCTTACCCCCAACCATGGGGTTTAGAGACTCATGCTGTAGAAGATACAATGAGAATAAAGTGTCATGAGGTATAGATACAATGTCAAAAGATCCTATTAATAGTGAACTAGTGATCTAGGGTTTACAGAAATGAGTAAATGACAGAAAAATCCACTTCCGGGCCCATTTGGTGTGTGCTTGGGCTGAGCATTGAAGCATTTTCGTGTAGAGACTCTTCCTGGAGTTAAACGCCAGCTTTTATGCCAGTTTGGGCGTTTAACTCCAATTTTTATGCCAGTTCCAGCGTTAAACGCTGGGAATTCTGAAGCTGATTTGCAATGCCGGTTTGGGCCATCAAATCTCGGGCAAAGTATGGACTATTATACATTGATGGAAAGCCCAGGATGTCTACTTTCCAACGCCGTTGAAAGCGCGTCAATTGGGCTTCTGTAGCTCCAGAAAATCCACTTCGAGTGCAGGGAGGTCAGAATTCAACAGCATCTGCAGTCCTTTTCAGTCTCTGAATCAGATTTTTGCTCAGGTCCCTCAATTTCAGCCAGAAAATACCTGAAATCACAGAAAAACACACAAACTCATAGTAAAGTCCAGAAAAGTGAATTTTAATTAAAAACTAATAAAAATATACTAAAAACTAACTAAATCATACTAAAAACATACTAAAAACAATGCCAAAAAGCGTATAAATTATCCGCTCATCACAACACCAAACTTAAATTATTGCTTGTCCCCAAGCAACTGAAAATCAAAATAGAATAAAAAGAAGAGAATATACTAGAGACTCCAAAATATCAAAGAAACTTAGCTCCAATTAGATGAGCGGGACTAGTAGCTTTTTGCTTCCGAACAGTTTTGGCATCTCGCTTTATCCTTTGAAGTTCATAATGATTGGCATCCATAGGAACTCAGAACTCATATAATGTTATTGATTCTCCTAGTTTAAGTATGGTGATTCTTGAACATAGCTTTTTTATGAGTCTTGGCTGTGGCCCAAAGCACTCTGTCTTCCAGTATTACCACCGAATACATACATGCCACAGACACATACTTGGGTGAACCTTTTTAGATTGTGACTCAGCTTTGCTAGAGTCCCCAATTAGAGGTGTCCAGGGTTCTTAAGCACACTCTTTTTGCCTTGGATCACTTTTTATTTCTACCCTTGCCTTTTGGTTTAAAGGGCTATTGGCTTTTTCTGCTTGCTTTTTCTTCTCTCTCTCTCTCTCTCTCTCTCTCTCTTTTTTGCTTTTTCTTGCTTCAAGAATCAATTTGATTATTTTTCAGATCCTCAATAACAGTTCTCCCTTTCCATCATTCTTTCAAGAGCCAACAATTTTAACATTCTTAAAACAACAAATTCAAAAGACATATGCACTGTTCAAGTATTCATTCAGAAAACAAAAAGTATTGTCACCACATCAAACTAATTCAACTAGTTTCAGAGATGAATTCGAAATCCTGTACTTCTTGTTCTTTTGTGATTAAAGCATTTTTCATTTAAGAGAGGTGATGGATTCATAGGAGATTCATAGCTTTAAGACATGTCATGAATTAAGAACAAGACTCAAAAATAGATATAAGATAAGACTAATAGTAATAGAAAACAAAAAATTTAAATAGGCTCCTAATGATAGAGGTTATCACAGAGTTAGGACTCAACAACCTTGATTTTGAGAAGTGGATGCTCCCTCCACTTGAGGGGAGAGCTTTTGGCGTTTCATCTCTTGAAGTTCACGCCCCTGCTTCTCTTGTTCCTTCAGCAATTTGCAGAGCATGCAGTTCTGATTCTACTGTTCTTCCTTAAGTTGCTCCATAGTTTCTTGCAACTTGGTGATAGATGCTTCTAGGCTGGCCCAATAGTTAATTTCAGGAAATTCAGGGAGGAACTCCTGCGCCCTCTTTTTGATAGAGTTGTCTTGCATTTGTCCTTCCATTGACTTCTTGGTGATTGGATGTTCAATGGGTATGAATTCATCTACTCCCATTTTTACCCCAGCCTCTTTACAGAGCAAGGAGATTAAGCTTGGGTAAGCCAGTTTGGCTTCAGTGGAATTCTTATTTGCAATTGTGTAGATCTCACAAGCAATCAGATGATGAACCTCCACTTCTTTTCCAAGCATAATGCAATGAATCATCACTACTCTCTTGATAGTAACCTCAGAACGGTTGCTAGTGGGCAATATGGAACGCCCAATAAAGTCTAGCCAACCTCTTGCAATTGGTTTGAGGTCTCCCCTCTTGAGTTGGTTTAGGACACCTTTTGAATTGGTTATCCATTATGTTCTAGGGAGGCATATGTCCTCTAGAACTTGATCCAACCCCTTATCTGCTCTCACCATCCTCCTATTAAAGGATTCAGGATCATCTTGCAGTTGAGGCAATTTGAAGACCTCTCTTATTTTGTCCAGATGGAAGTAAATAATTCTCCCTCTGACCATGGTTCTGTAAGTATGGAAAGCAGTTCTAGTCATTCTCTGCTTATCTGTCAGCCACAGATTTGAGTAGAATTCCTGAACCATGTTCCTTCCAACCTTTGTCTCAGGGTTGGTTAGAACTTCCCATCCTCTGTTTCGAATTTGCTCTTGGATCTCCGGATATTCATCTTCTTTCAGATTGAATTTGACTTCCGGGATCACTGACCTCAGACCCATTATTTTGTGGTAATGGTCTGCATGTTCTTTGGTTAAGAACTTCTCTTGACTCCAAACATCCTTTGGATTATTCTCTTTCTTGCCTCTTGAATTGGTTTGTTTTCCTCTAGGAGCCATGATCTTGATAAATCTTGGCCTAGTGATCACGGAAAGCACACCAAACTTAGAGGTTTGCTTGTCCTCAAGCAAAAGAAGGCAAAGAGGGGAGAGAGGAGGAGAGCAAATTCGAATGGTGTGGGGAAGGAGGGTGGCCGAACGTGTTTAAATAGGAGAGGAGGAGAAATTTTTGAAAATTGGAAGGAGATTTGAGAAGATATGGAAAGGATTTGAGGAGATAATTGAGTTTTTGAAAGAGCCTAGGAAAGGATTTGAAATAGATTTGAAGAAGATTTTATTTTTGAAATTGGAAGGTGAATGATGAAAGTTTGTAATGTGTTTATTCAGAAAAATATGGATCAAAACAAGAAAGTTTGAAAAAATTTGAAGTGGGAAACAAAATCTCCTCCCCCTGCCATTTGTTGGCCTATTTGGGCGTTTAACGCCCAGCCAGGTATCCTGGCTGGCGTTAAATGCCAGAAATCCTTTTATCACTGGGCGTTTTGCTAAACGCCCAGGATGCTGCACACCTGGCGTTAAACGCCCAGAATGGTGCCCATTCTGGCGTTTAACGCCCAAGGTACCCCTTACTGGCGTTTTTTCGCCAGTAAGCTCTTTTTCTCTGCTTTTCGCACTGAATCCTTCTGTAACTCTGTGAATTCCTTCAATTTTGATAATTGCCCTTTAAGAATATGTATCAAACCTTGATTAAACAGAACAGATACCATTCTAATCACTGGGTTGCCTCCCAGCAAGCGCTTCTTTATTGTCTTTAGCTGGACCTTCACTGAAAATCACTCAAGTCTCAGTTTTGAGCATTCTTGCTCAAAATTATTTTCAAGATAATGCTTGATCCTCTGTCCATTAACGATGAACTTCTTGTCAGAATCAGTATCCTGAAGCTCAACGTATCCATATGGTGATACTCCTGTAATCACATACGGACCCTTCCAGCGGGATTTAAGTTTTCCTGGGAACAATCTGAGCCTAGAGTTGAAGAGCAGGACTTTTTGTCCTGGCTCAAAGACTCTGGATGACAACTTCTTGTCGTGCCACTTCTTTGCCTTTTCCTTATAAATTTTTGCATTTTCAAAGGCATTGAGTCTGAACTCCTCTAGCTCATTTAGTTGGAGCAATCTTTTTTCACCAGCTAACTTAGCGTCCATGTTTAGGAATCTGGTTGCCCAGTAGGCTTTATGTTCCAGTTCCACAGGCAGATGACAGGCCTTCCCATACACTAGTTGGTATGGAGAGGTTCCTATAGGAGTCTTGTATGCTGTTCTGTATGCCCACAGAGCATCATCCAAGCTCTTTGCCCAATCCTTTCTACGGGCAATAACAGTCCGTTCCAGGATTCTTTTGAGCTCTCTGTTAGAGACCTCAGCTTGCCCATTTGTCTGTGGGTGATACGGAGTTGCTACTTTGTGGCTAATTCCATATCTAACCATAGCAGAGTACAGTTGTTTATTGCAGAAATGGGTGCCTCCATCACTGATCAGTACTCTGGGAACACCAAACCTGCTGAAGATGTGTTTCTGTAGGAATTTCAGCACGGTCTTGGTATCATTATTGGGTGTGGCAATTGCTTCCACCCATTTAGATACATAGTCTACTGCCACTAGAATATAAGTGTTTGAGTATGATGGTGGGAAGGGGCCCATGAAGTCAATTCCCCATACATCAAACAATTCAATCTCTAAGATCCCTTGCTGAGGCATGGCGTAACCATGAGGCAAGTTACCAGCTCTTTGGCAACTGTCACAGTTACGCACAAACTCTCAGGCATCTCTATAGAGAGTAGGCCAGTAGAATCCGCATTGGAGGACCTTGGTTGCTGTTCGCTCACCTCCAAAGTGTCCTCCATATTGTGATCCATGGCAATGCCACAGGATTCTTTGTGCTTCCTCTCTGGGTACACATCTGCGGATTATTCCGTCTGCACATCTCTTAAAGAGATATGGCTCATCCCATAGGTAGTACTTAGCATCTGAAATTAATTTCTTTCTTTGCACTCTGCTGTACTCCTGGGGTATGAACCTCACAGCTTTATAATTTACAATATCTGCAAACCATGGAGCTTCCTGAATGGTAAAGAGTTGCTCATCTGGGAAGGTCTCAGAGATCTCAGTAGAAGGGAGGGACGCCCCAGCTACTGGTTCTATTCGGGACAGATGATCAGCTACTTGGTTCTCTGTCCCTTTTCTGTCTCTTGTTTCTATATCAAACTCTTGCAGAAGCAATACCCATCTTATGAGCCTGGGTTTTGAATCCTGATTTGTGAGTAAGTACTTAAGAGCAGCATGGTCAGTGTACACAATCACATTTGATCCTACTAAATAGGATCTAAATTTGTCAATGGCATAGACCACTGCAAGTAACTCTTTTTCTGTGGTTGTGTAATTCTTCTGTGCGTCATTTAAGACATGACTGGCATAATAAATGACGTGCAGAAGCTTGTTATGCCTCTGTCCCAATACTGCACCAATGGCATGGTCACTGGCATCACACATTAATTCGAATGGTAATGTCCAGTCTGGTGCAGAGATGACTGGTGCTGTGACCAGCTTGGCTTTTAGGGTCTCAAATGCCTGCAAACACTGTGTGTCAAACACAAATGGTGTGTCAGCAGCTAGCAGGTTGCTCAGAGGTTTTACAATTTTCAAAAAATCCTTTATAAACCTTCTGTAGAATCCTGCATGCCCCAGAAAACTTCTGATTGCCTTAACATTGGCAGGTGGTGGTAATTTTTCAATTACCTCTACCTTTGCCTTATCCACCTCTATTCCCTTGCTTGAAATTTTGTGCCCAAGGACAATTCCTTCAGTCACCATAAAGTGACATTTCTCCAAGTTTAAAACCAGGTTAGTCTCTTGGCACCTTTTCAGGACAAGTGCTAGGTGGTTAAGACAGGAGCTGAATGAGTCTCCATATACTGAGAAGTCATCCATGAAGACTTCCAGGAATTTCTCCACCATATCAGAGAAGATGGATAGCATGCATCTCTGAAAGGTTGCAGGAGCATTACACAGACCAAAAGGCATCCTCCTGTAGGCAAACACGCCAGAAGGGCAAGTGAATGCTGTTTTCTCTTGGCCCTGAGGGTCTACTGCAATTTGGTTGTAACCTGAATAGCCATCCAAAAAGCAGTAATAATCATGACCAGCTAGTCTTTCTAGCATTTGGTCTATGAATGGTAAAGGAAAATGATCCTTTCTGGTGGCTGTATTGAGCCTTCTGTAGTCAATACACATACGCCACCCTGTGACTGTTCTTGTAGGAACCAGTTCATTTTTTTCATTATGAACTACTGTCATGCCTCCCTTCTTGGGGACAACTTGGACAGGGCTCACCCATGGGCTATCAGAAATAGGATAAATAATCCCAGCCTCTAGTAATTTAGTGACCTCTTTCTACACCACCTCCTTCATGGCTGGATTTAGCCGCCTTTGTGGTTGGACCACTGGTTTGGCATTATCCTCCAATAGGATCTTGTGCATGCATCTTGCTGGGCTAATGCCCTTAAGATCACTTATGGACCACCCAAGAGCTATCTTGTGTGTCCTTAGCACTTGAATCAATGCTTCCTCTTCCTGTGGATTTAAAGCAGAGCTTATAATCACTGGAAAAGTGTCACCCTCTCCCAGAAATGCATACTTTAGGGATGGTGGTAGTGGTTTGAGTTCAAGTTTGGGAGGCTTATCCTCCTCCTGAGGAATTTTCAAAAATTATTTTGTTTCCTCTGGTTCTTCCTGATCAGGTTGAGCATCCTTGAAGATGTCCTCAAGCTCTGATTCTAGACTTTCAGTCATATTGATCTCTTCCACCAAAGAGTCAATAATGTCAGCGCCCATGCAGTCATTTGGTGTGTCTGGATGCTGCATAGCTTTTACAGCATTCAACTTGAACTCATCCTCATTGACTCTCAGGGTTACTTCCCCTTTTTGTACATCAATGAGAGTTCGTCCAGTTGCTAGGAAAGGTCTTCCTAGAATGAGAGTTGCACTCTTGTGCTCCTCCATTTCCAGCACTACAAAGTCAGTTGGAAAGGCAAAAGGCCCAACCTTGACAATCATGTCCTCAATTATGCCTGATAGATATTTAATGGAGCCATCAACAAGTTGGAGGCATATCCGGGTTGGTTTGACTTCTTCAGTCAACCCAAGCTTTCTGATAGTGGATGCAGGTATTAGATTGATACTTGCTCCAAGGTCACACAGGGCTATCTTGGTGTAAGCACCTTCTAATGTGCATGGTATCATAAAATTTCCTGGATCTTGAAGCTTTTCTGGTAAGCTTTTCAGAATGACTGCACTGCATTCTTCAGTGAGAAATACTTTTTCAGTTTCTCTCCAATCCTTCTTATGGCTTAAGATCTCTTTCATGAATTTAGCATAAGAAGGTATTTGCTCAAGTGCCTCTGCAAACGGAATCTTTATTTCAAGAGTCCTTAGATAGTCTGCAAAGCGGGCAAATTGCTTATCCTGTTTCGCTTGGCGGAGTTTCTGAGGATAAGGCATCTTGGCTTTATATTCTTCAACCTTGGTTGCTGCAGGTTTATTCCTTACAGAAGTGGTTGGAGAAGCCTTTTTAGAGGGGTTACTATCAGCACTCTTAGGTGTCTGGTTCTCCTTTGGCATTTGAACGCCAGAATTGGGTGGAAAATGGGCGTTTAACGCCAACTTTTCCCCCTTTTCTGGCGTTTGAACGCCAGAACTGGGCAGGAAATGGGTGTTTAACGCCAGCTTCCCCCCTTTTCTGGCGTTTAAACGCCAATAGTATTCCTCTCTGGGCTCTTACTGTCCTCAGAGGGATTTTGGATAGTGGTTTGGCTATCCTCTATCAATTATTCCTTTATTGACTTTTTGCTACTTTGAGCAGTGTTATTCAGTGTCTTCCCACTCCTCAGTTGAACTGCTTGGCATTCTTCTGTTATCTTTTTAGATAGCTGCTGTTTTGCCTGATTCAACTGTGATTCTATGTTCTTGTTAGCAATTTTAGTCTCTTGGAGCATCTCTTTAAATTATGCTAACTGTTTTGTCATCAGGTGTAATTGTTGAGCAAGCTCAACCATCTATTCTTGAGGATTAGGGTCAGTGGCTAATGCCATAACTTCTTCTTTTGTAGAGGACTCATTGCTAGAGTACAAATGTTGATTTCTAACAACAGTATCTATAAGCTCTTGAGCCTCTTCAATCGTCTTCCTCATGTGTATAGATCCACCAGCTGAGTGGTCTAAAGACATCTGAACTTTTTCTGTAAGCCCATAGTAGAAGATGTCTAACTGTACCCACTCTGAAAACATTTCAGAGGGACATTTTCTTAGCATACCTCTATACCTCTCCCAGGCATTATAAAGGGATTCATTATCCTCTTGTTTAAAGCCTTGGATGTCCAGCCTTAGCTGTGTCATCCTTTTTGGAGGTTAAAATTGATTCAAAAATTTGTCTGATAACTGTCTCCATGTCTTTATGCTTGCTGTAGGTTGGTTATTTAACCACCTCTTAGCTTGATCTTTCACAGCAAATGGAAATAGTAATAATCTGTAGACATCTTGATCCACCTCTTTATCACGTACTGTGTCAGCAAGTTGTAAGAGTTATGCCAGAAACTCAGTAGGTTCTTCCTGTGGAAGACCGAAATACTGGCAATTTTGCTGCACCATGATAATGAGTTGAGGGTTTAGCTCAAAGCTGCTTGCTTTGATGGGAGGTATACAGATGCTACTCCCATATGCAGCTGTAATGGGGTTAGCATATGACCCCAGAGTCCTTTTGGACTGTTCATTCCTATTTATGTCCATGATGGAGAAAAGGGAATTGATGTGAATAGTAATCAAGATATATATGTATATATTTTTTTTTGAAAAGAGGAAAGATAAAAACAACAAAGAGACACCAAACTTAAAATTTTTCAGAAAATCAAACATGAATTTTCGAAAACCTAAAGAAAAACACAAAGAAGACACCAAACTTAGAATTTTTTAAAGATCAAAAAGGGACTAAGAACAAGTAATCTCGAAAAATTAAAAGAAAAACAAAAGCATGCAATTGACACCAAACTTAAAATATGAAATTATACTCAAATAAAAGAATCTAAACCAACAAAAATAAAACAGTCCTAATCTAAGCAACAAGATAAGCTGTCAGTTGTCCAAACTCAAACAATCCCCGGCAACGGCGCCAAAAACTTGGTGCACGAAATTGCAATCACACTTTTGCAATCCCGCATAACTAACCAGCAAGTGCACTGGGTCGTCCAAGTAATACCTTACATGAGTAAGGGTCGATCCCACGGAGATTGTCGGCTTGAAGCAAGCTATGGTTATCTTGTAACTCTTAGTCAGGATATCAATAATTATCAGGGTTGATTGTAAAAAGCAAAATAACATGAAATAAGTACTTGTTTTGCAGTAATGGGGAACAGGTTGAGGTTTTGGAGATGCTCTGTCTTCTGAACCTCTGCTTTCCTACTGTCTTCTTCTTCAAACACGCAAGGCTCCTTCCATGGCAAGCTGTATGTAGGTTTTCACCGTTGTCAATGGCTACCTCCCATCCTCTCAGTGAAAATGTTCAACGCACCCTGTCACGGCACGGCTATTCAGCTGTCGGTTCTCGATCATGTCGGAATAGAATCCAGTGATTCTTTTGCGTCTGTCACTAACGCCCCACAATCGCAAGTTTGAAGCTCGTCACAGTCATTCAATCATTGAACCCTACTCAGAATACCACAGACAAGGTTTAGACCTTCCGGATTCTCTTGAATGCCGCCATCAATTCTAGCTTATACCACGAAGATTCTGATTAAGGAATCTAAGAGATATCTACTCAATCTAAGATAGAACGGAGGTGGTTGTCAAGCACGCGTTCATAGTTGAGAATGATGATGAGTGTCACGAATCATCACATTCATCCGGTTTAAGAACAAGTGATATCTTAGAATGGAAGCAAGCATGAGTGAATGAGAAACAGTAGTAATTGCATTAATCCATCAAGACACAGCAGAGCTCCTCATCCCCAACCATGGGGTTTAGAGACTCATGCTGTAGAAGATACAATGAGAATCGTGTAAAGTGTCATGAGGTACAGATACAATGTCAAAAGATCCTATTAATAGTGAACTAGTGATCTAGGGTTTACAGAAATGAGTAAATGACAGAAAAATCCACTTCCGGGCCCACTTGGTGTGTGCTTGGGCTGAGCATTGAAGCATTTTCGTGTAGAGACTCTTCCTGGAGTTAAACGCCAGCTTTTATGCCAGTTTGGGCGTTTAACTCCAATTTTTATGCCAGTTCCAGCGTTAAACGCTGGGAATTCTGAAGCTGATTTGCAATGCCAGTTTGGGCCATCAAATCTCGGGCAAAGTATGGACTATTATACATTGCTGGAAAGCCCAGGATGTCTACTTTCTAACGCCATTGAGAGCGCGCCAATTGGGCTTCTGTAGCTCCAGAAAATTCACTTCGAGTGCAGGGAGCTCAGAATCCAATAGCATCTGCAGTCATTTTCAGTCTCTGAATCAGATTTTTGCTCAGGTCCCTCAATTTCAGCCAGAAAATACCTGAAATCACAGAAAAACACACAAACTCATAGTAAAGTCCAGAAAAGTGAATTTTAATTAAAAACTAATAAAAATATACTAAAAACTAACTAAATCATACTAAAAACATACTAAAAACAATGCCAAAAAGCGTATAAATTATCCGCTCATCAATACTCCTGACGATACAACTCCTTGTAGAATTCCCTAATTGCATGCTTTATTCTTTCCTGATTCCTTACAAGCCATCCATGAATCATCAGAGCATCAATCCTGTTATTCCGCCTTCTAGCCGATGCAATAGTATGAAAGTACCGGGTATTTCTGTCCATGTCCCTCGCATGTTTATATTGAGACATCTGTTTCCAACGGATTTCCTTCCTAATGTACCATTTTTCACAAAATCTCACCAACGCCTTCCTTCTAGCATCCGTTGTACCATCATAGATCCCATCACTAACCTGCTCGTCCAGCTTCCTGATTTCATCCTCAAACTTCTCCAGTCTGTTTTCCATATCACTAAAATTATCCTTGTGCCATTTTCTCAACGGTATCGTCAAGGCCTTCAGTTTACCAAGGAACGGACCTCCTCCCAAGGTCTGTCGTTCATTTTTTACCGTCCTTAGAAAACCCTCATGGGTAAACCAGGAATCCAGACTCCTGAATGGTCTAGGCCCCCTCTTACTCTTGTATCCTCCACAATCAACGGACATTGATTTGACAATTCCCTTGGACCACCTTTCAGCCTAATGTCAGGAAACTCCTCCACCCATTCAATATTAACCAGCACCCTGTCAATTCTGCTGCAAGATTGATCCCTGAACCAAGTGAACTTCCTGTCAGTAAGGGGGATATCCACCAACTGCATGTCTTGCACCCAACTCTTAAACTCTTCCGCTAAGACCGGCAAACTCTGCAACCCTTTGCAATCCTCTACTTGTAGAATCTCATTGAAGTCCCCCAACAAACAGAACGGAACCTGATACAAGCCTACAATATAGCTCAACTCCTCCCACACCACCCGCTTTGCCTCCCTCCCATGTGCCCCATATACCAAACAGTAAGCATACTGAAAGTTATTCGTGGTTAACACTCCATCAATGCACAACTACCTCTCTCCTTTATAACAATTCCTTTTCTGAAACATATTATATCATCCCCCATCAACAGAAGCCCCCCGGCTGCCCCAACAGATTCCACAAACTCCCAACCTACAGTACTATTTCCCCAAATCCTGCCAACATCATATTTCGAAATATCCTCCATTTTTTTGTTTCAAGCAAACCTAACATGTTTAGATTATACTTTTTCTTCAACATTTTGACCATGCTCAACTTACCATCCCCCCTCAAACCCCTAACACTCCAACAGCTCACAATCATTGAATCAAATTATTGCTCACCTTATATTTGTTCTTTGGACGACTCCTTCTTGCCTTTTCTTTTTGTTTCGCCAACTTTTGCTTTTTCACAATTTCTTCATTCTGAGCTTGCAATATACTCATAATATCCACTTCCTCATCATACAACACAGTGCCAGATTCCACCGCCAACGCCCAGGTAATCACATTTTCCTTGGCCTGTGCTTCCATGGACATCTGGTTTTCCTCTCCCTCAGTGATTCTCCCTCTGCCTGTTTCAGATCCCGCCCCCTCTTCAAAGGTTTCATCATTCCCAACCAATCCTTGTTCGTCTGCCTCTTCTCCTCGGTCAGCCCCCAAGGATGTCGCCTACCCTCCCAACCCGTCCATGTACGGCTGCGCACCCTCATCAACCCTGCGCATCATGCCCTCGTGAACTTCGTACGTCTCCACCTCCCCGCCGTCCCGCCTCCAACATCCACACCCATGCTCGTCCCCTGTTCATACCCCTGCAGAACCGTCACGCCTTCCTCAGAGACAGCCGGGGACCGTCCTTACTCAATCGGCCTGGCCCGTCCGGCATCTCCCTTCGTGCCCACAAGGCTAGTATCCGCGTGTCGCATTTCACGCCCCGGCGTAGTAGGCGAAGAAATCCTCACAACCCGCCTACCCTTCACACCTACGATCATCCCCTGTTCAGACCCTTGCCAACCAGTCACGCCTTTCTCAGAGACAGCCGGCGACCGTCCCTGCTCAGTCTGCCTGGCCCGTCTGGCGTCCCCCTCCGCGCTCACCAGATTGGTCTCCGCATGTCGCACATTGCACCCATGCTCAGCAGTAGAAACCCTCGCAGCCCTCCTACCCTCTGTCTGCTCCAGTCTCCCACGGGTCATGGTAACCTGGTCCGCCACTTTCCAGCCCAACACAGGCCCACCCGATTTCCCCCACCCTACATGCACACCCTCACATTCTCGTGCCCTAATTCCCTGTTGCGTTGATATTGGGCTTATGTTATCGCAGCCCAACTCACATCCCTCTAGGTAGTTTAATGTCTTGCTCATATGCAGAGGGCCAGTAAGTGTACCTTTAGAATTCATACCCCTTTCTTCCCCAGTACTAAAAATAATCTTTGTTAAATATCCTTCTTAACATTTTTTTTTGTTTTTCACGGCTATCAAGTCAAAAACTAATCCATCACGGATCGAAACTTTATTTAAGGGTTTGTTGCTGATCGATGAATTGTTACATGCACAAAACAGATATTCAAACCCCCGACACTTGTTTAAGCAAATTAATGAACTAACAACTAAACCAACCCAACTTGATTCTCATTCTTAACATTTGATTACTAAATTTTTAGTAATAAAATTTGGAAGTCATAATTTATAGTTATATTTACTAATAATGGCAAGTTGTAGTTCTTGTTCGATGGATGATATGATCCAAGTTCACTAGGGAATGAAATAATCTATTATGTGTTAACATCTAATCTCTTATTTTTTACCCTTAAATTATAAATTATTAAGTGACTTATAAACACCAACTTTATTTACATGTAAATGTCAAGTAATAAAGAATACTCGTATATTTTTTCCCAAGATGTCTAAGCATAACTATATAGCCATACAGAGAAAGAGACGCCGAAAAATATAATATCATATCCTAGGGGAAGCATGTGCCATTTAGTACACAGATTCCAGAACATTTTCATGGCTACGAGTCTTATATTATAATAATGTGTATGGTTCTAAAATAGAAAGAGAAGAGAAGAAGTGTTGCAGAACAGTGAATAGAAAGAAGAAAAGAGAAAAAGGCCAAAAATTTACACATCAGCAGCCATCATTACAATCATCACACCAAAACCAAATTCTTCTTCAATTCCTTTCCCTTTGTTTTTCTTTTCAACCCTTCTTCCCTCCTTTTTCCTCCTTCTCTTCTATCTATCTATATCATGGCTTGTTTCAACCATGTCTTATTTTGTCAGCTTTACAGTCGATATAATTATCGATATTTTGATTAGACTTCTCATAAAATTTGTTCTGATTTATAGATGTGTTTGTAAAGATTGGAACATATTAATTTCTAATCAAAACTTTGTCAAACTATTTAAAAAGATTTTAAATCTTATAATCCAAAATTTTTTTTAAGTAAATATGAAAAAATTATGTGATGTGAGTTTGTTGGCTCATTTATGTTTATTATCAATTAGAAACAATAAGAAAATAAATTTTTCATTAATCGTGACTTCCATAAATATTTTGTTAATATGAATCAACAAATTTTTTTGTTCTCTTTTTATAAAAATTAAAAAAATTGTGTCTTAATTCAATTGATTTATTTGATGCCAATTGATTACTGAGAAACAAGTAGTGTCAAAAAATTGATTGTAAGTATCACATAATCGATTGAATTTTCTTATTCAATCGATTATAAGTATAATATATTAAATTTTGCAGAATTTTTTTTTATTCAATCCATTGAAAGTGTAACAAAAATAAATTTTTGTCGTACAATCGATTAGAACTTAGAAGTATAACACAATAGAAAAATATGAATATACTTCTTTAGTTATTTTTTGATGACTTTTAAATAGATATTTTCTGCTTTTTTACTCTAAAATTTTTCTCAGTTTTATGTATTATATAAGTATCTTGATTTAAAAAAATTTATATTTTTATTATGAAGTAATGTCATCTTTATTTATTATTTCAACAACTATGTCATACAAATATTATGTCTTGTCAATTATATTTTATTTAAAACAATTAAGTTATTTAAAAAAATTATTTCTATTTTTTTATTTGTTTGCATTCTATTTATATATTTACATTCCTTTCTCTACAAATTCTCTTGGTGTTTTTTAATTTAGTATTAAAGTTATATTTTAAGATAAATATTAGGATAATTCACATAAATAAATCAATATTTATTTAATATTATATATATCACCTAAATGAAAAATGTAACGTGAATCATTTCAATCATATTTTTATGTAAATCGAAACAGATAGATTAGATTTAACTTTCTATACAAATTGAAACAGTCTGATTCGATTTATAATTTTATATATATTTATATATTATCAAAATAAATCTAATCAGTCTGTTTTAATTTATGCATGCATGTATATTATCCTAGTTAATTTAAATAGACTTGTTACGGTTGGTAACCGGAGATGGATTGAATAGATGGCGCTAGTTAGCCCAATCGCCTAAGGATGGTAGTCTCCGAGCTGGTTTGCACGCTGGAGCCTCCTTCCGACGTGTGTGCGTGAATGAATGGGGGGTGGTACCTGCAAAGACACTCCGATGCCTAAGTTAGCAAGGGTGTGAGCAGGTCTAGAGAGTATTGGGCTTAGAGATACCTGAGGCGTGTCAGTGTACTTATAGTGGTGAGCCAATAACCACCGTTGGAGTAGTGCCGTATCTTTAGGATATTAACCGTCCCATTATCTTAGGGAGGTTAAGATATGGCTTTATGAAGTGGTTAGAGAGATTTTAGGGGCAGTTACTCATTAAAATGAGTGCTTATCTGCCAGCTAATCTCGTGTCCGACTTCTTTAAGGCAAGTCGTAGTGAACACCGACTTCTTGTGTTGAAGGTCGGCGTTTTAGCTAGGCCTAACCTATTGGATTGGGCCTTTTAGTTGGACCTGGGCCCTTAACATTGGGCCAGGGTATGAACAGTGCCCCTACTTGAGCCCAAGATCTTTTTAAGGCTTGGGTTCAAGTATTTAACTCGGGTTCGTAGCCGACTTTCACGGGTTTTGAAATCGACGTGATTTTTGCAACCTTTTGTTTCTGACAGTTACGTCAATTCAAGCGTCGTGTCCGTTAGGGAAGCATTTAGGGATTGAGGGCTTTGGTAACGGTGCAACCTCATTAATGACTGCTCCGCTTTTACCATTATGCCCCTTAGCATGTTTATAAATTCTTTCCCTCTCTTTCCATTTTCTGTTTCTGCAATCTTTCAAACTTCTTCTTTCTTTGTACGCGTCGTGTTTACTTGTACTAAATTCTTGTGCTCCGGAGACTTTGGCTTCTACCTATCTTCGTTCCAAAAAGAGGTTAGTTTCCTTCTCTTTTTTTGCACTTTTCGTATGATTTTGCTTTGTAGAGGAATAGGTTTTGTAGACTTGCGCCTGGTTCTTTTTTTCTTCTCTTAGAGGCCTTGGTTTTTTTATTTTTCCTTCCCTTTTCTTTTTTCCCTTTGTAGGTTTCTTCGTTTTTCTTAGAGAAAGAAAATGGCCTCCGTAGATTGGGTTGACGTTACTGTTCTGGGGGAGGAGCCGTTGGTTGATGCGGAGTTTATCACTCACCTTCGCACCCATCATCGGCTCTGTACTTCGGATGAGGATGAGCCTAAATATGAGTTACTTATTCCTGGTTCAGAGGATCGAGTCTGTCATGGGAGAGCCAACGAAACGGTTCCCCATTTCTTTTTTATGTATGAGTGCATGATCACCCGTCTGGGCGTCTTTCTGCCCTTTTCAGACTTTGAGATGTCGGTTTTGCAGCACTGTCGGGTTGCACCTACCCAACTTCACCCCAACTCTTGGGGTTTCTTGAAAATCTACCAATTTATTAGCCATGCTCTGGATTTCCCGACTTCTCTGAAAATCTTTTTCCATCTCTTTCATATGACCAAGCCCTTTAGTGGGTTGAATAATAAACAACAATGGGTTTCCTTCCGAGCCATACAAGGTCGGAGGATTTTTACCCTTTTTGATGAATCATTTCATGACTTTAAAAATTTCTTTTTCAAAGTGCAAGCTGTAGAGGGTCATCACCCCTTTTTTCTGGATGATAATTCTTTTCCTCGCTTTCCTTTATACTGGCTGGAGGCCTCCCCTTGTGAGAAATATGGTCTGGATGACCTGGATGAGGTAGAGGCTGCTGTCGTGGGGTTCCTCCGAGAAGTGTGGGGGAGGGCCCCATATTTGGATACTAAAAAATTTCTCCAAGGGTCTCCGACCTTTGTTCAATCACAGCTAGGTAGTTTTTTCTGATCTGCTAAGTTTCCGACTTGTTAACTGATCATTCCGACTTGTTTGATTCTTTAACTGTTGTTTTCCTTTTTTCAGAAATGGCAAAGACAAACGCTCAAGAATCTTTTCAGAGGGTCCAGGAGGCTAAAGCTAAGTCTCGCGCTCGGTCTGGTGGCGCTAGGGTTATCTCTCCTCCTCCTCCCCCTCGCAACATTGGGACTTCTTCCAAGCCTATTGTGATTTCTTCTTCAGCTCCCCCTTAGTCGCTCCCCGTCGTCCGACCTTCCCCCGATCCGAAGAAGCGCAAGACTTTAGAGTCTGGTGCTTCTGAGGCTAGGGTGGATGCCCTTGAGTTTGTCCGAAAGAATATCTATCCCCATGTTCGTATAGGCATGGACGATATGTCTGTTCGGGGTCACCTTACCACTATGGTCGAGGAAGGTCTCAAGGCAGCGGGGGTATGTGGTAAACTCTTGGATATTTTTGAGAAGGCTCCCCTCAGCTCTTTAGGGACGACCTCGAAGGTCGAGGAGCTGGAGGGGAGGCTTCGCTCATATCAGGAGCATGAGGGAGAGTTGAAGAAAGAAATTGCCAAGCTGAGGGAGGAGAGAGATACCTTTCGGGAGAAGGGGAAGGCTTTGCAGGCCCAGTACAACATGGAGGTGGAGCTGAGAAAAACGGCGCAGGCCAGTTATCAAAGCTTATTCAAGGATCTTGTGTCCGTGAAGAACGATCTGTTGAACTCTCGGAAGGCATATAATGAGTTGGAGGACTCAATTGCTGATGGCACCGAGGAGTCTTGGAGGATTTTCTTGGAGCAAGTCAGGGTCATTGCTCCCGACTTGGATCTTTCTCCTTTACATCCTGACAAAGTCGTCATCGACGGTGCCATCGTAGATCCTCCTGTTTCCGAGATTGTTTCCGAGTCAGATTTGAAGACTCGTGGGCAGAGGATCATTGAGTCCCCTCCACGACCTAAGGACGCTCCGAGTTCTTCAGATGTTCCTCCGGTCCCTTCATCTCCCATGGATGCTTCTGGTGCTCCTCCCGATTCTGGTAGTGGTGACCCGTCTGCTTTAAAAAAATGATCTTTGGCTACTTTGGGGGTCCGGCCTGTGGGCCCCCCATTTTTAAACTCTTTATTTATGTTGTTTGGTGATGCTTTGAACAATTTCTTTTGGCCTTTTAAGGCCGTTAACAAAACATTTTGGCAAGTGCCCCTTTTTTTGAATAGGGGCTTAGATTGCAAGTGCCCCTTTTTTTTGAATAGGGGCTTAGATTAACAAAATAAATACCCTTTTTTGGATAAGGGTTTGAGTTACCTTGTGCGTGTATGCTTTTCTAATTTTCTGAATTCCCCTTAACTTTTCTTGAAAAACCTTTGTTTTTGGCTCGTTTGTTTTTCGGAGCTTTTTGTTTAAGGATTTTCGGGACATCCTTTAAACTTCTTTCTAGGTTTTCTTATCTCTTTTTTGTTATCCCTTAGACTCAACTTTGTTTTAGCGAGTTCTTATGCCTTAGGTTATTTTTGCGATGCGTTTTTCTTCTACTCGGTTCTACACCCGATTTATGGATCGGTGTGTTTTCGAGCTTCCCTACTCGGAATATTGTTCCGACTTGTGAGTCAGATATGTTTCCGAGTTTTTACGATCGACTCATATAACCTCTTTACACCGACTTGTACCTCGTCATTTTATCCTGACGACCATCTAGGTCGGTTCATGGGATTTTTACGTTTTGTCGAGCTTAAGTCGGCGCGTTTCGTAGAAAGACTTAGAAAAATAAAGAAGGATATTTATAAGAGATATTATGAATGAAAAAGATCTTTATTAATTGGGGAGGTACCTTCTTTTGCTACTAAGGGTCTTGATAGCCTACTTTCCCTTAGTCTCTACTATGATACCTCGTTAAAAACCCTTCTCCAGAAAAAACCCTTTTTTGGGAAAAAATCATGAAGTTGGGAAAAGAGTACATCAGGGAGTAGAGTTCGCTTTTAACTGTAGTACCTTTTCATATTACAAGCATGCCACGACCTTGGTAGCTCAGTGCCGTTCAGGTCGGTTACTTTATAATAACCTTTTCCTAAGACTTCATTGACTTTGTATGGCCCCTTCCAATTTGCGGCGAGCTTTCCTTCTCCCGATTTGTTGACTCCAATGTCATTTCTGATTAGGACCAAGTCATCTGTAACAAATGTTCTTCGAATGACTTTCTTGTTGTACCTTGTAGTCATTCTTTGCTTCAGCGCGGCTTCTCTTATCTGGGCACCTTCTCGGACTTCGGGGAGCAAGTCGAGCTCCTCTTTGTGTCCCTGTATATTTCCGACCTCGTCATGGAGAATTACCCTTGGGCTTTGCTCATTGATTTCTATTGGAATCATGGCTTCCACACCGTAGACTAGTCGGAAAGGTGTTTCTCCCGTGGCGGATTGGGGTGTTGTCCTGTAGGCCCATAGCACTTGAGGGAGCTCTTCGGCCCAAGCCCCTTTTGCTTCTTGCAATCTCTTCTTTAGCCCTGCTAGTATGACTTTGTTAGCTGCCTCGGCTTGCCCATTGGCTTGTGGGTGCTCTACCGAGGTGAACTGATGTTTGATTTTCATACTGGCTACTAAGCTTCTGAAGGTAGCGTCGGTGAACTGGGTTCTATTATCCGTAGTAATGGAATAAGGTATCCCATATCTTGTGATGATATTTTTGTAGAGGAACCTGCGACTTCTTTGAGCGGTGATAGTGGCTAATGGTTCTGCTTCTATCCACTTTGTGAAGTAATCTATTCCCACGATCAAGTATTTGACTTGTCCTGGCGCTTGGGGAAAAGGACCTAACAAATCCATTCCCCATTTTGCAAAAGGCCATGGAGAAGTGATACTAATGAGCTCTTCTGGTGGAGCCACGTGGAAATTTGCATGCATCTGACATGGTTGACATTTTTTCACAAATTCTGTGGCATCTTTCTGCAAGGTCGGCCAGTAGAATCCAGCTCGGATTACTTTTCTGGCTAGTGACCTTGCTCCGAGATGATTTCCGCAGATCCCGCTATGTACTTCCTCCAACACCTCGACGGTTCTTGAGGTCGGTACGCATTTTAACAATGGTGTTGATATCCCTCTTCGGTAGAGGACATTTCTTACCAAAGTGTAATGCTGTGCTTCCCTTCGGATTCTTTTGGCTTCCTTTTCCTCCTTAGGGAGGATGTCAAATTTCAAGTATTCGACTAAGGGATTCATCCATCCGAGGTTTAAACCGACTACCTCAAGTACCTCTTGCTTATCTTCCGTTTTTGCTACTGAGGGTTCTCGGAGGGTTTCTTGAATCAGGCTTCTGTTGTTTCCTCCTGGTTTGGTACTTGCTAGCTTGGATAGGGCATCTGCTCTGCTGTTTAGATCCCGAGTTATGTGTTTGACCTCGGTTTCTACAAAGCGTCTAAGGTGCTCCAAAGTTTTTTCCAAGTACTTCTTCATATTTGGGTCCTTTGCCTGATACTCTCCACTTATTTGGGAGGTCACCACTTGCGAGTCGCTGTATATCATCACCTTTGTAGCACCGACTTCTTCTGCTAATTTTAGCCCAGCAATCAAGGCTTCATATTCTGCCTGATTATTTGAGGCTGGGAATTCAAATTTTAGAGAAACCTCAATCTGGGTTCCTCTTTCATCTACCAATATTATGCCTGTGCCGCTTCCCGTTTTGTTGGAGGATCCGTCTACATAGAGTTCCCATGTAGTCGGCTTCTCCTCTTGGTCTCCTGCGTATTCTGCTACGAAGTCGGCGAGGCATTGAGCTTTAATGGCTATCCGAGTTTCATATTTTAGATCGAACTCGGAGAGCTCTATTGCCCATTGAACCATTCTCCCTGCAACATCCGTCTTTTGAAGGATTTGCTTCATGGGTTGGTTTGTGCGGACTCTTATTGTGTGAGCCTGAAAGTAAGGTCGTAGCCTTCGTGAGGCTATCACTAAGGAGTAGGCAAACTTTTCAAGTTTGTGGTACCTTAGTTCAGGGCCTTGTAGTACCTTACTGATGAAATAGACCGGGTGCTGTCCGACCTCGTCTTCTTTTATCAGGGCTGACGAGACAGCCCTGTTTGCTACGGATAAGTACAAAACGAGGTCTTTCCCTGGTACTGGTCGGGTTAAGATAGGAGGTTGGCTTAGAAACCTTTTGAACTCTTGGAACGCCTCCTCGCATTCCGGAGTCCATTCGAATTGGCATCCCTTTCTTAATAAGGAGAATAGTGGAAGGGATTTTAGTGCCGATCCTGCCAAGAATCTAGAGAGGGCCGCAAGTCGGCCATTGAGCTGTTGGACTTCTCTCAAACAGGTCGGGCTTTTCATTTCTAGGATGGCTCTACATTTGTCGGGATTGGCCTCAATCCCTCTTTGTGTTAGCATAAATCCTAGAAATTTTCCTGCCTCCACCGCGAAGGCGCATTTTGCCGGATTTAGTCTCATCCCATGCAGCCTTATGGTGTCAAAGACTTGTGAGAGATCGGATAAGAGGTCGACTTCTTTCTGGGTTTTTACTAGCATGTCGTCGACATATACTTCCATCAGGGTCCCCAAGTGGGAGGAAAACACTTTGTTCATCAACCTTTGATATGTGGCCCCCGCATTCTTTAATCCGAATGGCATGACCACGTAGCAGTAGTTGGCTCGGGGTGTGATGAATGATGTTTTCTCCTGGTCGGGGCCATACATCGGAATTTGATTATATCCCGAGTAGGCATCCATGAATGACAAGTATTGGTACCCCGAGCTGGAGTCCACTAGGGTATCAATACTTGGTAGAGGATAAGGGTCCTTAAGACATGCCTTATTTAGGTCGGTATAGTCGACGCACATTCTCCATTTACCATTCTGTTTTTTGACTAGCACTACATTGGCTAGCCATGTTGGGTACTTGACCTCTCTAATAAAGCCGGCTTCCAGGAGCGCCTGTACTTGCTCTTCTACTATTAGGGCTCGTTCTGGGCCGAGCTTGCGTCTCCTTTGTTGTACAGGTCGGGATCCTGGATAAACCGAGAGCTTGTGGGACATGAGCTCGGGGTCAATCCCAGGCATGTCGGAGGCCTTCCAGGCGAAGAGATCGGAATTATCTCTTAGGAGCTTAGTCAACCCTTGTTTTAGAGTTTCCCCTAGGTTGGCTCCTATGTGAGTGTTTTTTCCTTCCTCTTCACCAACCTGTATCTCCTCAGTTTTTCCTCCCGGTTGTGGTCGCAGCTCTTCTCTGGCCTTTGCACCGCCGAGTTCTATTGTGTTAACTTCTCTGCCCTTTCCTCTCAGGTTTAGGCTTTCGTTGTAACACTTTCTTGCTAGCTTTTGATCTCCCCTTACCGTTGCTATTCCCGCTAAGGTCAGGAATTTCATGCAGAGGTGAGGGGTAGATACCACTGCTCCGAGTCGATTGAGGGTGGCTCTGCCGATTAGAGCATTATAAGCTGACCCCACATCGATGACTATGAAGTCTATACTCAGAGTTTTTGATTTTTCCCCTTTTCCAAAAGTAGTGTGAAGGGGTAAAAATCCTAGTGGTTTTATCGGCGCGTCCCCTAATCCATATAGGGTGTCGGGGTAGGCTCTTAATTCTTTCTCATCTAACCCTAGTTTGTCGAAAGCAGGCTTGAAGAGAATGTCCGCCGAGCTTCCTTGGTCTACTAGGGTTCTGTGGAGATTGGCATTTGCTAGGATCATAGTTATTACCACTGGATCATCGTGTCCAGGGATTATTCCTTGTCCATCTTCTTTTGTGAACGAAATGGTAGGGAGGTCGGGTGACTCTTCCCCGACCTGGTAGACTCTTTTGAGATGTCTTTTGCGAGAAGATTTGGTGAGTTCCCCTCCCGCAAATCCTCCTGAGATCATATGGATATGTCTCTCTGGGGTCTGCGGTGGTGGGTCTCTTCTGTCCATATCATCTCGCTTTCTCTTTCCGTGGCCGTCCGACCTTTCTATGAGATATCTATCAAGCCGACCTTCTCTAGCCAGCTTTTCTATCACATTCTTAAGGTCGTAACAGTCGTTAGTGGAGTGACCATATATTTTATGGTACTCGCAGTAGTCGCTGCGGCTTCCCCCTTTTTTATTTTTAATGGGTCTAGGGGGTGGCAGTCTTTCAGTATTGCAAATCTCTCTGTATACATCCACTATAGAAACTTTCAGGGGAGTATAAGAGTGATATTTCCTTGGCCTTTCGAGACTGAGCTCTTCTCTTTTCTTGGTCTCCCTTTCCCTCTCTTTTGTTGAGGGAGGGAGCCCAGGTCGTCCGCTCAGGTCTCTCAGTTTGGCGTTTTCCTCCATGTTGATGTACTTTTCAGCTCTCTCTTGTACATCACTTAGAGAAACGGGGTGTCTTTTAGATATGGACTGTGAGAAGGGACCTTCTCTGAGCCCATTGACCAACCCCATTATGACTGCCTCTGTGGGCAGATCCTGGATCTCCAAACACGCTTTGTTGAATCTTTCCATATATGCTCGTAAAGATTCTCCGACCTCCTGTTTTACTCCCAGGAGGCTCGGTGCATGTTTCACCTTGTCTTTTTGAATTGAGAACCTCATCAAAAACTTCCTTGAGAGGTCTTCAAAACTGGTGATCGATCTTGGGGGAAGGCTGTCGAACCACTTCATCGCTGCTTTCGATAAAGTGGTCGGAAAAGCCTTGCATCGAGTAGCGTCGGAAGCATCAGCTAAGTACATCCGACTTTTAAAGTTGCTTAGGTGGTGCTTTGGATCCGTAGTTCCATCGTAGAGGTCCATATCGGGGCTTTTGAAGTTTCTCGGAACTTTTGCCCTCATTATGTCCTCGCTGAAAGGATCTTCTTCACCTAAGAGTGACTCTTCTTGGTCGTCGCGGGAATTGTGACTCTTGAGGGAGGATTCCAGCTTTGAGAGTTTCCTTTCTAACTCTTTTCGCCGTTCCATCTCCTCTTTTAGGTACTTCTCTGTTTCCCTTTGTTTCTCCCGCTCTTGTTCTAACTGCTCCAGACGGCTGTGGACTAACCCCATTAGCTCGGTTATGTGGGATGGTCCGCCTTTTTCCGATTCTCGCTCGTCTGAGGGGTTTGCCTTCGGGTTTTTTACGCCGGAGGTGCCTTCTCTCGGCTGATCATTACCCTCTTGGTGGAGGGTTAAGTCCGCATTGTTATTACCTGCGTCCAGATTCTCTTCTTCGGAATCTGTTTTCGCATGGACTTCTTCGTGGAATCTATCCGCCATCAATGGGTGGTCTCTCGGGTCCCCGGCAACGGCGCCAATGTTACGGTGGGTAACCGGAGATGGATTGAATAGATGGCGCTAGTTAGCCCAATCGCCTAAGGATGGTAGTCTCCGAGCTGGTTTTCACGCTGGAGCCTCCTTCCGACGTGTGTGCGTGAATGAATGGGGGGTGGTACCTGCAAAGACACTCCGATGCCTAAGTTAGCAAGGGTGTGAGCAGGTCTAGAGAGTATTGGGCTTAGAGATACCTGAGGCGTGTCAGTGTACTTATAGTGGTGAGCCAATAACCACCGTTGGAGTAGTGCCGTATCTTTAGGATATTAACCGTCCCATTATCTTAGGGAGGTTAAGATATGGCTTTATGAAATGGTTAGAGAGATTTTAGGGGCGGTTACTCATTAAAATGAGTGCTTATCTGCCAGCTAATCTCATGTCCGACTTCTTTAAGGCAAGTCGTAGTGAACACCGACTTCTTGTGTTGAAGGTCGGCGTTTTAGCTAGGCCTAACCTATTGGATCGGGCCTTTTAGTTGGACCTGGGCCCTTAACATTGGGCCAGGGTATGAACAAGACTGTTTAGATTTATTAAGATAGTATCCATACATAAATCAAAATAACCTAATTAAATTTACATTTTAATTTTTAATATGTAATTTAAAAAAAATAATTAACATACTATATCAACAAAATTATCATAATTTATAAAATTAAGTATAAAAATTATTTCTTTACCGAATCTATTCCATCATACGGCGGATCTACTACCGCCATGTACAATGCTATAATGGCAGGATATTTTCGAGAGGTGACATTCTTTTGAGGATATCTCTATTCTCACTTTGAGACTTCTCCTATTGATTATTATACATGTTAAGGGTGTTTGGGGGATAAAATGGAGACTTTCATAGATGACCTTAATGTGTAACGAGGAGTGTTAGGAGTTAATATTTTTTATATTTTGTAATTATTAATTGACTATCAATAATATTTTTAATGGTGTGAGATTACATCTAATAATAAAAGATTATTTTTTTTAATAGTTAAGTGCTAACCATAAAACACAAAAATTACTGACCCCTTAAACTTTCTCATGTGTAAAATTACATATTGAACTCATTCATGAAAAGTTTTGCATTAATTTTACTTTCCAACCAAACATATCCTCTGTATCACACATTATATTTCCTTATATTTCATGATTTATGTCTTCGTTTGATAAGATTTAGGATTAGGATTGTAGTGCTTTGTATTTTGCATTACACCACTGTTACACCATATCAAAACATATCAACGTATTATCTTATTATTCAGTTTCTTATTATCAAAGTGGTACTATTTTTTGGAACTCCCATGCAGTGCTTATTAGTTTCTTAGTCTTATACAACCTTAGTGTTTTCTGTAATATGGTTCTGATTTGTTTTAATTTAGTTCTTTATTCTACATAGTCCTGATTTGTTCATTAACAATTCTTTACTGTCTCGATTTCTTTTTTGGCCGTCCTGTTATTTTCCAACAGGTTGATAAGGTACAATATTACTAATATAAAACCAAATTTGGTAATATCCATTATATGTTATAATAAGGTAGAATATTTTATAAGATATCCTAGAATATTAAAGAGTGCCTCAGGTGATCTCTCAGTATTGATTTCTATATATTCAGGAGAAATATTAGAAAGAAAAAAACAAATTTTTTTAATTTCTCCATTATATGTTATAAAAACATAAAATTCGCAAGATATCTTAGAATATTAAAAAGTATCTTAAATGATCTCTTAGTAATTATTTCTATATATTTTTTAATTTCTATTTCTTTTAGCATCTATTTTTGTTTTGTTGTTTTGTTTTTCTTCTTCTCTTTTATAAAATTTCTTTAAATAATATATTGATAAATCTACTGTTGGATTAGAGAACCTTTCTATTCTCTTTACCGCTGCATTTTTGGATGATCAATGATAGTTGCTCTTCTGAGTAGTTCTCTCTAATCCATTTTCTATTTTCTTCAAATTACTTGTACCCTTTTTCACCATACTTTGATTTTTTTATTTTCACTTTTTTTTTAGAAAAATATCAGTGGTGCTTTATTTTTAAACTAATTTTATGGTGTCTATAAATTTTTGTCTAAATTTTGTCTAACTTACTTTTTGTAGTAAATTTTAATTTTTTTAAAAATTATTTATTCTTATATCTTTTAAATAAAATAATAACTTTTAACCCTTTTTAATTAATAGACACCACCTTTTAGACACTATAGTATTCACTTTGTTTTTATGCTGCATAAGGATCTCTCAACAATCAATAGCAACAACGTTAAAGTTGAAAGGATGGAGAAAGATAAAAAAATGTGGAGTCCAACTAAGGCATGAAGTGAATCAATTCAAATCTCCCAACTCTGTTAAACAATAATTTTCTGTCTTTATTTCCATTTTCAATTATGTACATCTATTGTAAAGTTTAACAACTACAAGCATCACACAACTAGTAAAATATTTTTGTCTTTTGAGTTCCTAGAGTTTCATTTAGTGAAATTGTCACGACCTTTCAAGAAATACTTTTCTAACAAGCCTTTTAAGAAATACTTCTCTAACAAGCCTATCAGACTCAAATATAAATTAAATAAGAAAGTTATAAAGATTTTGAATAATTTACAAATTATAAAATAAATATATATTTTTAACAAAAATTAAAATAATTAAAAATGGTTGAATCATGATATATGGAGCATACAATGTGTAGGAACTCAACAAGGAACATATACCCATTACAGATCATAATTTTTGAATAGAAAGGCTCACATATTCAAGTATTTAGAAAATAATAATTTATATGAATGAATGAATCAATAAGGGAGTTTTCATACCCTCACGATTTTGCCTTTGATGATAGGGATGATAGCCGAAGCCCGATACTCACTCGTCAAAATGCATCATGTTAGGGAGAGGTATCCACACCCTTATAATACATGCTTCGTTCTCCTCCCCAACCGATGTGGGACCTTACACCGTTAACTACAGTTTTCTAATGAGCCTTCCAAACCAATTCAAAACATAAAATTTTAAATATAACAAATTTTTCAGTCTTCAAACATATAATGTATCAAACCAAATCAAATAATACTTTTTCATTCAAGTCCTTTTCGATCATATTCTCTCAATCTTAAGGCATTTCGAACATATTTCACAATTTCAAAATAAGTGAGTAACAACAAATACTTCAATGCTCAAGAAAAATAAATACATATTCGAATAAAATCAAATATTTTAAAATAATATAAAGCTTCATCAAACACGCATATAGCCTCATAAAAATATATAATCTCATGTGCATATTAAAATGAACTTAACAAAGATAAATATTTAGTTCTAATAAATCGATTATTCAATTTAATTTAAAATTCTTTGGTAATAATATTTGTAAGTGTAATTATAAGGTCAAAACAACATATATCAAAATAATTATAGATGTAAAGTCAACCAATTATAAATATAATACCTATTCACAATTGGTCCTAAGAGACCGAAGAGACCAAACCAGAATGCCAAGATAAAAGGTGAGGAAAGTTGAAGTAGAATGAAATGAAAGAGCACGAAATTTAGACCGGGATAGTAGCAACAATTTGGTTGTGCGTAGTTTGGACTTTTGCACAAACAAAGATGGACATATTCAGAAAGAAGCTCAGATATTGAGATTTCATTATGCTTAATGTGGATTGTTAGATTAGTTAATTAAGAATCTAGCACATTATTCTGCATGTAGTCACTCTGATTTTAGAACATTACATCATGGATGGCAAGATAATAAAATTTTGATTAGAAGGCATTTATCTTCCTATTCTGCATTCAGTGAGGAAAAAATATCATGCTTTTGCATTCTGCTAAGTGCTAATGATGCATATGTGTTGCCTTCATCAGCTTGGAGTTTTTGTGATGGTACAATTGGGACTAAGGTTGTTTTAAAATGCCTCTGGACAAAAGACAAGTTAATTCTTGACTCCAAGATAATGTAAGAGTTTATAAACGTGCTATAATACACATTATATAAAAGTTGATAAAGATTTTTCCCATACTTAAAACATTGACGCTTCTTTCTTTAACCACTTAAGTAGTTGCCTGCTAATAGAAGGATTAACAGTCTTAACTCAATTATGACAAAAATAAGCAGAAAGGCACCAATTTAATGAATAAGAGTGGCATGGAGAGAGGGAGTAACAAAGTCAGAACCATGATGATGGTGTTACTATGATAGCACTTAGCACCAGAATTCGTGTTTAGGTAAGAGTGGTTGAAATCATATATAGCAAACATAAACATTAGGGATAAGTTGTGCAGAAAATGGAAAAATATGTTTGTATTGTGAATCAGAATTATTATCTGTCTCAAGTACAACATATATAAGCTATTGTAAATGAAAGGTGAGTCAGCTTGCTAACTCCAAGACTAGTCACAACAGAATAACTCATAATTAACTAGATAACTTGCTTGAAGAACAAATAACAGCAAAAGAGAGCTTGAGAAAACAAAACAGATGCAATGACTCTATACTAATTTGAATATGCCTCTATTATTTATTATTGTATATGAAAGAAAGGTGTACACAAAAGTAATTCTTTTCGTTTAAGTTAATCCAAAAGATCTTTTCGGATAATTTAAAAAGCTATAATTTATATCTTTTTTTTAGAAGATTTTTTTTCTTGTAAGAAAGATAATTTTTACATAATAAATAAAAAATATATTTTTATATTATTATACCTGAATATAATTAATAAACAAAAAAAAATTTATATAATATATCCAAACATAAAATTATTTTTATTTTTTTATAAAATTTTTTAAAAGAAGATAACTCTCTCAAAAAAAGATAACTCAAACAAACCATATTAAAAAAGAACTACCACAATATGTTATTTTGCCTTGTTTTGTAAGTAAACCAGTAATGGTAAAGCAAACCCTTTTAATCCTATATTATATCACATTGTAGTAGTGATTGTACCCACACGAACTTGTTTGTTTCTTCTTTCCTTAATTAATCCTACCAAAGATCGAGTCTTGAAACCCTTGTTCACTCAAAACATCAACAACCAAGCTTTTCAATGGCAGAGGCAGAGGTTGCCCCAAGAAAGAGACTCATAATTAAACTTCGTTTGCCGCGTTCAAGAACAGTGTCATCTGAAGAGTGCAAACTAAAGCATGATGCTGATACTGAAAAGCGTGGACCAGAATTTATGGTTTCTGATTCATGCGGCGAGAAGAGGAAGAAAGATCAGCATTGCACCACTACTGAATACTCGTGTAATGTAGTGGGAAAGAGCCATGCAGAAGGTTCTAGAACCTTGTCAACTGATGCACAGTGCAAACAGAAGAAGGACGATGACGGTGCTGATTCTCGCGGAGACAGAAAGAGAAGAAAGTTGGCAACTTCTGAAGTTTCTGTTTCCACAAAATCTTCTGTGCAAGAACACCACAATGCATGTTTAAGAATCCCAAGAACCGGTTCTAAGGTGCTTGACTCGAAGAACACGAAGAAGGAAGAGGAAGAACATCACAATGCATGTTCAAGAATCCCAAGAACCGGTTCGAAGAAGGAAGAGGAGATGAAGGTTGTTCTGAATGAGCAGAGAATGGATCGTTACCAAAAGATGCAGTGTTGGGTGATCTTGAAGCGCTTCATGGTTGGAAGAGATGGCTGGGCTTTCAATAAGACTGTGGATCCCAAGAAGTTAGGGATTGTTGGTAACAAATGTGAGAGTGTGTTGTTGAAGCCAATAGGGTTTGAGGATATAGAGTCAAAGCTGCACAAATTCGTGTATTCAGGGCCTCATGAATTTGCAAACGATATGAGGCTTTTGTTTTCTTATGGATTCATGTACCCTCAAAGGGATCAGATTCATAGAGTTGCAAGGAGATTCAGTGAGAGCTTTGAAATTACTTGGAAGGCTTTGACGGAAAAGTGGTCCACTGAAGAGAGGAGAAGGAACAAGATCTTCAAAAGGGGAAGAATGAATAATAAAGCGGTTCCCCAAAAGTTTTAGTACAAAGCTCTGAAACTGTTATCAAAGTGTTGGATTCAACTCTTTTGCTAAGTGCTATATTATTATTCTTTTCACAATTTTCTTTACCAATGTTTCTCAAACAAACTCGAGCCAACTACTTTCTTTTTTAATTCATCTTAGTGTGATGAAACTGTGAAATCCGTACGCTTGGTTTGTAGCTTCAGTCAAATTTTGACTTAGTCATATTTGTCATACTGATGTATGTTTTAATTTCTTCTGTTAATAATATTTTAATTGTTCTTATTTTTATGTTAATTTCTATTTAATTATCACTTTTTAGGTTTATTTGCCTTTATGTCATTAACTCGTTTTATGATAAAGCATATTGTTGTCCTTAGTGTTCTCCTAATTTTCTGTAAGTACTTAAAAATTATCCCAAAAGAATTAACATGAGTTACGTTGGCAATGTTTAGAGACTAAATAGAAGCAATACAAATTTTAGAAATTAAATTAAGGTTCACCTGCAAATTCAGAAACCCAATTGAGTTTGAATACTAACTTCATAATAAACACGTATAAATAACATATAGAATACAACAATAAAAAAAATCACATTCAAACTTGATACAATTATAGAAAAGGGAGCTACCATATGAAGTGGTTTGAGGGAGGAAAATATCCCTTTAGGTGCTTAAGAATAATAGGTGATTAGGAGATAATTTTTTAGAGATTATATGTTGTTTGTAATTGGGCTGAACAATTCTCCTTTTTGGGTCGAAATTTCTCACGATAATAAAAAAAAATATGAAGTGGCTTTCAATAAATACATGGGTTATCCATATTGATAACAAACATTTCAATTACTTTAAAATACAAATATATTAAATCTATCACACCATATTGAAGTATTGAACATTAACATAATCCAATTCAATCCAAACAACACAAGACGAACATTAATAATATAGTACTAGTGTATTACTTAGAGGATCGAAAATATTGTTTGAACAACGGTGAGAATAAGCAGAAAAATGGCAGCAATGGAAGCTACCGTCCTCCACGGAGTGTTGCAGTAGTCGCGCTTCAAAGTTGCTACTTTTCTGTTCCAAGGCTTCTCACAGAAATCATTCAAGCCTTTAAGAATACAAGAATATTTCTCATTAAAATCTGAAGTCAAAATGTTCACGGCAAGACCATTGAACATTTTAGCCACTGCATTGCTATCACCTAACTAATTTTCATTTATTCCTTTCTTAATCAACAAATCCACATCTTTATCTGTGTTGATAAGAAAATCAATGACAAAGATATAGTCAGTGAGGTAGGATTCGTATATACAGTGACATTGCTCGAAAGCTAACAAATTTCTCAAAACAACTTGGGTATGTAAATTGTGTGCTGTGTATGGGTGACTCGAAACGGTGCAGTACTTTTTCTTTGGGCGGGTCCTCTAAGGAATGCTTTGAGGCTTGGGTAGATAGGGGGTATGAGTAAGAAAAGGAGTTTCTTGCGGTGATTAGCCAACAATGTTAGTCTAGAAATGCATATTGATCTTTATCTTACAGTTGAAATTGGAAAGCCCTCACTCTTTCTAAGATAGAACATGATGTTTGAATACTAATTTCAGAATTAAGATGTGTAAATAATGTATAGAAACTAGAAAGCAACAATAAAAAAATATCACATTCAAACTTGATAAAGAATTACAGAGAAGGGAGCTGCCATATCCAGTGGTCTTCAATTACTTCATAACAAAGTGTTCATAATAAACACTTCAATTCTTCCCAAATACAAAGATATCAAACATGAATCTAGTACTAGTGTACTCCTTGGAGAATAGAAAATACTGTCTGAACAACAGTGAGAACAAGCAGAAAAATTCCAGCAATGGAAACTACCGTCTTCCATGGAGTGTTGCAATAATCGCGCCTCAAAGTCGCAACTTTTTTGTTCCAAGGGCGTGCACAAAAAGCATTCAACCTTTGAAAAATATGGGAATATTTCTCATTAAAATCTGGAGTCAAAATGTTCACTGCAAGGCCATTGAACAGTTTAGCCACTGCATTGCTATCACCTAACCAATTCTCAATTATTCCTTTCTTAATCAGCAAATCCACATCTTTGTCCGTGTTGATAAGAAAATCCAAGACAACGATATAGTCAGCGAGATAGGATTCATTGATACAATGGCATTGCTCGAAAGCTAACAAATTTCTCAAAACAACTTCAGTAGTATCCTCCACTCTAAAGAATGGAATTCTCAAAGTATGACCAAAAAGTTGCAAGTCTAGTAAGCATTGACTAGCTTTCTTTACCTCAAACTTCACTCCTGCTTCCTTCAAATCAGTTGCACTATAAATTTGCACTATCTGTGCTTCTCTTGAACATCTAGAGATTGATAAGTTACAGGACAATAATAGAAGCTTTCTAGAAAGATCTGTGAAATGAGCTATTCCACCAACATTGGATACTGATAAGTCACCCTTAAAATCACCAGGAAAGATTATTCTACCAGGAACTATATGATAAAGAGCGAGACTTAACAACGAAGGATGCCTGTCGTGGCTCTGGCTCTCGCTCCCACCAATGAAGGTAGAAGGAAAAACCAGATTGTAAAGCTTGTCAAGAACAAAGAATGGGACTTGATTCTCAAGCAACAACAAATCATATTGTATATAAAGCCTTAGCCGTGGTGGCAAAAGAATAGCATCGTCGCCACGTGTAAGCATGAAATGGTACCTGAGTAGAAACTCTAATATGAAGCAGCAGTCCACCAAGATCACCATAACAAGTTCTTCCTTACTAAGCTTGATGTCATCTGAGTAACAACCACGAATCTTTGGCTCAAGCTCTTGCACGCAATTCACAAAACTTTCTAACTTGTTTGTCTCGGATCTTTCAATGAATTGTTTGCAATATAATCTTTTATGGTCCTCCATCTTTAGCAATTTTTCATTTCCATGGTGAAAAGGACCAATGGAAACAATCTCTGGAGTGTATGCATCTTCTTTAAGCTTGCGGATGTTGTGGGGAACCCTGTAGATGCAACATTCCTTTGTAAAGCGAGGTTGTCCCTTCTCCAACATTGCTTCAATCTTCATTACACCGTCATTAGGATTCGGAGTTGCCATCTATATCAATAGATTAATACTTTTCCTTTTTAGTTAGAATTTTATATACTTATTGGTTACAACACTATGGAAGAAATTATGGTATTGATTATTTGATTACATAGATGCTATTTACTGTGATATTTTACATGTAGTTATATAGATAGACTTTTTTTTCTATGTTGCTACAAACAAAGCTTAGTGTTAATATGGCAAATCCAGAGAAAATTTAAAATCTTAGGTGTTATTAGTTTGTTAAATATTATTTTGGTCTCTTTTTATATATTATAATAGATAGATTCTATATTAGTTAATAATAGCAGAAAGTTAAAAAAAACATTGGAGGATAATGCGATATAATAAGGCACACTCACCTTTCAGCCTTTGTGTATTTGAAAAGTGAAACGATATGAGAGTGTGGCCTTTGACTCAGTACCCTACACAACACAACAAAACACAAGTTGAACCTTGTGTCAGTAATCATTGTTTCACAATCAAACAAGAGATTGTATAGCATGGGTGGAATAGGACACACAACCTTATAAAAAAAATTGTGTTATGCAACCACAATTTCAAATTTCATGAGGATAGATATATATAGCTGAGATTGGGAAAAAAATAAAGACAAGTATAATGATCTTAGCTTGCAAAGATAAGACAAGTATATCATTTTTTTCTTGGATGCTCTAAGGCAAGTATATATCACTGTGATTATGAAATAAGAAACATATTTATTCAAGGCTCAGCCTCAAGATATACCATGATGAGTGATTGACACATTAGTATATAATCATCATCCAAGCTACAAAGCACATGCATTAAGCTAGTACTACTTGGAGGATAGAAAATCCTGTCTGAATAATAGTGAGAATAATGAGAAAAATTCCAGCAATTGAAGCTACTGTCTTCCATGGAGTGTTGCAATAATCAAGCTTCAAAGTGGCAACTTTTTTGTTCCAAGGATGATTACAGAAATCATTCAACTTCTCAAACATGCAGAAATATTGAACATTAAAATTCATATGAAGGGGAAGCTGCTAGCTAGGTGTCCTAAACTTGTGCATTGAAAGTGATTTCTCTGGATTCGAATCGCATAAAAAATACAGAATAACATCGCATGTTCCATCAGCTTGAACTGTGTAGTAGTTGACTTGTTCATGAACTTGGTCAACTCTTGTTTCTAGTTTCTTAGTCAGAATATGTCCTTGATGATCCATTGTAATTGTATGTGTGTTGGTAGCGCTTACAAACACAGATGGCTGCAAAACTTTTCCTGATTTTATTACTTTTATATTGCATCATGCAAAAGTTGTATTTAATCCTCACTAATAAATAGATTGTTTTTTAAGAAATCTGTAACATGGCTTTTCCCCCATGTGATTAATCACAGTTTTTAAACATTTCTTGTGTTGGAAGAAAGCAAAATTCAGTGAGTTAGTAGTTCACCTGGCCTCCAAGTTTGGCTTACAATATTTTTTTGTATGAATTATTGTCTCAACTATCAATCATCGATAATAAATTCATATTTTTCTCACATCCAAGAAATTAAATTCTCATTGAACATGCTTGAGTAGAAAAATTCCAGCAATGGAAGCTACCGTCTTCCACGGAGTGTTGCAGTAGTAGCGCTTCAAAGTTGCTACTCTTCTGTTCCAAGGTTTCTTACAGAAAGCATTCAAGCCTTTAAAAATACAGGAATATTTCACATTAAAACCTACATTCACAAGATTCACTGCAAGACCATTGAACATTGTAGCCACTGCATTGCTATCACCTAACCAATTCTCAATTATTCCTTTCTTAATCAGCAAATCTACATCATAAGAAAATCCAAGAAAAAGATATAGTCAGCGAGATAGGATTCACTGATACAATGGCATTGCTCGAAAGCTAACAAATTTCTCAAAACAACTTCAGTCCAGTCATGCACTCTAGTAAAAGGAATTCTGAGAGTATGACCTGAAATTTCCAAGTCCTGTAAGCATTGACTATTTTTGTTTACCTCAAACTTCACTCCTGCTTCCTTCAACTCAATTGCACTATAGAGTTGTGTTAGCTGTGCTTCTCTTGAGCATACAGAGGCTGATGGTTGGAATAAGTGAGAGGATGCTAATAGAAACTTTCTTGATAAATCTGTGAAATGAGTTATGTTACCAACACCGGATAAGATTAGCTCATCAATATCACCGGGAATGGTACTGTGAGGAACCATATAAACAAGAGCGAGCCTTAATAATAAAGAAGGATGGCTTGGGTTGCCACTATTCAAAGTAGAAGGAAAAGCTAGATTGAAAAGCTTCTCAAGAACAAAGAAAGGAACTTGATTCTCGAGCAACACCAAATCTAAGCCTACATAGGTCTGTAACCGTGGTGACAGAAAAATGGCATCATGACTGGTCCTCTGGTTAAAATGGTACTTGAGTAAAAGCTCTAATATGAAGCAGCAGTCCACCAATATGACCCTTTTAGTTAGCCACTTGATCAAATTAGTGTGTATATAATAAAGATTAAAATAGTTGAACCTTTTGTGAGAAATCAAAAGTTCTGGAAGAATCACAAGAGTTTGAATAGCATGGGTGGAATAGGAAACATGCACAACCTTATAAAAAATACAAGTTGTGTTATGCGAGGACAATTCCAAATTTCAAGAGCAACATTCAACATGAGATAGATATATAGCTGAGATTGGGAAATGATCTTAGCTTGCAAAGTGAAGACAAGTATATCACTTTTTTTTGTCTTGGATGCTCTAAGGCAAGTATCACTGAGATTATAAAATAAGAAACATATTTATACAAGGCTCAGCTTCAAGATATACTATGATGCAGAGTGATCGACCCATTAGTTAATACAAATTTATTACTTCTAGCCTTTTTTTTAGTATTCAAATACACAATAAATATTCACGTGCAATAACCAATTAGAGTTAGTTAGAATAAAACCTGATTTGGTAGTTTTTGTTAGACCATTCAACTAAGACCAACTATACAAAGCTGATAACCAAGACTACTTTTAGTTTAAGCTTTACACACAATAGTACACATTCTTTATCTACAATTGAAATTGAAAAGCTTCTCTTGTTTCCTTTAAGATAGAACATGATGTTTAATTTGAATACTAATTTCAGAATAAACATATAAATAATGTAAAGAAAGTAACAATAAAAAAAATATCACAATCAAACTTGATACACAATTACATAGAAGGGATACGCCATATGCAGTGGTCTTATAACAAACATTTCAATTCTTTCAAAATACAAAGATGTCAAAACTACCACACTACATTGAGAATTGAACATATGATCATCCAATCCAAGCTACACAATATAAACATTAATCTAGTACTAGTGTACTCCTTGGAGAACAAAAAATACTGTCTGAATAACAGTGAGAGAATAAGCAGAAAATTGATCATTTATGTAATCACCAAACAATCGAATACATAATTATTCTCTAATTTATAAAATTTAACAAAGACATTGATAAGTATATTGGTTTAGCATTTATTTATATATTTTATTTATTTATGTTATATTTGTAATCATATTATATCTATTTTTATCAATATATTTTTTTAAAAAAATATCGTTAGTGTTAGCACATGATGTATTAAATAAATTGAAGGATAGAAACACGTAACTATTTTCTTTTTCAGTCGAGATTCAGTAAAATACTATAATATAGACTTGTAATATCAGTATATTAATAGTGAAGTGGAGAAAAAAATGTAATATCATATCAAATTTTTTTTTTAAATCATAATTGTAATTTATTATTGAAATCATAATTTAAATATTCTAAATGGGATAATTTCATTTAGAGAATTCATCATTCAAACATAATTTTTATACACTTAAAAGCTACATTTGAGTTAATACACTTAATACCATATTTAAAAAAAAATGAACAATACACATCATATTACTTTTTATTAATTAAATTATTACAATTCAAATTAATTTTAATAGAACCATTTAAAATTATAATTTCAATCTTATCACATGCATAGCACGGGTTATTACACTTGTTGAATTAATCTGAAGTTAGGTTAATCTGATTTCGATTCTGAATTTTTTATTTTTAATTTATATTTATGAGTTGGGAAAGTATGAGGAGCCAATGGAATATTTATACAACGTGTACAATGAAGGTTTAGAGAGTGTTAGAGATATAATCATTAGTGTTACCTTTTCTCATCAGCTGAAACTTTTGGGATGAGTGGTATTATGACATGGTATTAGAGTGCTAGATCCAAAAAGTTAAGAATTCGATTCTTGGTCCCAAAATTAGTTTAAGTTTTTAGAAAGATGTCCCTAGTACTCGGATGGTTATTCTAGATGGTATGGAAGATGTTCATTTTGTAACTCAATAGCCCATTGTACAAATAGTATTTCTAATTCTGATTTATATTTCTGAGTCAATTTTGAATTAATTTGAAGTTAGGTTAATGAGATTTTGATTCATGATTTATATTTTAGGTTAATGTGATTCTGATCCATGATTTATATTGAGTAATACTCTTAATAGCAAGGTTGCAAAAATCGGACCGGTCATCGAACCGGTCAAGTGACTGGTTCAATGGTTCAATAGTTCAACTGTGGTTGAACCGATTTAATTAAATATAGAGTGAAATTAAAAAAATTCAATACATAATCATAGTTCATAGAATTCATATGGCATTCAAAGTATTCAAGAGAGCAGAATTGAAGAAATAAAAAAATTGAACATTGCAGAATTGAAAAACCCAGAATCCAGACCAATATATCAACTCATAGTTCATATTTCATAGAATTCATATGGCATTCAAGTATTCAACAGAGCAGAATTGAACATTGGAGAATTGAACTAATGGAGATTGACCCGCGACGGTGACTGACCCGCGACGGTGAGTGCCCGCGACCCGCGACGGTGACTGGCCCTAGCGCCGGCGTCGATTTGGATTCATGGAGGTTGTTCTTCGACGGGGAGTGGGAGTGTTCTTGCCTCTTGGCTTCTTAGTTCTTGCTTCTTTCTTGGATTACCAGATTAGGGATTAGGGTATGGTGAATTCACCAATTCAACACGCGTTTTTCAGTTCTCAGTTTCACCATTTTTTTAAAAAAAAAGATAAAAATTCAAAACGGCGCCGTTTCATTTTTAGGAGAGAAAACCGGTGCCTGCATGAACCGACCCGATTCACTGGTTCGGCCGATTTTTCAACCGGTTTTTTGCAGGGCAATTTTGTTGGTGGACCGGACTGGTTAGGTGACCGGTTTTCTGTTAATCCGGTTGAACCGGCTGATCCGGTCCGATTTTTAGAACATTGTTTAATAGTATTCTTCTTTTTGATGTACGATTCAAACAAATCAGAATCTATCATCACTACCATTATATCATAAAAAAGGTTTGAGAATTCTACAATGTGATGAATATGCTTTGTGATTTTTTGATATATTTGATACTTTGGTTATTTTATGGATATGTTTGATATTGTTTGTTGTTGTTAATGTCTTTAGAAACTATGAACATATTAATGTCTTTGTTGTTGTTAATGTTTTTGGAGAAAAAAAAAACATATTGTTAATATTCTTGTTATTGTTAATGCTTTAGAGATAAGGAACATGATGATTAATATAGTTTCTTTTTTTTTCAATTTTTTAATTTTTTAAAAATTCGCGGATATCCGTGGAATCCCCTGTTATTCGTGACAAGGACGGGACGGGGACGGGAACTGGATATGGAAGCAGGAGGGGGGCACGTCCCCGCCCTCCGAGGCCCGTGGATACCCGTTGTCATCCCTAATATTTGGTGGACAAATTATTATTTTGACACACAAAAAAATTGTCGTTATAACAAAATAATTTTTAAATAAATTAAAGACACTCATAACTCTTTAAAGATTACACAAAAGTTTAATTTAAAATTTTTTATTAAAGTTATCTCCTGGAAAATTAGAAAAGTTTAAAGTTTGTCAAACTTTTATGATATTCGAAGAGAAATGAGTGCATTTCTTTTATTTAAAATTATTTTATCAAAATTAAAATATTTGAAAGACTAAATGAATGGATGGATTATTTTTGAATGCGTGTAATTCAAGTATTACTTTGTTAGATTCTATTTTCTAAAATTAAATTTATTTAAACATAGCTTTTTAAACTCTCAACCAAATATAAAATATAATATTTTTGTTTTAAAATTTTTAAAAATTATTTATAATTCTTCCAAACACGGATCTAAAACTTTCTATTTTTGGTATTTAGATGTTACTGTATTCAATGATTTAAAATGGAATGGGACTGACAGTCCAAAAACTTTGTAAACAGTCTTCATACAAGTTCAACTGGGCCTTTTGAATGGTATATAGCTCTTTTCCTGGCCCAGAAAAGAAAAACGATACTATATAAAGCCTAGTGGATTCACCTGAAGTATAATAATAATATAATAATTATTATTATTATTATGTAGAAGATAAACCAACAATGTGATTAGCAATTACTTGTAAGATTCAGTTTGTTAATTGTTATATACGAATGAGAATTTTTCATATCAAATGATTTAAAAGGTTCATATCAAAAAGAGAAGGCATAGATTCATGAGTGTTCCTATATGTCTCCATGCAAACTATGTGCCCATTGGACAGACATATCAAATGATTTAAAAGGTTCACCAAACCAAACTAAATGTGTATTACATGATAAGGTTTATTATCATCATAAGATTTTTCTTACAAGTTGTACCAAATTAAAAGCATTATGCCATCATCATAATCATATTTCACTACTACTTATTAGAGCAATTAATTAAGTTGGTTCCGCCTTAACCTACTTTAATTACCTAGCTTGTAGGAAATTACAAAAAATAACAATGATAAAATCTTATTCATGAAATTAGTATCATGTACTATATGATTTTGCTTAAGTGGCTAATAATTTAATATCTAGGTTAAAGATTATTGGTCTTATTTGTGAATTATACTCAGCATGAGGCAGCTATGACTTCATTCACAGACAACATATTAACTATGCAATTAAAATTCAAACCAATTAACTGTCCCAAATTCAGGTGCCTTGGGAATGGACAAAGGAACAAGAGTGACAAAAGTCAATTTGTTCTACTAATAAGACATGGGAAGAAAAGAAGAAAAAAAAAAGTCAAAGTTATATTGAGAGGATCAATTTGACTTTCTATGAGCTTCAAAGTTCAAATAACTTCTGAAAATTGTCAAATTTATCTGATGATGTGGGTGATCTAACTTTAATTTCTATTGGCCTCTATATGACATAAAAAATTAAAAATACACAAAAATAAAAAATTTACTCAAAAGCTTTTGCTATAATTAGTATTACTTGTATGTTAGGCTGTTTACAGAGACAATATACTAAAACAACGACACAGAGACAAAAAGTCGTGTTTGGTAGAGAAAACATGGATAGAAACAATATGTCTAGAATTAGTGTATTTTGTGTCTATCTTAACAAAAAAAATAACGGAGATACTAACAAAAAACACAACTTATTGTTTATTTTTTTATTATTCTTATTAATTTTTTATAATTATATTTTTTATTATTATATTTTTTATCTCAAATTTTTTGAATAAAGAAAAATGAGAATAAATTAGATTTTCATAATTTATTCTAATTTATCACCAAACAAAATACAAAAATATAAAATTTTGTATTTCTATTTATCAGTGTCTTATCCTATCTTGTTTTTGAAAACAAACCGTATCCTTATTGAACCACACTACTTATTAATATAATCATAATCATATATACTAATATACAGTTATACACAATGATACAACTAATAATCATTTTTTATATATACTTTCTAAAAATATAGTTTTTACATTAAATTAAATTATAATCGTGACTCATAATTATTCATTCAATTTTTTTTCTATCTTTAGATTTAACTTGGATATTAATTTGGATGTAAAAGTAATATTACTTATTTTCTATAAATCATAATTAAAGAACAATAAGTGATTATAATAAATATTTTTTGAAACTCATTAAATATGTTCTAAGACTCCATTTGATAATTGTTTTACCATAAAAAATATAATAATATTAAACAACCATATTAGATATATATTAAAATCATTCATTAGTGTAAAATATATATTAAAATATAAATTATATATTAAAAATAAATAAAATTATACATATATTTAATTATACAAAAATATATAATTGTTGATTTTAGTAGGTATAAATAGTATTTTTAAATATTAAAAGTGTAGAAATAAAAAAAAAGAAACATCTTTTTTTCTCAATAATATAAACCCTACATTTCATGTGGAATTAAAGTATAACAAAGAATTACTCTAAATAAATAAAACATCTTACTTATTTAATCTTCTAACATGTTACATATTTTCTTAAGATTTGAATGATATTCACACATTCCAATGTCATTAAAACTAGGTAGTAGTACAGCATGTGTTTGGAGCCTAATAATTTCTCCAAAAAAAAAAAAAAAAAAAACTGAAAATCTCCAAAGAGGGTCACCAACATTTTAACCTACCTACTGTATATATGTCAGTTGCCAAGCAAAGACTATATGAGAACATGTTTTCACATACATCATACATGCAATGCAATCTAAGATCATAACAACTACAACAACATCTTTGCATGAAACCATAACATATAATAAATTATTAAATAAAATCTAATAAGAGAAGCAATTGAAGTTAATGCCAGCGGTGTGTTTAACCAAATGCCACAGTCAACCTTCTTTTCTTCTGATTTCTGAACCCTTTTTAATGTCTCTATAAATATTCTCTGTACACTCTCTTCCTCTCTTCACCACATATACTCTTCTCTTCTCTTTCTCTCTCATTCTTGCTACCCTTTTCTTCTTTGATCTTCTTTTCATCATCATCATGGTGTTTCCAATGGTGCTTCTTAGGCTTCTTGATTGGGTTTTGTACCAACTTCTTGCTAACTCTTTCTATAGAGCAGCAAGGAAAATGAAGAGTTATTGGTTCAATTTTGAATATAGCATCATCTCATCAAAACCACAACATCTTCAACAACCTTGTTTGTCTTTTCCAAGTGTCACAAAATGTGACTTAGAGGCTCTTAGAGCTTCACAACCAACACTTGCTTTTTGCGACGTTCACAAAGTGTTGCTAAATACACACTCCTTCTTCCCTTTCTTCATGCTTGTTGCCTTTGAAGGTGGCAGCATTTTAAGGGCACTTCTCTTGCTTCTCTCTTGTCCTCTCCTCCTCATTTTGAACTATGACATGAACCTTAAACTCATGACCTTCATCACATTCTGTGGCCTGAGAATCAAGGACATGGAATGTGTTTCAAGGGCAGTGCTGCCTAAATTCTATTTGGAGAATCTCAACCTTCATGCTTATGAGGTTATGGCTTCATCAAGTTCCAAAGTTGTGTTCACAAGTGTTCCTAGAGTCATGGTTGAAGGGTTTCTGAAGGAGTATTTGAGTGTTTGTAATGTTATAGGCACAGAGTTGCAAACTTTTGGTACCTACTTCACTGGTTTTGTCTCTGATTCTGGCTTGCTTGTGAAGCATAGAGCACTCAAAGAGTATTTTGGTGACAGAAAACCAGATATTGGTATTGGAAGCTCAAGTTTTGATGATCATATTTTCATGTCACTTTGCAAGGTAAACACATACATAGTAAACTTAACCTTCTTGGCATACCACATTACTGATTTTGGTATACACATAGTATAGTCGTTGTTGTTTATGGTAAACTTTATAGTAGACATGTTTTAATTAAGTGTATTATTGATAATGACAGGAAGGTTATGTGGTGAACAATCCAAGCCCAATGTTGGGAAGGGAAAAATATCCAAAGCCCTTAATCTTCCATGATGGAAGGTTGGCATTCTTGCCAACCCCATCAGCAACATTATTGATGTTCATGTGGCTCCCAATTGGGATTCTTCTGGCCATATATAGAATCCTTGTTGGGATCTTGCTTCCATACAAATGGGCAATGATACTTGGAGTTTGGAGTGGCATAAACCTGAATGTGAAAGGAATAATGAGGTCTCAAAGTTCAGAACAGAAGAAAGGGGTTCTGTATGTTTGCACACATAGGACACTCCTTGATCCTGTTTTCTTAAGCACTTGTTTGGCTAAGCCTTTGACTGCAGTCACATATAGTTTGAGTAAGGTGTCAGAGTTCATAGCTCCAATTAGGACTGTCAGACTCACAAGGGATAGAAAACAAGATGCTCAAACCATGCAAAAGTTGCTAAGTGAAGGTAATTTTGTGTTTCTGCACTTTTTGTCTTCTTTCCTTTTCTGTTTCTGTTCATATCTGATTTTTCAAATGTTATAGAAACTATAGCATAAAAGGAAAATGTTCTTAAAGAGATAAAGAAAACAAAGATCATAAATTTCGCAATTACTAAGAATTGATTTAACTGAAATTATCTTCCAGTAAGGATAATAGATAAAAATCTTTAGATATTTTTAGATCTTTGACTAAATTATCATCTATACGTCAAAACTTAATTTATCACATAACAAATGTTATGGAAACTATTGTTAAAGAAAGAAAAACTTTGCAATTAGTAAGAATTGATTGTGATTTGGTGTGTGGAAAACAGGTGACTTGGTAGTATGTCCAGAAGGAACAACTTGTAGGGAGCCATACCTATTAAGATTTAGCTCATTGTTTGCTGAGTTGGCTGATGAAATAGTTCCTGTGGCTATGAATGCTCATGTCAGCATGTTCTATGGGACCACAGCAGCAGGCTTGAAGTGTTTGGACCCCATCTTCTTCTTCATGAATCCTCGGCCATGTTACCACATTCACATCCTTGGGAAGGTTCCTAAGGAGCTTACATGTGCTGGAGGCAGGTCCAGTTGTGAGGTGGCTAACTATATTCAGAGCCAATTGGCTCTTGCTTTGGGATTTCAGTGCACTACTCTCACTCGGAGGGATAAGTACTTGATGCTTGCAGGGAATGAAGGCATTGTCAATCAACAACATAACACCAACAATAATAAGGAAGAAACTTAGCTGTCGTGAAGTTAATAGTTGAAAACAGTTAGATGTCATCTTAGTCGATCATATCATTTCATCTGACGATTCTCAATTATTAAGTTTATGTAGAAACAATTTTATGTGGTCTCTGTCTAATAATAGTAGTTCCTAATTTTTTTATAAACTGTTTTAAATGATATTGCATTTTAAAACCACAGTTATGTACCAATGAATGATCTGTATGTAAGTGTTCACCAACATTTTGGAGTTCCATATTGTTTATTTATTTTTGTACAATTACCCTCAATTATTATTCTGGAGTTGCCAGCATTTTGGTTGTTCTTGTTGGATATATAGCATTTATGATTGTGATATTTATTTAGAAAATGATAGTGTCAAGTGTCAACCATACGTACAATAATGAAAAGTTAAATATAATGAATGTTAAAGCTTTTTTTTTAACCTAAAAATATATCAAGAGAAGACAACAACATTGAAAAAACACCCAAATTTAGTATAGACATGTTAATGTCTAGCTCAATTTAAGTGATTTGATACTTAACTTTCATAAATAAAATAATGTATGTCAAGTCTAGTGAATAAAACGGCAAAAAAATTTAGTTTCTATAATTAATTTTTCAATTATATCAAGTATATATTAAAATTAATTATATTAAAAATAAATTAAACTGCACTAATATTTATATGTAAATATATATATTATTTAGATATATAAATAATTTTTTTTAACCATGTATCTATAGAGTAAACTTCAGAAACAAAATTTTTGAAAGTGTGAGCTTTTATATAATACATCACCTTAAAAAACAAAAGAAATGCAAATATGCAAACATGAGTAATAAATATGCATTTAGGGAGTGAAAGAGCAAATGTGTAAGGTGGGACCTCATATTTAATGAAATTGTTATATAGTATATGTTACTTTTGGTGTGTTCATTCAAAACTTCAAATCAGAAGACTACCCTATATATATATAGGTAAGCACGATTTGGATTAATAAAAAAATAGAAAAAAAAAAGAATAAATAGGTCATGAATTTTTTTATCGGCAAACATTTAAATTTTTTAGAATTTGAAAATACATATAAGTCTTTGACATTTTTAAAATTTGGACATATCAATTCTTTGTGTTTATTTGAGTCTCTTAGATTTAATAGAAAAATCAAACATAATTCTTGTTGTACTGATCTAATTGATACCGATACACATATAAAAAAATTTTAAAAATTAGACAAATTAAACTCAAAATCAATATGTCTAAATTTTAAAAAAATAAAAAAACTTAAAATATATTTTTAAATTTTTATAAATTTAAACATTCACGTACCAAAAAATCAAAGATTAATTTATCGTTTTTTCTAAAAAATATTAAGTGGTATACATATACATTCAAAAGTGATTTATCTTTCACACTACTATATATATTATTGTCATATATATGTTACTATATATTTGCTTGTTCTTTTTTCCAATTTTTTATCGTTACATCATATTGAATATATTCATATCATAATATTAATTATTAGTAATAGCACTCTAGATATATGCAGTGATATTCATAAAACTGCGTGCTTGAAAACAATTATTCAAATAATATAAGCAGATGTTGATACTGACGGGTAGGTGGACACATTAATTAACTTCATGGGATTAAATGAGTCATGGGAATAATATATTATTATTATTATTATTATTATTATTATTATTATTATTATTATTATTATTATTATTATAAGGTTTTATGTAATACTGTAACCTTTATTCCCTACAATAATTATTGATTTAGTAACTCCTAAATTGAATGTTATCATGGAACATTCGGATTTTAATTAAATAAAGCTTAAGATATTTGCATATATGCTGAAGAATAATATATATCCCCTCCAAATAGAACAGGAGAATAATCATATATATCCATGATGGAACTTAGTTGTGATTGCTCAAATATATCTTAATTCTTTGTGTTACATATTTAATGGGCTTAGGGAATGTTTTCATACTCATGCAAAATACTACTAATCACATCAACTCCTTTATTTAATAATTTAATTTTAATATACTGTGAATATAAAATAATAATTTTATATGTGTATTTAATTATATAATACTATATTAATAAAAATATTTATTTTTAATATTATTAATCGCATAAATAGTTATTTAAAAAAATATACGTAATTATATGATTTTATAAAACATTTTATATGGTTCATTATATCAAAATTAAACTCTTTATTTAATTTGCACAATAATTAGGGTTTGTTCATAAATACAATGAGTTGGTCATGGACCATATACATGCCCCATACTGAACTGAATTGATGATAGCAACCTCAAACTTGTACTTTGGATTAAATTCAAATATCTAATATATGAAACAACTATGAACAACCACAAATTTTGTTGACTACCAACTACTACCATAATTACTTTTTATATATGTTCTTTTTTTTTTTGAAAAATTATTATATAAGATTAGTCTTAATTAAACCGTATATTTGTTAGTACTCTAGCTAGTCTTACAAACCTTGAATATACTGAATTATAAATTATATTATGTATATACTGAATTTATTTATTTTTAAATTACAAGACGTTCATTTTTATTCTATACTATATAATAGGAATACAAGAAAAATCGGTGTCTCATTTTTTTTAATACTCTTTGTTATATATAATTTATAAAAAAATATTATTTTTAAAATTTGAACCCGTGACTTTTTGTTAAATTATAAATCACTTATCATCTCAACTAATTTAATTTTTAATACTTTTTTATATATTTAATAAATAAACAAATGAAACAATAGGCATTAAAGTAGTGCCTATTGATACACTAGTACATATAATGTGTGTGTGAAATAGCTATTAAATTTATTAGTTAATGTATAATATTCAAAGTCATATCTATCATCTAAATATGAATTGATCTAATTAAATTAAATGGTCCATTAAAAAAAATCAGACCAATTATTCATGCATCCAAAGTTCTGTGATCTTAGACTAATAATTGAAAGTTTTAATTTATTTTCTATATTATTATGAATACAAATTTAAATATATTATTTTAAAAATATTAAAAAATCCAAAAAAAAAACTTTTATTTAACAAGGAGAAAGATGACTAATAAAAATATAAATTAGGATTTTTAATCATTTTCATACTTTGAAATTGCATATATAATTGCCTTTCTTTTTTTTAATAACGGAAAAAAATACGTGAAAATGCTTGGTTTCTAATAAAAAAATATTCAAAATAATTATAAAGAAAAACGTATTCCAAAGTTTCATTTATTTCCTAAAAGGTATATTGAAACAAAAAATATCTTTGTACTATCTACTGTCTATATATATATATGAATAGGGGAGAAAATATTTGTCTTTGTCATTTTTATTAGTAGCTAGATATTTGATGAATAAAATGATTTTCATTTCGATTTAACTTCAAATTTTATTATTATTAGAAAAGCAACTAAGTATTTGACCTAACTCGGGAAGGAGAAGAGATATCGAGGTTTATTATTATTATTATTATTATTATTATTATTATTATTATTATTATTATTATTATTGCCTCTGGTAAAATACTGATCGGCTCTAATAAGATAATTTAGATATAGAGAAATGTTAGAAAATCAGTAATTTTTATGATTTATAATTATTAGTTAGTCATCATAGTATTTTTAATAGTGTAAAATTATTTATTTTTTTTTTACTAGTTAAATATTGTCTAAATTTTAATAAAAGTGGTTGTCTCTTAGATTTTTTCATTTATATATATAATTTCTAGCCTCTGTTGTCGGTGCTTTTTTTTTATTATTTTTTGCACTTATTGATTTCAATGGTCACTTAGCTTGGTTAGTGGTTTAATATTATTACGAGAGAAATAAATTATAATATACTTAAACTACTTAGGTGTCACTCCTCATATGAATGCTATATACTTATATATTCTTTTTCATCGATTCAATTTTGTCAACTTGTTTCCTTCATAGAAGATGGACCATAGAGGACCTTGTAATTAAAAATGATATTAATGATGATGAAAATGAAATAATGATAGTAACGATGATAATAATTCTGATAATGATAATGGTGATAATCTTATAATATAATTAAGAGATATGTGAATTTCTTATATGTTTCTTTCATATTATAACATAAATAAAAGTTTATATGTGTGTGAGTGTGTTTATGTTGGATACCACATAAATTGACTTTTCAAGGGAATTAATTTTGTAGGGTTCAAAGTAATTCCATGACACAAACACACAACTAATCTTGGTCCTTGGATATTTATTTTGCTAGGATAATACCCTATCCTATATGAAAGACAAAAATAATGAAAATCCATTGGATAATTCATGGAGAGAGAAAATGATTGATAAATGACAACTAACCATGCATGCATTCTTGTATTGGTAGCATTTGTTTTGGATATGCTATATGATTGTTGGTAATCCATCCATATGGGAAAGTTTGGGCAATTATATACTTGTATTATAAATAGCTAACCTTATTCCAATATAATAATGCATACAATACAAATGTATGTTCTAGAGTTTGTGAAAACAAAAATCATATTATTCTTATTTCATGAGGTTTTAGTTTTTTGCTTTTGATCAACCACTTCATGAGCTTTAAAAAGAAATGTTTTCATGTGTGACACTATCTCAATAACATGAATTTAAGAAAAATTATTGAAATTCATTTTTTATGTTCACTTAAAACTCATCGGTAAAGATAGATTAGATTAATTTGATGAAATTTTAAAAGTATAAAATAAGATGAATAAATCAATTAGATAACTACATACACAAAGAAGAATTAAAATTTTTAATATTTGTATAAGTAAACAATCACTCGACTCGACAAAGTTAATTATATTGATTAATTTGATTTGGTACTTATTTTAATAAAGATACCAAAAGTATTTTACTTAAAGATATTTGTCTAATCACAAACACGACTCTAAAAATAAAGTTGAAGACGCCTAACTGGGAATACTAAAGCGAGGGTGAACTTTTCTATCGTTGGGTAGTAAAATTTGGTATTTTACACAAATTTACTAATAAAGTAAATAGACTTTTCCATCTTGTTTTTTTTCTGTAACAAAAACAGAACTAATTTACTATCTAAGAGTTAAAAAAATATTTTTATTTAAAAATAATTATAAAATTTTTATTAAAACATCTACTCTTTTATTTTATTTTTAATTTTTTAAGCGTATCAGAGTTCAATTTTAATTATTATTAGTTAATGAATTATTGCATATACAAGCCAAACAAGTATCAGCGGAAAAGTGAGTATCTACCATTTTATTATGTTATATTGAAGATTTGAACTATTTTTAGTGTCATTTTTTTGGGGTAGATTAGTGTCCTTTTGAAGTAGGTTTGGTATTATTTTTTGTCTTGGGTAGATTTGGGTTTGAACGGACATAGCCCAGTTCAGGTGAGGCATGAGGGCCTTCATAAAAATAATCCATTTTTCCTGACCAAAATAAATAAATAAATCCATTTTTTATTTTGTTAAGAAAGAAAATGATGGAACCATATTAATTTGTTGGCGAAACCCTTCGGCTTTTAGTAATAGACTCATAAGGAGTTCACTTGTGTCAGCGAAGTCTCAAACAACCCACCTTGTGTTTGATAAAATTAAGGAATGGCAATAGAGAAAGGGAAAGTTCCCACACCCATTCCAAACTCAAAGAAGCCTGTCAATCTCTTCTACTCACTTGACTGTGAAGACCTTGCTCTCAAGGTTGCTGCTCGCTGTGATCACATCATTCTCCAGAATATCAAATGGAGGTCTCTTTCTCTCTGTTCCCACAATCTCAGCTTCTTTTTTTAATCTATTTCATTCTGAAAAGCACTTTTTCTTTGCTTTTTTATCCATTTCTTATTTTGGGTTTCTTTGTTTTTGCCTTATTATCATCATTCTTAGTGTTTCTGATCAGTGGTTGATGATCACCAACGATTACTATGTTTCTATGCATAAATGATAGGGAAAAAAAATGGACTTTTGTTTTGTTTTAAGAACTAAAACTGAAGAAAAAGTGATGAGATTTATTCTTTTTTTTTTTTTTCAGGTCTTTTGCGGATGGATTTCCAAACATATATATAAACAATGCAGAAGAGCTGAGAGGTCAGCATGTTGCTTTCTTGGCATCTTTCAGCTCTCCTGCACATGTCTTTGAGCAGCTTTCTGTCATATATGCGCTCCCTCGTCTGTTTGTTGCTTCCTTCACATTGGTGTTGCCGTTCTTTCCAACCGGTTCCTTCGAGCGCATGGAGGAAGAAGGTGATGTGGCAACTGCCTTCACCCTTGCAAGGATGTTGTCAAACATCCCAATTTCCAGAGGTGGCCCAACCAGTTTGGTCATATATGATATTCATGCTTTGCAGGTTTGTATTGCTAATGAATTAAACCTAAAATTGATTTAGTTAAGGTCTTTATGAATAATTATTAAGTTTTTTGCTGATATACTTATTTGGTTGGATGCATGGTTACATTGCCTTTTGGATTTTTGGTGCCATACAGTAAATAAACTTCTATCTGTTAAGTACAGGATGAACTCTTGGATATTATATGTTTCTTAGAAATTTGATATCTTTAGGGTTGATACTTATTACTGTTGATGGCAGCTTGTGGCTTTTGAACATTGCATATCAACATATGTATAGTTTCTTTGTTTTCATTTCTATATGCTGCATATGTTCACTCTATTATTTTGTACTATTTATTTAAAATTCATGCAGGAGAGGTTTTATTTTGGGGATGAGGTTCTGCCCTTGTTTGAGACTGGTATTCCTCTCTTAAAGCAACGACTGAGTCAGCTTCCGGATGCTAATAATGTGAGTACTCCTGAGAGTTGTTGCATTTTATCCTGAATCTTTGCAGTATTTGTTGTATTATATGCCCGGTACATTGCCCTGCTTGTGATTCACTCCTTGTTTCTAATATACTGAATTTGAACTTGTTGTTTCTAGGTTGTTATAGCATTTCCAGATGATGGTGCTTGGAAGCGATTCCACAAGCAGTTCGATAATTTTTCAGTGGTGTGTCTTCTGTGGAAAATCTAGCTGTTTAAGTTATAATTCATCTTTTATGAGTGTCTGATTCTTTCGAAGTGGTAGGTGGTATGTAACAAGGTTCGTGAGGGCGACAAGAGGATAGTTCGGGTCAAGGAAGGCAATGCAACTGGTCATCATGTTGTCATTGTTGATGATTTGGTCCAATCCGGCAGCACTCTGATTGAATGTCAGGTAAATGGTTAAGTAATCGCCATCCCCGGGTTTCTATTATTGGAATTTGAGGAAAGCAAAAGCTCCATGTGAGAATGCTAGATAGCATTAGCAATGGATGTCTGTATTCTGCAACTTGTCATTTCTTACTTTCTTTTTTTCTTGTTGATTTCCCTTAGAAAGTTTTGGCAGCTCATGGTGCAGCAAAGGTGAGTGCCTATGTCACCCATGGCGTATTTCCTAACCAATCGTGGGACCGGTTCCTCCATAAAAACGGTTAGTCATGGCATCATGTAACAACGTTATACTTTCTCAAAATCATATACATATATTTGAATGTTGTTGCCATTTGACTCAACATACAGAAAGCTTGGAGAAAGCCTTTACCCACTTCTGGATCACAGATTCTTGCCCCCTTACTGTGAAAGCTATAGGAAACAAAGCTCCTTTTGAAGTGTTGAGTTTAGCTGGCTCCATTGCTAATGCTCTACAAATTTGAAGGCAAACATTACCTTAAAAACTAATAATGTTCCATTCACTTGAGTTTAACATCCTATCTTTAGCTCCCAACTCAGTGAAAAGTGTGAATTTCCTCTTGCTTTGGACTGTAATCTGAACTAAGTTGTGGTTGTCAACTCTTAACATAAGACCCATCAATCAATGCAATCATATCCGTCTTATCTTTTTTTTGATGGAAGAAAAACTTTCATTCAAGGAAATAGCTGAGCCGCACTTACAAATCACAGAAAACACATCAGATTTAAAACTAAGTCAGAAAATGGATAAGTTCTATGTTGAACTATGGTATCTTAATTCTTAAGCACACATCTATGGTCAACAATTTGGGAGTCCATGCTTCAATGTATATGACAAATATCTTTGGCTCAATCATATTTTTCTTCATTATTGATAAAGTGGCGGAATCTATGCAATTATTAAGGCTATCGACGTTATACCATTGGAAAATTTCAAAGTGTATTGGTATACTGCTGTTTCAATCATTTTTAACCTATTAAGAAGTTATAACTTGAATTTTAATTTGATGATTATAATATGTTCTCTGCCACTGGCCAATGGGTTGCTGCATGCACAAAGCGGAATTCGAACTCCCAACACTTGTTTAAGCGGACGAATGAGCTGACCACTCCAACAAGCGGACGAATGAGCTGACCACTCGACCAACTCAAGTTAGTTTAGTTTTGGGAAAACATGCTGACAATTATTTCATTATAACCTTAAATTTGAAAAAGAACAATCATTGTTCATCTATAACATAACCAGAAGTAACATTACTTTAAACAACAAAGAACGGTATAAAGCATATAAATTTTTGGTAACAATTTCTGAAATAAATACAATCATATATACAAGTCATTATTCAACATTGTTTTTGTTACATGACAACAGTGGACACAGAGTAGTTAATTACATCCCTTCTATACACAACTTATCTTTTTCATCTGAAAATCTTCCCTCCCAACCCATATGAACATTAATCACATTTTGCATACCACAGCAAAAGGATGGCCAAAAAAGAAAACAAATAACAAATCCCAAACTGAGTAGTCATCCTGCACAATCTGGCATGCATGGTTATTCTCTTCCGCCGGTTAAATGACAATTCCTATCTACACATTAACAAACTTCTCTTCTTCTTCTTCGATTTCGATCATCGTTACGAACAATTAACATATTAGAATTCCTTTTCTTAGGGTATGTTTGTGAGCTGAAGTTTTAGAGAGGAAAGGAAGGAAAGGGTGTGTTTGAAGTATAAAGACAAGTCCATTTTATTCTTCAAAACCTTCAATCCATTCCCTCCCTTTCCCTCCAAAACTCAAACTCGCGAACAAACCCTTAGTCTTGTAAACACTTCTTTCCACCTATTTCGACGAATTAGCTTTGTACACCTTATGATGATTAGCTATGCACTAGTTAGCACTCCTAGAACCACATTTATTATTGGCTAGGAACATAATATCTTAGTTAATATTTCTCTAGTTTTCATCCGAATTGCCCTTCGGGCTCTCCAACAAATCACCTGAGTAAGAACCATCCGGTTGACGAATACATATATTCAAATTGCTTGAGAGGAAATGTTCCTGGATAGAATGCGGAAAAGTTGTCAGATAAACGCTTTTAAACGATATATGGACAGAAGAAATGATTGATCATCGAATGTAACGTTTTATAACAGAACCTGGTCACCAATCTCTTGGCCCTCTGAATGGAAGAGAATTGGCCGACACCGTTTATCCTCATTCATTAGGCTTGAATTCTGAAAATGTGTCACAAGTGCACCCTTTCCTTGGATTCGCGCATAAGCTAGTGAAGCAACTTTTTCACTGTTGAACTTTTCCCACTTCTTCCCATTAAATGCCTGCAATCATGCAAACTTCTTTGAGCAGCACAGGTTTCATCAATTTTTTAGAGAAATAATTTTTTCATCTAATAATGAGAGTTAGCTACTGTTAGTTCAAATGTAATGTTAATAAAACGAAAAAATGTTGGTCACCTAACATTTCTCAAATTATTATATACTAAATAGTTTTTTTTTTTTTCAAAATACATATCCATCTTAATCCCGTACAAGTATAAGTTAGTTGAATATAGTTGCCAAAAAATGTGACCTTTTGATGTTGAAAATTAGGGTTTAAAACTTGTAGAAGGGGCTGATGTCTCAAAATTTTAGTAAAGCAGAGAAAATTACAAATATAATTACATCACAAACCAATATCACACAAATATATATAGAGATAATCATATGGCCTCAAATATCCAAATAGATAGAACTTGGATAGAACTCAGACCTTATAGAAGGGGATGATGTGTGAAGGAGACACCATATTGATGAAAGCATAGCCCACATTACACTTGTTCTGCAATAGAGAGAACTGACTTTAATAAATATGTCGCATAGCGATTTTCTTCACCAAGCACATATATATATAGGATATGTATACCTTAAAGTCAATCGGCAAATACAAAAAGTCATAGCTTCCCATGTGATCCTCATCAATTGCAGCAAGGAGCATCTTTGAAGTGTACCTTAATCACAATAGGTAAAAAACATTACTAAATATATCACTTACTGTTACCACAATACTCAGGTTGCTAGTATAGTGATCTCTTTGCTATGATACTTTTTCAGTTCTTACTTATTAGGAATGTTTTTAATCATTAATGTAGTCCTTGTGTCTTCCCCGCTCATAATTTTGTCCAGATCAAGCTGGTACTGCTTCTTGCCATCAATTTGGTTCCCATTATTATCAGGTCGCCTAGTTCTACCACGTTCAGTTAACAACTCAGAGTTGGCTGCTCCTAGTCCAGAATATGAACCATTTCCAAGGAACAATGAACCAAGTCTAGGCAGTGGTGACATCATTCTGAAATTAGGTGAACCAATTTCGGTTGCATTTCCTGAAAGGCCAACACCAGCTCCTAGAGATGCATGAGGACCCATGTTCATCAAGAAATTCCCATCACCATGATTTAAACTCCCAAATGCATTTGAGCTCTTGATTGAAGTTTCATGTGACTCGGGAAAGTAGCTAAACTGCCTATCGAAAGTAAGACCAGATGGAGCAGAACCAACATGGTGATGGAGGTGAGAACCAAGAAAAGAATTGTGCCGACTAGTATAAGGGAAACCCTGCCTTTGTCCACTAGAATTAAATGGAAGCCCCTGAGATGATGAAGACCAAGCAGATGTGTTTGAATGTTCTGAGTAGGTAGTTGGACTTCCCCACAAAAATTGAGGACCAGACAACATTCCAATACTCGAAGAACTCGAACTTGATTCGCCAACAGTAGATATAGGCCTAGGACTTGCAGTTACTTTTTGGTCAGGGAAGGACATAGAATGCTGAAAGCCAGCTCCTTGTATTGGTCCAGAGCTTCCGAATATCGGATTTGGATTATTAGTTCTTCCAGGGTCTTTTCCAATTGGTGCAATCTTTGAAGAGGTTGATGCATGTGGCGAAAGAATTGCAGCCAATCCAGACATTTGGTTGGTATTCATTGGGCTCCCAATATTCAAACCTGGGGTTTTGCTAAAAGAATGTAATGGACTATGTTCAACCGGGCTACCAAATTGTGCCCAGTTACCTGAGCAAAAGTACCAACTAGCTTAGCTTCTAATTTGAACATAACTTTCAAAATTATAAAATTAGATAGTAGCACCAGAAAGAGAATTGAATTTCAAGATAACATATTTTACCGGGAGGTGAACTAGCTACAGGTGAACCCACATGATGTCTGAAAGTTCGAGCATCATCTTGCTCTAGCTCTTGACTCAATTGTTGCATCAAGCTAAAAGAGATAATATACAACCAACTATGAGACATTGCAATTTACAATAAACATTCATTACACAATATCAGCACCCCAACCCAAAACTAATTAAAAAAAGATAACTAAAATTGTGGACTAACTTACTTTCGACGTGCTCCACCGGGACGGCTGGGTTCAAGTTTGATACGTTTTCCAGCAATATCACTTCTATTCAATGCTTTAAGAGCAGCCTCTGCTGCTCTAACATCATAAAACTCGATAAATTTATGGTGTCTTTTATGTGGTGTTTCCCTAATCTGCAATTTCAAGATCAAATTACAAGTACTCTAAGTGCTAGACCTTTTTCTTTTTTAATAAAAGAAGAATATCATTAAGATATAGAGAAGAAAAATTAGATACAAATTAGGTTCAGTTCTAAATAAAAACAATTCAATGAAAGTTAAAACATACACACAATTCAAGTTTTACCTCCTTGACTTCTCCATAAGCCCCAAATATTTGGCGAAGATCATCATTTGATACTGATGGATCCAAATTGAATACTACAAGTGTTCCTTGGTTGATATCCTTTTCAGAAGGGTTATCCTGAAACCAGAAGAAAAAGAGATGAAAGATAATACCAATGAATAACTAGTCAAACCTAAGGTAGAGTATGTGAATCAAACCTTAGGAATTGAAAAATGAATATCAAGTTTTCTTCTTCTCAAAGGCTTGTTCTGCAAAGCACGCATTGCTGTGCGAGCAGCTCGAATGTCATAGTAAGATATCATTACAAAACCCCTATGCTTGCAAGCAGTGTATAATGTTCTGATATCCCCATATTGCTATAAAAAAAATGAAAAAAGCTTTGAAAGTTGTAAACAAACCAAAAAAACAATGCATGATTGTCTAATTAAAAAGATAAAATTTATGAAATAGATAAAGTGGATGGAAGCATTGAGTTAGAATTAAAAACCTCAAATAGCAATCTTAATTCAGAATCCTCCACATTACTGTTGATGTTCCTCACAAACAAGGTCCTTGACGGATGCTCTCCATAAGGATGCTCCCCGGCCACTGCTCCAACGCCATTTGGCAGTGCAGCATATTGACCGATAGCCGTTGAAGGAACTCCATCGGATAAGCTCATCTTTGATATACCAATACCAAGGCTCTCTTGGGATTCAAAATCCATTTCAAAGCCTCCTACACTTCCAAAAAGATCATTCTCATCCAGATCCTCTAGCTGGCTCGGCAACCTGGTAAGGTCGAAATCTTCCATTATCCCGGCTAACAATTCATCTTCATCATCAGGAAGCATCTTTCCAGCTGCTTTTGTTTCTATATCTTCAAGTGCATCTTGCCCCACATCATCTTTATGAACTTTCCCTAATCTTGGCCAGTTATCATCAGCAGATCGATCATAATGCCCCGAACCAGTCAAATTTACTGTATATTGGGAACAAAAAGAAAACATAAAAGGTCAAACAATCATTTTGGGTGATTCCAGTCTATGATATCACTAAAAGTGTCTCAAGCTTACACTTTTCATGCCCAATAACAGGAAGCGAACTGGAGAACAAGCTAGTGTCACTTGATGCATGAAATGCAGCAGTGCCGCGTGGTATTCCCCATGCACTGCTTCCCACCTTTCTACCAACACTAAGTGAGGAAATCCCAGATGAACCTATAAAAACAGCTGAAATTTTATTTCTTTTCTTAATTTAAAGACAAATCTCTATGTCCTTGCAACTACACACACATGCATTAAACATGGAGTAAGAGGAAGCACCTGTGGCACCATGAGCTGGCGCAGAATCCCCAGAATGTTTGTCCATCCAATCCAATCACTTCCTAATTAAATAGTCCAATGATACAAAGAACAAGACATCATTACATAAATCACTCAAAGTCAACAAAAAGATTCTGAAAAGTGCCACAATTATTAATCATTTTGTATCTCTATAGGCACAACCCACATTTATCAACACCACTTTCACAATTCGTTACATTCAACATTTCACAAAAAGGGTGAAACTACAAAGTCAACATAGAGGTCAAAACCAAATACAACCCAGAAAATGAAACCAACTTAGCTCAACCAAGCTATAGTTATAGACTTAGATTAATCATAACAACTACCAACACCACCTGGCCCCAGACCTAATTATGCAATTCCCCACCCACCACCACTTCTTAAACTACACAAACCAAGTTCCTACACCAATCCAGTTAAAATCTAATATACACAAGGCACCACATGCATAACTATACAACCTTTTAGATTGAATTAGACCAATAAATTAAAAATATATATATAACTTTTTCCTCACCGACAGCTCAAGCTAATTATTTGGAGAAATTAGTGAAGACCCACATGCTAGATAAACCGATCATGCATGAAAATACTAAAATCTAAACAAAAGATTAAAACTTTTGAATCAACTGGTTAACTTGATAAGTACAAAAACAGAGAGGAAGTATATCAGAGGAGTTACCTTCAACAATTCATGGAGAAGAGTGATGATCAGAGGAAATTTGAATGGAAAGTGAAGAGCTTTCGTAAAAGCAGAGATTAATTGTTTCTTGTTTTTTATTTCCTTTCGAAGCTGAACTTCCTCCCTCTTCTTGTGCCGCCGGAGAAGCAGAGCAAGCAAAGAGGTGACAGTGATTTTCCCGGAAAAAAAGAAAAGAAAAGAAAAGAAAAGAGAAAACGGAGGAAAATGATTGGAGGGAACAAGTACAAGTTACAGAGAAAAAGGAAAATATTTATTGAGAAATTATGAATATAAATTTTTTATGATTATTATTTTTTTCAAAAAAAAAAATATTGAAAGAGATGAGCCCACAAAAGTGTGATATTTCTGTTTTTCTTTTTCTGTTTTCTTTTTCTTCTTCTTTTTATATTTTTTAAAATAAATTTTGTCTGTATTATGAAATTTTGAGAGATTAGAATTTGATTTGGGGTCCGTTGACACGAGTGCTGTTCTGAGCTCCACATTCAACCATGCCTTCTTCTGGTAAAATAGATTGATATTTCATATTTATAAAAAAGAATAATAGTAATACTTCTTCTTATTATTTAAAATTTTATTACTTTTTTAATTGAGATTTGAGTAAGATAATAGTAACTTCCTTAGAGAATTTTTTGAAAATACTTTTTCTTATTATTTAAAATTTTATTACTTTTTTAATTGAGATTTGAGTAAGATAATAATGACTTCCTTAGAGAATTTTTTGAAAATGTAAATCATTTTAATAAATTATGTTCGAATTACATTTTAGTTTTATGTGTGAATAATTACATTTGTAACCTCGTTGTCATCTTTGTCATGGTATGTGGCACCGTATTTACATATCTCATAATTAAACAAAAATTAACACATCAATTTTAATGCATGATATTCCTTATTTTGAACAACAACAAATCAATAAATGCAAAATTATCTTGGTGATTAGTAATAAGATTAAACACTTCCACACAATCTGTCTCACAAATAACATTTCGTTGACCCACACCACAGGCTAAGAGATATCATCTCCAAATAGTAAATAATTCCCCTTGAAAGATACAATTACTCCTAATTATTGCTAAACACCTCATTTGCTAACTCCCATTACAATCTTTAATAATGCAAGCAAAACTAACACTATCACCAGAATTATGATAACTAACATCATAATTAATCTTCAACGGTACCAATGAATGGAGGATTTCAATAACCACTTAGTAGGGGTGTTCATGAGTCGGGTAAAACCGGATTTGATATGACTCAAACCCGACCCAAAATATATACCGGACTTATTTGTTAGACCCGAACCCGGTCATAAATCCGATGAAACCTACACACTTTCGAGACACGATTATACCGGATAAAAATCGGGTCATTAACATTATATTACCTTGATACTTTCTTGTAAACTAGCATGTGAAAATATCCAAATTTCCAAGACTCCAACCATTATTTGACATGGTAAAATTCATTTAGAAAAATATTACAAGAATCAATCATTCTCTAAAATTAAAGTATAACCACAATCAATATTAATATTGTATAATAACACCAAATATTTAAATCAATACAAATAACACAATATTATACATTAGTCTAAAGTCTTATGCATTTTACACATAAAACATTAACTTATAATCTTATAATGACTAATAACACAAAATATTAAGGTTTACGATACTTGAATTCCACATAAGAATAGCCATCATCCATCACTAATAACACAAAATATTACTTGTGTATGATGACCGGGCCACCAGGCCGAGTTTGGGTGACCCGAACTATGGCGCAGACCCAACCCAAAATAATAACCGGATTTATTTTTGAGATCCTTACCCTGCCTTAAACCCGGTAAAATCACACCAAATTAGTCCTTAAAATGTTTGGGACTGGGCCGGGTCATGCACACCCCTACCACTTAGAATAGAAGAGAAGGACATACGTTGTAATTCAAAAATACTCTTAAACTCCTTTTCTGAAGTTAAAGCCAGACAAATCACTTTTTTCGGAGGTCAAGTCTCATAAAGATTAAAGATGTCATTATTCCTTACTCACCATATCCACCAAATTTCCGAAAAGAACTTTAACGGATGCTCTGTGCTATGATATGAGAACTAATTCTTCAAATTCAGAGGATGACAAGAAATATCCAACCTATGCTATACAAGCTGAGCTTTTGGACAATCTCGAATACAATGTAAAACCGATTCTTAGCTAGAAAGGCATCTTAGACACTTATCCGATGACGGCATCCCTCTTCTAAAGCAAAAACTTGCAGTAGGAAGAGCTTTCTTAAGACAGTCAAGCCAAACACTTGTACTTTTCCAGAACAAGTTGGCGACAAAACTAAAGCCAATTCTCTCGCTCCTCCCAACCAAACAGTTGCTTACACAACCACAAGTAACTATTGCGTGAGTCATTAGACTTTGACAAACCCATATCAATACCAACCCACTTCCAGACCTGCTTGTACATCTGAATTGTAAGAAAGAATATTATCTTTCAGATTTTGAGATAAAAGAGAATAAAGAGTATTCAAATGCCACATACCAACCGACTAGATATCCTATATTCGGATGTTTGAATCAGAAATGTGAACATAATCTATCTCATTAGATAACTTCCCTTCTCTCCTCCAACTAAAAAACCAAAAATTATTGTTCAAATTTTTAATATACCAAATAAACCCATCTTTCAACACTTCTATAGCCTTGCAAAGACTCCTGCAAATGAGATAGCCCTTATTCTTAGAACAATCAAAACAGTTATATAGAGATGATCGATATTTGGCATCCAACAATTGGATCCATAACTTGTCTGGCTAATAGAAAAAAAAAGTCCAAACTAGCTTCTCAACAAGAGCAATATTCGCACAATAAGGATCTCTAATCCCCAAACCTCAATATTTTTTTGGAGTAATCAGTACTTTTCAACTAACAAGATTCAATTCTCTTCCATCAACTTGTCTTTTCCCAAAAAAAAAATTTCATCATAGACTCCAGTTTACCAATGATCCCTTTGAAAAAAATAGAGACTTGTATCTGGTACGTGGGAATAGTGGCTGTAGCGAAATTAACCAAGAAGAGTCTACCTGCCCGATTGAGTAAACTCCCTTTCCAGCTTACTAGTCTACTCCGAATCTTATCCAGAACACCATTAAAAGCTGAACGGATCACTATAGAATGGCTAGGAGTAACCCAAGATACTTGTCAAAATCCTGGATAAATCTGACAGAGGACACCCTAATGAAAAACTCTTTTCTTATTACAGAGACATTCTTGGAGAGCAAAGCGTTTTAGATTTCTTCACATTAATCTTCATCCCAGATACTTTGCAAAAAGTTTCTAAAACTAACATCACATTTTGTATTTGTCTCTTTGTAGCTTTATAGAATAAAAGCAAGTCATCCGCAAATATTTAGTCGGATATTCTTGATCCCCTTTTAGAAACAGCAATTGACTCCCACAAATTCAAATCAACCTGATGACTAATAAAGCATGCCAATCTCTTCATATATAATACAAAAAGATAGAGTGGCATAAAATTTCCTAAAATTTCTTAAAAATCTGATAATTAAAAAATAGTAAAATAATAATCAAGTAATATATATATATATATATATATATATATATATATATATAATGAAAGAAAAAATTGTCTAATAAATAAATTTTTTTAACAAAATAAATGATACCAGTTTAAATTCTCACTATTATATTTTTTTAATATATTAAAATTATGTATTTATATATCTTAACAGGTCTATATCGACTTAACAAGACAAACAAACTAATTTACAAAGTTAAACATGACCTATTAAAAAATTTAAATCTTAAAAGAGTTTGAATTTGAACTTATTTTTTATCAGACTAAACTAGATCATATTAGATCAAACATAAACCAACCATAAAAATACACATAAAATTGAGTTAAATATTTACTCTTTATTTGTTAAAAGTTTAAAATATATATATATTTTTTTTATAGTAGAAAAACAAACTACTCATCCTTGTAAATAATAAAAACTCTTACACTTTTGGAAAAAAAATAACGTTACATATACATAAAAGATTAATTACTAAATTAGGTATCATATATTTATAATTTAATTTATTTTAATATATATTTTATTTATATTTTATAATTTAATATATATCCTATTTGTATTGTATTTTGGCAAAGTTAGAGCACGATATAAGGTTAAATGTTAAATAATGTTTTAAAGTCTAATATTTTAATGAGACTCTTTACAATGTTTCTCTAAGGTTTGCGTCTATCTCCGGTATTCATATACCTTTTGCGTGGTAACACAGGTGCGTATTCATATTAAAGACTTAGGCATATGCTTTAATAATTTCGGTCAACATAAGCATATTCCATTAGAATTTTTTTCCCGCACTCATTATCCTAGTAGGTAAAAGATTAAGGCCAATGCTACGGTGAGGAAGCAATTTTTTTTCCTCACCTGTTGAAACGTACGTGAGCAAATGAAAAATTAACGCGTGTGATGTGTGTCTTGATGGAGGAGACAAGATCTGCAAACTATTAATATCTATGTTGCGTGTTAGTAAAAAAGGATTAATTAAGTAAAACTGATTAATAGTTAATATTGTTAATTAAGGGCATGGGCTTTTTTTTACTGGACTTCAAATATTTTTGTTATTTGTTTGGTCTTTAGCTGATTGTTGCTAGTTTTGGTGAATGTGATCATTTATTTGTTTCATATGAAAATTAGGCCTGGAAAAAAAAGTAACTGAATGTAAATTAAAAATATGAATTTAGTTTGATAAAAAAATTTCACACAGAACAATGTAAGAAATATTATTGAAATTAAAAATTAAATAGATTGAATTTAAATTAATAATTTAATGGGATTCAATTTGATAAAAATAAACGTAGTGCTATTATTTTTATCGTATAATTAATTATGTTCATTCGTAAATAATTATTTATTTTTGTTTTGGAAATAATTATTTTTTATAATATACATAAGAAAAAAATCAAATTTTTTATCTTTATAATAATACAAATAGAGAGTTTTTATTATGTTAACATGACGCTCATACATTAAATTTAAAAATTATTTACTTAAGTGTTGTCACTAGAAATTTATATAATTTTATTTATAAATTATAAATTATTATTTTTTAGATTGTCACTTTTTGAATTTTTAAATATGCTTTATTAGGTTATTAGATATTTAATTTTTTATATTATTGAACTAATTTAAAAAATTATTTATAAATTATTTACGTAAATTGTTATTTTTTTAATTTTTAAATTATAGTTATATTTTATTTTTATTATATAATTATTACTCTTTTATTTAAAAAAACAAATAAATTATAATTTTTGAAGAAACTAAATTCACATAATAATTAATATGGATTTAAACCAACGTATCATTATACACAAACTTATGGAATCGTCAAGTATCTTATAATGGTGAATTATACTGTAAAGATATAAGTTTACAGATTTTTTTATGGGATGAAAGAGAAATTAAAAAAGGTAGGACTCACACTTTGAATAACAATAAAATAATAAAAAATAATTATAAAAAAAAATTATTTTCTCTCTCTATACCACTTCAATCTATATAGTAGAGTGCACTTTTCTTTTTCTATACCACTTCAATCTATATAATAAAGTGCCCTTCCTATAATATGGATTTAGTTTTGTGAGTTTTGAGACTCTCAATACTCCTGAATTTGATTACACCTGATTGGTTAAAAAGTTTATTGTTTTAGAAAAAATAAATTTATTGATAAATTTATTTATTTCATCGATTTTTTTTCTTAGCAAATTTATTGACAACAAACTCTTTTTATCATATTTATATGTTGCTATGGTCGGACCGGTTATCTTCGCAACCGGATCTTGAGTCTTGATATTCCTGTTTTTGACACTTCTTTGTATATATATAATCTCGCGTTGGTTTATCCTTGTTCGTTACGTTACCGATCGGAGTGTTGCGCTTTTGAGTTGCGATTTTTATTTACCCCTTTTTCTACAAAGGCTCCTAGTTATAATCAATCATTCATACTACTATATGTAGTAAATTTTTATTTTAGAGGTCGTAATACCTTGGCATCTCTGAATTATGACTTAAGCATAAGACTGTGTATGGTAGGGTGTTACATCACTCATCTATCTTAAATTCATGTTTTGTTTCCCTTTTCTTGCATCAATAAGAGAAAATGTTTGAAATAGAAAGTGATTGTTCAATGTTGTAGGAATTAGGATAAAGACATGTGGTGGTGGTTGCTTGATTGAATGGAAAGCTCAATAATAAAAGCTGCATAATAGAGTGTTCTTTGTTGTGTGAACCTGGTTGCTGTCATAAAACCTTTTATTAATGAAATTCCCTGGAAAACAAAACAAAGTAAGAAAGAAAAAGAAAAGAAAAGCCAAGAATTGGAAAAGAAACAAACAATAAGCGTAGACACCAATAGCTTGGACCTTAGGACATATGTCTGTGGTGCTTTTTGTACTAGGATATGCTTGGACAATTAGAAGCGTGGGCTTGTCAGCCAAACTTGCTCCATAAGATAAATAATGAACAAAATTATTCTTTTTTAGAAGTGCGTTGAAGTTCTTTGAACGCCGTTTTTTAATCTTTGGCAATCCTTTATTTTTAAACGCATAAGCGATTTCCAAAAGAGTTTTCATATTTGTTTCGTTATCGTTTTTTTTCAAAAGAATTTTCATATTTGTTTCAAGTCATTTCAAATATTTTAATATTGTTCGAATTTTAGTTTTTTTTTTTTTATATTTTAGTTGTTTTATTAATTTTGTTATTTTAATTATATTGTAATATGAGTTATTGATCTTGTTAAAAATGATAAAGTAAATAAAAAACTAATCGTACATAACAATGGAATCATAAGTAATAATTAATAATAAATAAAAGAAATAAGAACAATAAAAGTAGTAGAATATATTATTTTATTTCTTATTTTTAATTTAATAAATAAATATTAATTTTGATTAAGAAATTGTAATCAAGTGAAATAAAATTTTATAAAAAATATTATATAAAAAATATACTCAAAAAAGTATAAAAAAGGATTAAATATGTTAAAAAATAATGTTATAATGTAAAATCATATTTTTTTGGTAATTAACTAATTATGCATCTAAAAATAATTTTAAGTAATATTATCCAAACAATTTCTTGTTATCAAAATGAATTTTACAAAATCACTTTTACTGAAACTGTAGTTTGACCAACTCTAATGCAAACACACACATAAGCATTGACATAAGTACCATCTAAAAGTATATTGATAGAGATTGGGATTGAAACTTAAAAGATTAAAGTCAATGTTACATATAGTGATTAGAGAGCAAAACTAAAATTATAATTCAGACATAAAATTGTAATAAGTTTAATATTTCTTAAAAATGAAGATGCAACAATTAAAATATTTGAGAGAAAAAATTGAAAGTTTGATAATAATTTTTTAATAAGTAAGAACATTTTAATAAGTATTCTCATTTTACATGTATATTTATTTTGAACTAAATAAAATATTAAGTAAGATATAACTATATTTTACACCAAACATATCACAGAAAGTTAATTTCTCAATTTGAAGTTCTTGTTGAAATGCAATGTAATAGTTATGGTGAAGCTAGTGAATTGGGTTGGGTGGGATGGGTAATAATCTATGAAGCATGGAGACTCTGTTGAGTTGTCGTGTTCGTGTGTCGGAAAGATTGGAAGTTGAAGAAGGGGCCAAATTTTGCTGTCAGTTCCAAATTTTGCTGACATCATCCCATAAGATGGATAGCTTTGCATCACAGTTTGTGCGCGTCTCGGATCTATGGTCCCTCTTCCTGTCAAGCCTTTCGTAATGTTTGCGCTGCCTCAGCCCTGCTTTGTTGCAAAAAAACCTCCTCCTAATCACCCTTCCATTATCATCCTTTCCCGAGTCACCCTTGCGAATACCGAACCCATGGCATTTGCCGTATCTCTTGTAAAACTCATAGGCAGCTTCGTCCGTGCAGAACACCTTCCTCATCATATCGGCTTCGGTCAGCATTACCACGTCTCGATATTCAGTGCCTTCTCCCTCCATCCATTCATCACAACTATCACTTTTACCGTCTCCAATCGGTGTCTGATTTGTTTCATACTGTCTTCCTCCGCTACGATCCTCTTGAATTCCAGCACCTCGGTTAACTTCATCATCTAGTATAGCCTCCATCCCTACAACTACACCACTAGCACAAATCACCTTTACTTCCTAAAATCAAATGCCAAAGTCAACATACTCAAAACCTATTAACATCAACTACACCTCCTTCTTTACAACATCAAACAAAACACATTAACTGCACCAACTAACACGATTCTCTAAGTTTTTTACTGTTACAATAACAAAACCGAAAATATATTCTGTGGATTTTATTAACTAGATAAAAGGAAAACAAACAGAAGAAAACAAAGAAAGAGAATTCAAATGACCTAAACTTAAGGCAATTCATAAAATAGAAGGAATAGTGAAGTTTCCAATGACTGGAAATTAAAGAAATTTAAAAAAATTAAACAAAACAAACAAACAAACTATATTTTCGGTTACCAACTCCCATAAAAACTGCTTTGCAGAAGCTAAATTTCCTTATTTTCAATCCTACTAACCAGACTCATCTACCCAAACTAACTGCGTACACAACATTCCCCAACGAACAATAAACCATCTACATCATGCATGCGTAATTATTACTAAAATCAGCACTACCACTATAACAAAAACAAAGCCAGGAACAACTACGTTTAACAATTTTATACTTCCTTGATTTATTTTTTGACTATCCTGCACAAATACGACCAACACAATTCAACAAATCCAGCAGATTTTAATCTTTCATAACCTCCGATTCCCCTCTGCTAACGACTTCATTTATACATGTTTCGAATTCGAAACAAACTTCCCCCTTTAGCCTTTTTGTACATTTTCACCACCCCAAAATAGAGTAAATATCACCATGTTACCCCAGAAAATTATAATAATTTAAAAATACATACCAAACTATCCTTTTGTTGTCCTATATACACTTACCGATTATTGCCTAATGTGCTTCCCAGGGTGCGAACTCCCTTGCAGCTTCTCACGTTCTCGCCGGAACCGTCAACCTAAGACTGCCTCCCAGATATTTGGCTATATAAAAAACCATCAGCTCCCAGCACGTGTCATTGCTTCTAGCTTCTTCTTACCCCACTTTGTTTCATCTGCCATTAACCAACAAGTTGTTGTTATTATTATTATTATTATTATTATTATTATTATTATTATTATTATTATTATTATTATTATTATTATCCACAAAATTTTCCCTTTAATTCCTCGGCCCGAAAGGAAAAATGATAATTTTGGGGAGAAATTTTTCACAAAATTGTATTTACGCAGAGCATGGCCAAAAATGTCCCACTCACTGAAAGAGAGGGTAATGTCTTTGGAAAATTGAATATTTTTTTCACTTTATTAATTTCGAGAAATTGAGTTTTATTTCTTTTAAATAGGTTAAGACAGTGTAAGATATGAACCTCTTAGAAATGAAGAGTAAAAAAGCAGCAATTAATTAAATTCGGATGCTCCGAAAAGACATGGAAAAAGCCAACCATGACTGCAAATGCCAAACTAAGAATGCTGAGCATGACTCTAAAGTAAAATCCAATTACAATACAATCCAACAACTAATCAACGACTCAACAGCAACTTCTAGCTCCCAACAACTAATCAATTATTAGTGTTTCAACAATAAACCATAAGAACTACGCCAATGCTTCAAGCAATCACCTTCAACAATTAATCGTTTAACAATGCTTCAAGCAATCGCTACCAAATAATTCATCACTTACAAATATATATTAGTACATTATTATATATAGTTTCAGATGCATAAACCAACTTCTTGTATGAAAGGCATGTTTTTCCACTTTTACGGATACCCTATCATTGGTCACCAACCATGCATTTCTCTGATACAACAAACTGATCCTCTACTAAGTACAAGACAAGAACATATATATATATATATATATTAAGCCACTACTATAACATTTAATCATGCTTCAAGGAATCATATTCAATAATTAATCATTCAACAATGCTTCAGGCAGTCAGAACCCATAAATTAATCATTTAATCATGCTTCAAGAAATCAGTTTGAACATTTCATCACTTCATAGTTAATATTGCTTTAAGCAATCAGCAGCAAAGAATTAATCTCTAACCAGCACCAAAGAATTAATCAACGCTATTGAACAAAATTGGTTTAAATATACTGAATTTATCTATATTGAACAGATTAGCAAAGACTACCACATTGTTGTCTACCACAGCACTACCGGAGAGAGAAATACTGGTTCCCAGGATCCACCGAACAACTCTGCAGTCCACTTATCTGCGGCTATCACAGTCCCTGCTCGGATTCATGCTTCAAACAACCAATACCAACGTCTATCACCAACAATTACTATTACAACTAATTACATTTATACCTACGATTAGTGGGAAAGAGGGAAGAATGCAGACCTGGCTGCGACAGAGCCAGCGGCTGGGGCGGAAACACAACCCACGACAGCAAGGCGTGGTGGCGGTGGCTGCAATTTCCACGAATGAGTTCGCGAGGAAAAGGAGTGCTCGAATCTCCAAGCTGGCTCCAGAAACTTCCGATGCTGAGCGACTTCAACGGAAGGTGGCTTCGAAGGTTGCGATGCCTCCTACAAAGTGACGGCTTCGTAGGTTGGGCGACGGATGCTTCCAATGCTGCGACGACTTCTACGCTATGAAGGCAAAGTGACCGACCATGGTCTGGTGGCTGTCGGGAGGAACGGCGACGGCGGCGGCACCAGGCGACGGCTTCAGATTGAGCTTGATGGGATCGAGACTTGACATGCAGCCCTCCTCCCTGGACTATGTGTGTGAGAGACGGAGAGGAGATCGATGAGTACCTAGGGCATGTGCGATTGAGTAAGACCAGGGAATGCAGGTGCGGTGGCTGAAAAACGGCGACGTTTACATTATTTTGGTACCATTACCATAACAAAAAAAATGAGAACAACTAAATACTGGGTCCTCAAAAATAGGCCCAACAACATAACTAATATCATTAACATAAGATAATCATCTTCTAAACCCTTCTTTAAGCAAACATCACTATCAACTTTCCGCAGAAATTATCGGTACCTTGGAGGCATCAGTACCACGCGTCCCCTCCTACACTATGCCACTCAATTTCAGCACCAGCAGAAAAAAATTATCTTCAGCACCATAGGATGACCCAAAGATTAATTCTTCATAATGGATTATTGAACGTAGCAAAGGGAATTTAAATTCCCAAAACTTGTTAAAATAGACGAATTCAAATTGATTGTTTCTCACATTTTTTTGGTATTATTTTCTCTCTTTTTGGTCAGATCTGAACCAACAACCTGGGCCCAATAAACCTTTTCGGACACATAAGGTCCAATAACAGTATAACAGGGCTAAGGCCCAAAACACAACACAATTCTTTACTTTCGGAACGACATAAGGAAAAAAAGTCCACCGAAATGAGGGAGAGAAGATAAGAGAATTGGATTGAACAAAAAGTCCAATCCTCTCAAACTAAACTGTTTTCCAACAACAAAAGAAACACGAGGGTTTCTGAGTACATTTGAAAAGGGGCAAGTTAATATATAAATTGTTAGGAAACCAAATCTACCAAATTACAATTTTTTAATACAGCTAAAAGTCTGCAAGTTCTCCAACAATATAATTGATTTAAAGAAATAGAATCCAAAAATGAAAAATCTAAATAGGAGTCGATGAAGTTCAGTGTGAAACTCCCAACCACTTGGAGAAGTTGTCAAATTCGGCATAATCAGAGTCAGAAACCATGGTTTGGTACCAAGCCTTTCCAGCAGCTCTGATAGCAGAAGCATCCTCCTGCCGAGGAATAATAAACATTCATAGTAAGTATCAGTTCAAACAATTGCCAACTCTTAAATTATCAAGAATTCAAGATATCGATTCAAGGTTTCATAAAACAATGCAGCACAAATTTAAATAACACAGAATAACTTATCAACTCATTAAAGTAGTTGAAAACAAAGCTATTACTATGGCAATATGGATATGAATGATAATAAGAGAGAGAATCATACCTTGGAGGAAACAGTGCTTCGCTTCTTGTCGAGTTTCTCCTTCTTAGCCTTAACACGCTGTGCCTCAGCGAGAAGGGCCACTCTCTTAGCAGCCTTAGCATAAGGATTCAGCCTCCGCATCACATTCAAGTTCTTGAGAGAGTTCTTCTTGAGACTTGAGAGTGGCCCTCTTAACCTCCTTCTTAATGGGCCTCACAACCGACTGAACCTCATCAGAGTTAATAATCCTAGCCAGGTCAGCATTCACCATCTTTGACTTTGGAAGAACGTAACCCTTCTTCTTCTCCGATGCCTTCTCGAAGCTTCCATAGATCGAATCGAGTTTCTCCAACGCTGACTTGGTCCAAATCACGAACCTCCCGAGGTGGCCACCGGGAGCGAGCTTCAGAAGGTTCAGCCTCTCCACATTTGCGACCTCCACGCCGGGAATGTTCCTGAAAGCCTTAACGGCCTTCGCGCCTTCGGTTCCGTACACGATCAGAGGTCCCTTGAGGGAAATATAGCGGCGGTTCCTCATCTTCCCCTTCCCAGGGCGGATACCGTGGCTGTCTTTGGCTTTCTCCGCGTCGGGAAACGCTCCGATCTGCTTCAAAACCTTGACGGCCTCCTTCGATTTCTCGACGCCTTAAACAGTGTCGCTGACGACGAGAGGGAGCTCAGGTACGGACTCGATCCGGTGACCGCGGGCAAGGACCAGGGAGGGGACCGCGGAGGCGGCGATGGCGGACACGACGGCGAACCTCTTCTGGTTCACGTTGATCTTGCGGTGCCAGCGGCGCCAGATCTTGGTAGGTGCGAACATGCGGCCGCCACGGCACATGTTTCCGAAGGCTCCCTGGCCGGCACGGTGAGTACCACCTCCAGGAACACGAGGGATACGGGAGACTGCACGGCCAGTTCCCCAGGACTCGGCCGAGGTCTGGTGACCGGCCGACGGGAGACGGCGTAGGGCTGGCGAGAGTTCTTCGAGATGTTGTCGTGGACGAAGGTGACGATATCGGGACGGATGGAGGCCTTCATGATGTCAGGGAGTGGTACGGTTGGGGCGGAGTCGGTGGCCATGTCGCCCTCAAGGGCCTGAACGGTGACGATAGGACGAGCTGCTGCTGCCGCCATTGGACAAACACTGAAACTAGGCTTTTTGGCTGTGGGCCTGTGGCAGGAGAACAGTTTTAGGGTTCGTAAGGTGCTTGTCTAGGTTCCTTTTCGATGGGCCTCTTCTCAATTGGGCTTTCTTTAGGTCCATCCATGTTCTTAAGATTTAAAGTTCGCAACATTAGCAATACTAGAAAACATTATGACGAATGTTAGCCTATGGGCCGAAATCACCTACACGGGATATCTGAATTTATCATAGAAAGTAGGGGTATTTAATGGGGCGGGGCCGGCCCTATAAAGGCTAGGGTCTATTTTGATCTAATCCCAAAGTTATCCGAAACAGATAGGGTTGATCTTATATAGAATTAGTATATATAAAATTTTATTTTTTAAAATTAAATTTAACAAAAATTATACCATATTTATATCATAATGAATTATTTTAAAATAAAATAATACTGTATAATATAAAAATATTAATTTAATTTAAACATAAAAAAATATAATATTTTTTTGGTAACTAAACATAAAAATATAATATAATATTATTAGTTTTAATCTAAAATACATACATTTTTTTATCAGAAAGTATACATACATTTTTATCATGAAAGAAACTTGGGCCGAACTGAACAGCCTAAAACATAATTTGAATCTAACCAAAAAATATCATCGGATAAAATTGGCAAACTCAACCCAGCAAAGTATGCCTTAGGATCAGGTTATGATGTAAGGACACCACACAAACAAAGGACACTTCAATACATAACTTTTAAAATTTTATAAGATAAAAGAATATATATATATATATATATATATATATATATATAATATTTTTTAGAAAAATTATAATAATATTTTATTATTTTATTAATATTAAAATATAAATTAATTTTTAATTATTTTTAATGTCTTATTTTAATTATAAAATATTTAAAATATTTTTTTAATAAATAATATATATATATTATTTCTAAATTTATTTTAAAAATACATGTTCAGAATAAAGATAGACACACTGATACGTGATGATATTTAAGTTTGTCCAAATATGTCTAGAAAAAAAATTTTATTTTTATTAAAATACCTTTAAACACAACAGACTGAAATGTATCTGACACATTAAAAAATTGTGATAAATTTAATTTTCAAACAATTTATATAGGTAACTTGCCCTTCGAAAAAAATTAGTGTTGAGAGTTGGTTTCTCTTCCAATCTTAGCCAAACCCAAAAAAAAAAATTAGTGTTTAATTTTAGATTTTTTTTTTTTTGTCGGTGAATTGGACAACTCCCAATTTTAAGTACTCCAATAAATTGAACAATCCTCAATTATAGGTACACAATACATATTCATACACTCCACATATTTACCAATTTTTTTTTTTGTTACAGCTGGTAGGACTCACCGTGTGAACTATGATTTATTGGCAATTTTAGAATTTTTAAACCACACTCTTAAAGTGCTATCTATTTATTTATGATGTTACAAAATTTTTAATCTCTCGCTGACAAAAAAAAATCTCACTAGTCACTACGTGGTTTTTTTTTTTCTATGTAATCTTTCTTTATTTTTTTTCTTTTCATAACTATTGTGTATTTGTGAAGATTTATAATTATGTTAAGGTTAATATATGATGTTGGTTGAAATGAAATCTAGAAAATATGCAGATAAGATTGATAGAAAAGTTGGGTGTGAGTCGATTTAAATTTTAAAAATATATGAAATTGTGAAGATAAAATTCGAGGATGAAGTTCAAATCCTATAATTTTTTAGCCCTACCCTTTTCATTTAACAACTCCCCCCCCCCCCCCCCTTCCCTTTTTTTTTTGTTTGCTTTCTTCTCCTTCGGCAATTGACTTTTATTTATAAAACTAACTGATACAGTGTGCTTTATCTTGATATTCAATTAACCATTTTAATAATAAGATATTTAAAATTTAAGATTTATAAGTTATAATTTATCGATATATTGCATATTATTCTTATGATAATCATGGTTGTGAGAAACAAGAGACTAAGAGAATAATATGAAAAGTGTATTATTGAGTTGTGATCAAAGGTACAATATACAAGGGGTATTTATAGGTGCTAAATAAATCAGAGTAATAAAGGCATAGAATCCTATAATTAATATACAGATATACTATATAAATATAGACGATACTAATTGGTCTAATTTGATGCTAATGATTCTCTAACATCCCCCCTCAAACTCAAGTGGGAGCTAAGAAGACCAACTTGAGTTTGGATAACAAAGTCCGGAAACGAGTCGGGTGATGAGCTTTCGTGAAGATATCAGCAGTCTGATCTAGTGTTCCAACAGCAATGAGACGAATAGCATCAATAAGGATACGTTGTCGAACAAAATGACAATCAATCTCAATGTGTTTGGTGCGTTCATGAAATACATCATTATGGGCGATCTGAATAGCACTGCGGTTATCACAAAGAACATCAGTAGGGGACGATTGAGGAGCACCCAGATCCGCGAGAAGCCAACGAACCGAGATAACTTCAGCAGTGGTGTCAGCGAGGGCGCGGTACTCAGCTTCTGTGCTTGAGCGAGCAGTGAACGTTTGCTTCTTAGCACGCCAAGAAACAAACAGTAACCAGTAGTGGAACGACGATCAGTGGGATCACCAGCCCAATCAGCATCGGAGTAAGCCTGAAGAGACAAAGAGGAATGGGCCGAAAAATAAAGGCTATGAAATAGAGTGCCTTTGATGTAGCGAAGAATGCGAAGAACTGTCGCATAGTGAGTAGTACGAGGAGCTGACAAGAACTGGCTAAGTACATGAACTGGATAGGCGATGTCTGGTCGGGTGACAGTCAAGTAGACGAGACCGCCAACTAACTGTCGATAGAGAGTCGGATTATCCAAAACAGTGCCATCCATAGGGGTAAATCGAACATTAGGCTCAAGAGGAGTAGACTCAGTGCGACTATCTGTAATTCCAGCGCGAGCAAGAAGATCGGAAGCATACTTAGCCTGAGAGAGATAGATGCCATCATCGGTGGAGATGACCTCGAGACCAAGAAAATAGCTGAGAGAACCAAGATATTTCATCTCAAAGGTTTGGTGAAGTGAGGCCTTGAGATCAGAGATACCATCAACATCATCCCCAGTAATAATCATGTCATCAACATACAGAAGTAGAAGAACGACTCCACGTTCACTTTTACGAATAAAGAGAGCATGCTCATGAGGACTGCAAGTGAAACCAAGACTGCATATGGTAGTGCTGAACTTGTCAAACCATTCACGAGGAGCTTGCTTAAGCCCATAGAGTGCTTTGCGAAGGAGACAAACTTTGCCAGAGGGACAAGAATAACCCGGAGGGGGCTTCATATATACCTGCTGTTTCAAATCTCCATTAAGAAATGCATTCTTCACATCCATTTGACTGAGAGGCCATTTTTTGACTGCAGCGATGGCAAGAAGAGCACGAACAGATGTGAGACGAGCAACAGGAGCAAAAGTCTCTTCATAGTTAATACCATACTCTTGCGTACAACCCTGAGCAACCAATCGCGCCTTATACCGGTCAATAGAACCATCAGAGCGAGTCTTGATCTTGTATACCCATCTGCTGCCTACAACTTCTTGAGCAGAAGGAGGATCAACCAAATCCCAAGTGTGTGCCTTTTCAAGTGCCTGTATTTTTTCATGCATTGCTTGTTGCCAATTTGGATTTGTGGAGGCTTCTCTGAATGACTTAAGTTCATGTTGATGAAGGATAGTAGAAAAACAATGATAATCAAGAAGATGAGGAGGTGGATTCCTTACCCTTGAAGAACGAGCGGGAGGAGGAGGCATGATAGTAGGAGCAGGATCATCGTCCGGTCTGGAATCATTGGGAGATGGAGAAGGCGGAAGAACAGGAGGCTGTGGAGGGTCACTTGAGATAGAATCTGTAGAATCATCACTAGGAAAAAGATCAACATTTGGGTTAGTAAACAGAGGTGACTGAGTAGTAGGGATTGACTCAAAGGATGAGAACCGAGAAAACATGTGATGCTCCCAGAAGACAACATGACGAGATATACGGACACGTTTAGAAAGAGGATCCCAACAACGATAACCCTTGTGTTCAGTACCATAACCAAGGAAACAACACATACGAGCCCGAGGTTCAAGTTTACTATGTTCGTGAGGCTGAAGGAGAACAAAACATACACATCCAAAAACTCGAAGAGAACTATAATCTGGGGAGGTATGATAAAGACGCTCAAAGGGAGTAACATTACCAAGAACAGAAGAGGGGAGTCTATTAATAACATGAACAACAGTAAGAACAGCTTCACCCCAAGTACGCTCAGGACACGAAGAAGAAAGGAGCATTGCACGGACGGAGTCAAGAATGTGACGGTGTTTACGTTCAGCTCTACCATTTTGTTGCGACGTACCAGGACAAGAAAACTCAGACAAAGTGCCCTGTTCTGCAAGAAAGGTTAAGAGTTTGGAATCACGGTATTCCATAGCGTTATCACGTCTGAAAACCTTAATGACCTTTGAAAATTGACTTTTAATCATAGTAGCAAAGTTGATATAGATTTGGGGTAACTCATGGCGATTAGTCATCAAATAAACCCAAGTAAAACGGGAATAATCATCAATGAAAACGACAAAGTATCGAACTCCGCCCATAGAGGCAGTGAGAGCGGGGCCCCAAACATCAGAGTGAATGAGATCAAAAGGAGAGCAAGCAAGAGATGAATTATTGTGAAAAGATAAAGCAGGTTGTTTGGCAGTTTGGCAAGAAATGCAATCAAAAGATTCATTTGGAACCTGACCTAAAACACCCTGAGACACAAGAGGACGCAGTTTTCCTAAGGAGGTATGGGCAAGACGTTGATGCCATAAGTGAAGGGTAGAGGGAGAAGAAGCAGCACAGAGATTTGGTACATGAGGAATATGAAGTTTCTCGAGTTCAAACAACCTTCCGACCTTACGTCCAGTCCCGATGATCTGTCCCGTCCGAGGATCCTGTACACGATAACCAGAAACAGAAAAAGTGACTTCAAAACCCAGATCAACAAGTTGACCAACAGAAATAAGATTAAAGTTTAATTTGGAAATATAATAAGTATCAGGAAGATTAAGAGTCGACTGGGATATAGAACCCTTGTGTGTTGGGTGCAAGAGGAAACCGTTTGCAGTATTGACAGAAGGTCCATTTGTAATGGTAGACAGAGACGAGAAGAGATCACGCAATAGAGACATGTGATTAAAGCATCCCGAGTCAAAATACCATTTAGAAGTACCTGGAGGGGTCGAAAGAGCAGCAGGGGTATTACCATAAAGGGAGAGAAGACGTTGAAGAAGAGACGCAATATCAGATAGAGAGACAGGAGACGAGTTGAGAGAAGCAGTGGTGGTATATTCAACAGTAGAAGCAGGCGCAGGACGTGGTGGGCGAGTAGGACAGGTAGTAATCAAATGTCCCGAGAGCTTGCAATAATGACAAAACAGTTGCGTACAATGGTAGCTAATATGACCTTTCTGGTGGCATGTGCGACATTCAACAGAGGGACAGCTGGAGAACGGGTGTCCGAAACGATTACAGTTGCGACAGAAGGCCCCTTTTCTGTCTGTGACAGCAAAAACATCTGACTTTTCCATAAAGGTAGTCATAGAGAACAAGGAGAGGAGAGAAAAACTGCAATTTCTGAGTAGAAAAAGAGGAAACGGATGGCAAAATCGGAAAGAGCTCACCAAAAAACCTTAGGGAGGGTCCCACTTGTCCGCCACGTCAGCGCCACGTCAGTGCCACGTCAGCGTCACAAGGACACGTGGCAGCACCTGAGTGGAGGGAGAGAGACACGCGGGCAGCCAGGTGGAAGCGCGGGCGGGTCGGACCGGGCGTGTGCGGGTCGGGGCAGGCGTGCGCGGGTCGGCCAAGGGAAGCTGCAACGCGACACGTGGCAGCGCGAGGGTCGTCCGATTGGATCTCGGATCCAACGGCTGCTGAACCTTCTGAAGGAGAAACGATGGAGGCGGGCAGCGGGATTCCAGCGGCGCGTGACGGCGCGTCCGGTAGCTGATGGCGGAGATCTCGGCGGCGTTGGAAAGACGGCGAAGAGGAGAACACGATGATACCGGAGGTGACGAACCAAAGCGTCAGAAACAAGACGAAAATCGAGAGCAAAGAGGCACGGGTGGAATCTGGAAGGAAGAACAACCTGGTCGTGGCAGCGTCTTTCGGCGGCGCGTGGCGGTGCGTCCGGCGGAGGATGGTGGCGGTTCCGGTTGCGTTGGAATCACGGCGATAAGGTGAACAAGATGGTTACGGGGTTGACGAACCAAAGCGTCGAGAAGGGAACGAAAAAGGAGGCCAAAGAACACTGCCGGAAAGAAAAACAATGGGGCTATGAACTAATATGCATTGAAAAAAAAAGGAACCTAAGCTCTTGATACCATGTGAGAAACAAGAGACTAAGAGAATAATATGAAAAGTGTATTATTGAGTTGTGATCAAAGGTACAATATACAAGGGGTATTTATAGGTGCTAAATGAATCAGAGTAATAAAGGCACGCATAGAATCCTATAATTAATATACAGATATACTATATAAATATAGACGATACTAATTGGTCTAATTTGATGCTAATGATTCTCTAACAATGATTTTGGCTCATGTGCAAGCTAAGTGAATGTTAGTTGAGTTTTTATCTAAAGCAATGTTTTCTTTTTTTTATATGTATAAATTTTTATTTTTTGGACTTAATAACGATTGAACTCTAAATTTTTAAACTATAAAAATTCTAATAACATATTATGAAATGAATATTATATCATAAAATCATTTTTTTTAATTTAATATAGCAGTATGTCTCTTTTTTAAAACATTAGGCTGTATTTGAAGTTTTAGAGATCTTATGTACTATTTAAGATTATTGTTATTGATTCAACATGTTATTATGATATCAATTTTTTATGAGTAGAAAACTTCGTTCTACAATGACATACAATAATAATGTGTTATTGTGTATAGAGATCAATATTTTTATTAAAATTTGATTAATATTTAATTAACAAAATAAAAATAAATAATTTTACACTATTAGTCTATTAAATGAAATTTTATACCATTAAAAATATTAATAATAACTAATTGATAACTATAAATTACAAAATTTACTGACCTCCTAACACTCCTTATTATGTATATATGTGAAATTTTAAAGGGCAAAACATTCAACAACAACAATAATAATAATGACGACATATATCTCCCAAGTTGTTAGTGAGCATTTAGACATAGGGTTCTTACAAATTCATGTCTATTATATATATATATATATATGACAAATGGACACTGCATACACACTAAAGGTTTAATTACCGTCTAAATCTAATTTTACTAATTTTTTAATTTAATTTTTTATAATTTAAAAGTTTAGTATTAAATTTTTATATCAAATAACAAATTTTAATTAGGCAACTATTTTAGACAAATTTTTTTAAATACTTTTTTTTTGTATTTAATAGATGTTGGATGAACATAAAATATTTTAAAATTAAATATTCTAACATTATTGTATATTTTCAAAAAAAATTCAGCCAATAAAAATTTAATTATAATTTTTTTAAATTATAACTAAAAATTAACAGAATAATTAAATTTAAACAAAGTGTATTAAACTTCTTAAACAAGCAAATAGATAATTAACCTACATAAAACAAAACAACAAGACAATATATGAGGGAGGGTAACAATTGAGAATTTTCATTCGCTTCTTAATTATCTTTTTAATTTTTAAATAGATACAAATGTAAGTATATACATATATTATTTTTTTAAAAATAAAAATTCAAAATATTTTATTTAAAATTTATAAAATTTTATTTTAACTGTAATGACCTTTATCGATAATTGTTTTTTGGTGTCTACAGTATTTTTTAATTCGATAAATTAATAATTAATTTATCATAAATTTAAATTTTATTTAAAAATCTGTTCTTAACTCATAAATTATTATATATACAAAATATATTTTAAATTATTGATATTTATTTAAACAAACGAATGAGAGTGTGTTTCGCGAACGCGTTCAAAGAGAAGAAGTGCGTTTAGACATCTTGAAAGCTTCAATTTTTGGTTTGGTAAATTTTTGGTTCATGAATGCAGAAGTGATTTTGCATTCAAAACCACGTTTTCAAGAAGCAACAATTTTAAACTTCTGCATTTCACTAACGGGTTTTTAGCCATCAATACTCAGTGTGTATTTAGATTATAGTTGGTCAAACTGGGATTTGAATAAAAGTGATTTTGTAAAATTAATTTTAGATAGAAGTGAGTTTGTGCCAACATGATTTGTGTTTGGTAATTCTATACTAAAATTGATTTTGATAAAATGAAATTGTTTGGATAATATTAGTTAAAATCACTTTTAATAGATAATTAGTTAATTACTAAAAAAAACATAATATTAATTGTAATATTATGTTTTTAGTATATTTAATTTTTTATATTTCTTTTAATATATTTTTTACATAGTATTTTTTATAAAATTATATTTTAATTTGTTATAATTTTTTACTATTATAATAAAAATTAATATTTATTTATTAAATTAAAAATAATATATAAAATAACATATTTTAGTATTTTTTATGAGTATTCTCAATAATCTTATTTTGTTTACTATTTTGGGTTCTAACTTTTTATTATGTTTTTATTATTATTTATGATTAATTTTTTATTTAATTTATCATTTTCAATAGGAATAATAATACATATTATAACAAATTAGAATAATAAATACTGAACAAGAATTACAATAATAAATTTTACAATATCAAATAAAAAAATATTCTATAATTTTTTTAGTACTCTCAGTATTATTTTATTTAGTATTATTTTAGACTGTAAAATTTTATTAATTATGATTCTATTATTATGTATAGTTAATTTTTTATTTATTTTGTCATTTTTAATAAAATCAACAATTTATATTATAATAGAATTACAATAATAAATTTAATAAAAAAATTAAAATATAAAAGAAAATACTAAAAATTGAAAAAAATAAATATTTAAAATGACTTAGAAATAAATTTGAAATTTTTTTTTAAAAAATGGCTAACGCATGAACGCAGAAGCTATCATTTTTTGCTTCTAGTAAACGCGCTTTTAGATTGTAAAATCACTTGTGCGGTTAGAGGAAAAATGTTGCCAAACATCAAAAAGCAGTGTTCAAAGAATTTTTTCTTTTTAATATTGTATTACTAGAGGGGAAATCCTACATCATGAACCAAACTGTGTGTTAAACACAACTATGGTTATTTACAAAATGTCAGTGACGTTTTGTGTTTCTTCAATTAAAATAATAATTTTTTAACAAAACGTCAGTGACGTTTTGTGTTTTAATAATTAAAATAATATTTTTTATTACAAAACGTCAGTAACGTTTTGTTCTTTTATGATTAAAAAATTTTTTTTATTACAAAACGTCAGTGACGTTTTGTGCTACTACCACAATTGTGTAGAACACCAAAATGATCAAATATTTTTGTATTTTATATTAAAATTATTCATATATAAAAATTTTAGCCTGCCAAATACATCTTCAATCTTTATTTATTTTTTACCAATTTTATTTTTTATGTATAATATTGTATTATTTATATTATTTTTTATATGAACTATCTTTTTCTATTATTTACTATTTTTTATTAATTATTTATTTAATATTATACACTTTTATAATTATAATTTTTTGTATTATTTTTATTATTTTTTTATAATATAATTTATTGATCCTATTAAAAAAGTAAATTAAACAAAAAATTAATTGTAAATAATAATAATAAAAGATTATAACATATTAAAAAAGAGTACTAAAAGTACTAAAAATATATTATATAAAAAAATCATAAAATTTTTTTTTGATTTATTTCAATTACTACCAAGATAAATATTTAATTTCTTTTATTATTCTTAGTATTCTCTAAAATTTATATTTTGTTAATTTTAATTAAAAGTATATTTTGCCAATTTTTATATATTATTTTTATTTTAGTGTATAAATATTAATTTTATTATATAATTAATTAATAAGATCTATTTAAATATCTAAATTAAAATGATAAAATAATATACAAAAATTATTTAAATTGATGTTTATTTTAGTAATTTTATATCTAAAAATAATTTTGAGTAGTATAATCTAAACAATATTTATTTTACTGTAATTCATTTTGATATAAATATTACTAAATATAAATTATTTAACATAAATTTATTTTTTATCAAAATCAAATTTACAAAATCAATTTTATTCGAACTCCAATTTATAAACTCTAAACCAAACACACACTGAATCGATGAAATTCGATTTTTTTTATTGACAATGTTAAGAGATTATAGGTAGGCGCAAGTGCAACCGACAATGGAGAAAGGGTCCCACATTCTCCGTCGGTTCATGCGGCAGCACCGTATATTCTCCTCTGCCACATGATGTTAACCTAAGCATATGCTTATTTCTCTCTTTTTCTACATCTAACAATTTTTCTTTTTTCAATTTATATCAATCGTACATGCATTAATCCTTTCTATGCCCTATGCTTTTCATGTAGGGTCTAACTGTATCTAACATATAGAAGTTTCCCTCTAATTAATAAAGGGCTTACTTTTTTCATGTTTTAAAATTAAAGATATTTTTTATATAAATAAAATATAAAAATAAAAAAATATATCCTTATGTTATGTGGACATATGTATACCATGTTTGAATTGATATCATAAGTGGTACAATCAAATAGAATAATACAATGAAATACTTGGATATTCCAATTGAGGTTTTATATTCCTTTCCAATTATAGTCCACCATATTCAATTGGATAAATTTATTCTTTATTTTCATTGTTTTACTTTTCATTAATTTTTTTATTAAATATAATTTATAATTTCAAAATAACATATAATAAAAACGTGACATTATTAATTAATAATTAAGGAATGAGTTACAAAAAGACTCGGTTATATTAAATTCAGCATTTTGGCCGCTTATGATTGTGGAGTGTGTCAACCTCAATGGCTCATTAATTTTTTTTTTTTGGTACAAAGGAAATTATATTATCAGTAAATTGAATAGTTTGTAATGTAAGATATATGGTTAAATTTATTTATATACATCGACAAACATGCATGTAAATAAATATTATTAAGATGAAGAAAGAGGAATGGAATTTCCTTTGTAGACGATGTTGATATTTATTTTATTATTTATAATGGCTCTAAAGTCTATCATTCGAAAGCACGCAATCCTATTTCGTGAATAACAAAACTGAATATATTGATGAATAGTAGTGTAGTGTAGTTTCGTATTTACTAAACAGTAAAGTAAAGGTGTTTATGGATTCGTCTCAGCTCTATTTAAAGATTTGTTATTAATCAATAAATTGTTGTATGTATAAAGAGAAAGTCAAATCTCTAATATTTATTTAAGCGGACGAGTGAATTCATTACTCAACTAATTTAAATTAGTTATATTAAAATTAATTTAAAATAAAATTCTGCTAGAGAATCAAGAGGGAGTTCGGCCAATTCCTACCAACTTTTTAATAGGCTGGACTTCGAAATATTCAGTTAATATACATGAATGTTTCTTCTGCTAAATATTAGAATGTTTTTTTTTCGTACTAAATATATGTTCTTTTATATATTTTTCGAATTTTTTTGTATTACAAATGTGAATATCTCTATTTCTTTAAGAATTTCATAGTTTTTTTTAAATCCTTTAGATATAAAATATAATTGGATATTTCTTTTGTTAAGTATTAGGATTTTTTTTCATATTAAATGAATATTTTTTTTATATTTCTGTAATTGTTCAAGAACAACTCGTGCTCCACTACTCTTTCCATAAACAAATCCTGAAGCTGAACCAAGTGTAAGGCAGAGACCGTTTGGATGTGATGGAATCACGATTTGACTGATTCGAAAGGAGATTGGATGTGATGGAATCGCGATTTGACCAATTCGAAGACCTGTGCCGCTTGGTGCATCTCATGCCGCAGAAGATCAATGCATGAGTGGATTCCATGGAGCAGGGCACTCCGATCCGTCACAAATGGAGTTCTCCAGCGTCGCACCAGACTACCAGTGGCTCGCAGGGAATAGAACCGCGCCGGAGCAGTGGAGAAAACTAGAACTCCAATTTTTCGCGGTGAGGATGCGATGACTTGGATTGAGCGTTTGAAGTCGCTCTTGCTCAGAATGATGCCAGAAGAGGAGTGGGTCGCAGTGGCGATGTTCGCCATGAAGGCCGCGCGTTCACGTAGTTCCGACGATGGGAATTGACCACGCCGACGCTGATGGTGAAGAGAGGGGCGTGTGTAGTTGTTGGAGGTGGGTAGGTTAATGTGAGAGAGAAGAGAAACGTTTTTCTAGGCTTTAATTAGGTTTACTTAATCAGTTTTGAATTTTTTAAATTTTGAATTTAAAAAATTTAAAATTAATTATTAATAATTATAATTAATTGAGTTGTTCACTTTCTGACTGGTTAGACATTTGGTTTTCTATACTTTTCCTTTAAAAAATATATATATTTTCTAGTTTCCTTAAGATGCCCATAGGCCAGATAAAATTGGGTTCGTATTAATCTGGACCCAATTTAAAATAATGACCGGACTTATTTTTAAAATTTCTACCCGACCTTAGATCCAATAAAATCATACCAAATTAATCTTTAAATACTCAGAATCAAATCGAATCTTCAAACTGAATCGGACAATGTACATTCCTACTAAACAAAAACACGTCACATATTACGTATTACGTATAATGCATAATAATTAGTTTCGGCCAAATTAAACTAATTACTATCCATTATATATTGTCAAACATATACAAATTATCTTCACTTTATTCAGTTGTTGAAATATTAATTTAAATTTAAATTTTATTTAAAAATTTATTTTTGACTAATAATTATTATATATATACAAAATTTAAATAAAGTTAAAATTTATATACAATTATTTTTATGTAAAATAATTAATAATTAAAAATAATTAAATAATTTATTATATTTAATTAATTAAATTATTATTTTATAATTTTTAAATTTTTAATTTTATATTAATATAATTATATTAGAGTTTTATTTTTAATATTTATTTAAATAGACGAATGAGATTATTATTCTTACCAACATTCAAATTGGTTAGTAATTAATATGCAACTTTATTTTATTAAAAGAAAACCAAAAAACTAAGTTCACTCATGCTACTTCAGCCATTAAATTTCTTAATATATCATATATTATTCTATAATGATTTAATATATCAAAGCATAGTCTAAAAGCATTCCTTGCCGTTGCTAGGTCACATAACCGGCCTCCAAGGCTCCAACTATATAGAAAGATTGAATTAACTATATATATATAGGCATTAACAATAATATTAATGATATAATGTATATATAGTTGAATCTAGAATGGATGCTGAGACACCAACAGTTTGAAGTTTATTATATAATATAGAAGGATAAAATGTCTATGTTAGAGGTTATGAGTAACCTTTCATGCAACAACAACAACAAACGCATACATGTAACATAGTTTTGTCGATTCTTAAGATTTTAATTATTTTATTAGTTTTTATAATTTTATTAAATTATGTAATTACAAATACAATTTATCCAATAATAATTATTAAAAATTCTGTCTTTTTAATATCGCTTGATTATGCTATTGTTCTTTGTTGATAATATTTTTAGTTTTTATAAATAAATAAATTTTGTATACTACACATACAATTTAATGTGTCTTATTAAAACCAGAATTTTGTTGTTAGAATAATGTGCAATGTCTTTAATTCATTATTATAAAATAATCATCATTCACATGAATTTGTTTATTATATAAAGTTTTTAACGATCTCTTTATTAAAATTAATATAATTTTTTGGTTTCAGGATATTTGTTTGTCTTGTTTATTATTTAATTTTTGAGTTTGTGCTTTAATAAGATCATCATAATGACATTTTATATAGAGTTTAAAATTTAAAAAATATTTTAAAATTTATATTAGATTATAATTATATTTTATTATATTTATTTATTATTTTATTCTAAAACAAATTTTTTGATTGAATCAATAAACTAATAATTAAAGTGATTTGATGATCAATCCAATTTTTAAAACTTTAGTATTTTTAGTTAGCAGCTTAATAGTATAATATTATATTTTTAGTAAAAATAATAAATTGTAGTGATGATCTTATAGGCTTTTCACGTGACTACAAGAGAAGGTATATAAAAAAATACAATTAAAAACAAAGCCAAAACATTATTAAGAGTGACAAAATCTTGGAAAAATTATCATCAATACCAAATGAAATAAAGATAAACCTATCAAACGTCACTACCAGAAATGCTGTTGAGTTAAGAAATTATCTAAATTAATTAGTAATGACAAACATTATTTTTGGCAAAATAAATAATCAGAGTTGTTAAGTTAATAAGTATACATTGCTAATTATTTATGTTATGTTGCAGGCCATAATTCATTTTTGGCAGCCCAAGTTGAATGAATAATAAAACAAAGCTAATGGGCTGAATGGAAAGTATGAATAAAGACAAGCCCAAGTCATTCATATCAAACAAAGAAGCATAGCAAGGCACCACGGGCCAAAAAGAGAAGAACCCGATCCAAGCTTGAAATTGTTTTCAATTTCCCACCATTTTGCTCTAACCAAAGCAACGTTCCTCTCCTCTCTTATCAAATCACATCAAGACTTCAGTAAAGTAAGAAAGAGAAAGAGAAGAAAAGCTTCCTCCATAAGCCAGTAACCAAAGAAGCAAGAAAGAGAAAATCTAAAGTTTGAAGCACAGAAGCTAAAGCAGAAAATCTAATACAAATCAAGCTTAAGAAAGGTAATCCATCTCATCTTGCATGCATCAGATCTTCATCCTTTCTTCCCTACTCTCTGTTCTATCCGAAAATGGCATTCAAAGAAAAAGTTGATCTTTGTTCTTCACTGCTACAAATCCACAGTCACAAGAGATTCTTGGGGACCAAGTTGCATCTCTATGGTTCAGATTTGGTTGACCATTGGAAAACAATTTCGGTTACTCCTTTGTGGCTTTCGGTCAAGTTGGAAAAGTCAGAAGGAAAGGTTCTACTTTGATGATTGAGAAGAAAAAGTGAGCTTGAGGGTTGGTGGAGCTCAAGGCTCAAGATGTTGACCTTGGAGGAAGAACCAAGGAACATGCAAGGAGATAAAAAGAAGCTTGTTGTTCATTCTGAAGTAAGGAGAGATAACCAGTGAACTTGAGGTGTTTGTTCTGAGAGAGCTCTTTGAAGAAGTTCAACTAGCTGGACAGTGTAACCAATTCAAAGGTGCATTCCGCTAGTATGAAGAACTAAATCAGAGGCTTGCTAATCTGGTTTTTCGCATAGCACAGAGGCTGTTGATGAAGTCAATCTCCTTCATGTTTTTCTGATTGTGATGTACTTTTCTAAGCTTATCTTTCTGTAATTTCTTGAGAGAAAAGGCATTGTGAGAAAGCTTGAGAAAAAGCCAAGAGTTGAAAAAAGTCTGAGTGAAACACTTGAGAGAAAAACCTAGAGTTATTTTCTGATTTCTTTAGGTTGGTTAAGTGTCTTGTATCTTGTACCTGTTTGGTATCCCTTTCTTAGTTGGGTTAGCACTAAGAGTAAATAGTTAGGTGTTAGCATAGCCAATATCAAGTTAGGTTAGAACTTGAGTCTGAAATTGGTGTATGTAATACTGTTAACTATAGTGAAATTCTTCCATATTTGTGGAGGAGACTGGATGTAGGTTGCATAGCACAAAGCAACCGAACCAGGATATATGCTGGTGTTAGCTTTTTCTTCTCTGTCATGTTCTATTTTCTGATATTCATGAGACAAAAATAAATTGTCTCATAAATTTTCGCTGCTGAGTTCAAACAGAATCAGATTTGTAACTTTGATTAAAAAGGGTCAAAACAGAAACTTCAAAGGAAGACATAGATTCAACCCCCCTTCTCTAAGCCTACCACAACCTTCAATTGGTATCAGGAGCTAAGGTCTCAAGAATCAAGCTTAACCGCTTGGAGCAAAGATCCAATGGCGAACAACTTGGGCACAACCACAGTTGCCTACACCCTCACTGAAGGTCAGTCAAACAACCGACCACCTTTCTTCAACGGGAAGAACTATTCCTACTGGAAAGAAAGTATAAGGATCTTCATCCAATCCATTGACTACAACCTATGGAAGATCGTTGTGAGCGGCCCAAAGATCCCAACAAAAACAAGTGCTGATGGAGTGGTGACTCCAAAAGAAGAAGCTGAATGGAATGAAGATGATAAGAAGAAGATAAAGCTGAATGCTAAAGCAATCAACCTTCTTCACTGTGCTATCAGCTTTGAAGAATACCGGAAGGTGTCTAGATGCAAGACAGCCAAAGAAATCTGGGAAAAACTCCAGGTTACACACGAAGGCACTAAACAAGTAAAAGAAACGAGGATTGATATGCTGCGAAAAGAGTACGAGATGTTTAGCATGAAGGATGGAGAAAGCATTGATGAAGCGTTTGAGAGATTCTCAATCATAATCAACAACCTTGATGCTATGGGTACAAACTATGCAGAACAAACATTGGTGAGAAAACTCCTTAGAAGCCTCACAAAAGAGTGGGAAAACACTGCCACTGTCCTAACCGAGAGTAACAACATAAGTCCCATAACCTATGATGAGCTGAGAGGAAAACTCCTTGCCTATGAAGCCACACACAAAACACAGACTCAAAGAAAAAGGGAATAGCCCTTAAGTCACAAATAGAACCGAAAGAGAGTGAGTCAAGTGATGGTATTTCAGATGACGAGCTTTTATTTTTTGCTAGGAGATTTAGAAGGATGTTGAAGAGCAAAGGCAAATACAAGGGCTCAAGTTCAAAGGAGCACAAGATAGACTTGAGCAAGGTGACGTGTCATCATTGCAAGGAGGCTGGACACTTCAAGTCAAACTGTCCAAAGCTCAAAAAGGAGGACAAAGGAAAGAAGGAAAGGAAGAGAGTACTCATGGCAGCTTGGGAGGATCTTGAGAATGACTCAAATGAAGAAGAAGAATCAGAAGGAGATAACAAAGACTGCTTCATGGCTGGAAACAACAATCTTGATGAGGTAAATTATTATGATTTGACCATTGAGGACTTGCATGCTATTATTGATGATCTTACCTTAAACACCTCAAAACTGCTTGACAAATACAATGAATGCAGATCTGAAAGAGATGTGCTAAGAGCTGAAAATAATTTTTTAAAAGAAAAAGTGAAGGAAACTGAATGTGCTTTGGACATCATTGAAGAAAACAGATTTCTAAAATCTGAACTTGAAAAATTAAAAGGAAAGCACATTGTGGATCCTTCTCATGAGTTGATTGCTGAAAATGAAAGATTAAATGATAAAATTAAAAGGTTGAATGGTGACTTAGCAAAATTTGCTCAAGGTTCTAGTAACTTGGACAAATTACTTGCAAATCAAAGACCATTGTTTGAAAAATCTGGTTTAGGCTACATAGCCAAGGAAGATGCAGTTTTCAATATTTCCACTATAAAGTTTGTGGCTTCTTCATCAAATACCAAAACTATACCAAACAAAGTTGGTGTTGAAAATGCTCCAACATTTGAAGAAAAATTTGATGAAGTATACACAAGTGAAACTGAGCATTCACCAAAAACTGAACCGAGTTCAAACCGGCCAGGTTTGGGTTACATTTCGAAAAATGAGGATGTTTTCAAGAAACCACCATTTTACAACAAAACCTCATTTTCGAAAGGTAAAAATATTCAAAAAAATTCTGGTAAAAATATTTTTACAAAGAGGAATAATTATAACAAAAATCAGTTTGTCAAAAGAAATGCATCTCCTCCAAAAACCAGAAAATTCCAATAATTTAATCATTTCAAGCAATATAACTCACCTCAATTTCAGCGGCACACATCAGAAAATCATTGTGTTAATTGCAAGAAATTTGGTCACTCATATGCACAATGCTTCATTAAAAAGAGAGTTGTAGGAAACAAAGTTTACAATGTTGTTTGTGATTTCAATGCACTTGGGCAACCAAGATGGATTAACTTCAAAGGATCCAAATTAGTTTGGATACCTAAAGCTACTTAAAACTCTTCATGCAGATTTGCCTAGCATCCAAGAACAAACAGGACATGTGGTACATGGATAGTGGATGTTCAAGGCACATGACAGGAAGGTCAATCTACTTCATCAAACTAAATAAGTATGATGGAGGTTTTGTGACCTTTGGAGATGATGGTAAAGGTAAAATCATTGCTGTTGGAAAAGTAGGTAATGAGCAATCTACTTTCATTGATGATGTGCTTTTAGTATGTGGTTTAAAGCACAATCTTTTGAGCATAAGTCAGTTGTGTGATTTAGGATATTTAGTTGTTTTCAAAAGGCTTGAATGCTGTGTTGTAAATGAAAAGACAAATGAAGTGATTTTTGTTGCCAAGCGTTTCAATAATATGTATGGACTTACTCTTGATGAACTAAAAGATCAAAATGTAGCGTGTCTCCACTCTAAAGATTCTGAAAAGTGGTTATGGCACAAGAGATTGGGCCATGCAAGTATGTTTCAAATAAACAAACTTGTAAAGAAAGAATTAGTGAGAGGTCTTCCTTTGATAAAGTTTGACAAAGACATCACTTGTGATGCTTGCCAAATGGGAAAACAAACAAAAAGTTCTTTTAAACCAAAGGAAGACATCTCTACTAAAAGACCACTTGAGTTGCTACACATTGATTTATTTGGTCCAACAAGAACTCAAAGCCTAGGTGGTAAACATTATGGTTTAGTAATTGTGGATGACTATACTAGGTTTGGTTGGATTTTATTTCTTGCACACAAAAATGAAGCCTTTTCGGCCTTTGAACCTTTTTGCAAGAAAATTCAAAATGAAAAGGATTTGAAAATCTCTTCTATAAGAAGCAATCATGGAACTGAATTTGAAAATAATTTGTTTGAATCCTTTTGTGAGGAATTTGGAATATCTCACAACTTCTCTTGTCCAAGAACACCACAACAAAATGGTGTTGTGGAAAGAAGAAATAGAAGCATACAAGAGATGACAAGAGCTATGCTTTGTGAGAGTAATGTTCCAAAATTCCTTTGGGCTGAAGCGGTTAACACGGCTTGCCACATTTTGAATAGAACAATCATAAGGAAATTTTTGAAGAAAACCCCTTATGAACTTTGGAAAGGCTACCCACCAAACTTAGATTACTTGCACATCTTTGGATGCAAATGTTTTGTTTTGAATAACAAAGAAACTTTGGGAAATTTTGATCCAAAGGCTTATGAGTGCTTGTTTGTAGGATATTCCACAACTAGTAAAGCATATAGAGTTTATCATCAAGATGCTAGAATTATTGAAGAATCCATACATGTTACATTTTGTGATACTAACTTGGTGCAAAGCATTTTGGAAGATGGTGATGTAGGAAATCAAGCTCAAAAGGATGATGAAGCTGCTCAGAATCATGGAAAAGAAAATTCTGGACAAGCTGAACCAGAAACAGCAAATGCTAAAAATTCAAGAGACAATTCCATTTTGTCTCATGAATATGAAGGAAATTCTGCAGACAGCAGCATACAGAATCCATTGGTAACCGAATCTGCCTCCAAGTCCACCAGACCTCGTGAATGGAGATTCTTGAAGAATTATCCTGAAGAATTTGTAATTGGGGACGTCTCTCATGGAGTGCAAACTAGGTCTTCCACTAAAAAGGCAAATGAAGGTTCAAACATTGCCCTCCTCTCACAAATGGAGCCTCAAAACGTCAAGGAAGCCCTTAGTGACCCCTCTTGGATCAAGGCTATGGAGGATGAGCTTCTTGAGTTTGAAAAGAACCAAGTGTGGACGTTGGTTCCAAGGCCAAGTGGAAAGAAAGTGACCAGCACCAAGTGGATATTCCGGAACAAGTTGGGAGAAGATGGTAGCATTGCAAGAAACAAGGCAAGGCTAGTGGCACAAGGATATGACCAAGAAGAAGGAATAGACTTTGATGAATCCTTTGCCCCTGTTGCACGAATGGAAGCCATAAGACTGCCATAAGACTTCTCCTAGCCTATGCTGCATTTTGTGGTTTTAAATGATACCAAATGGATGTGAAATGTGCATTTTTAAATGGTGTGATAGATAGAGAAGTATATGTGGAACAGCCTCCTGGTTTTGAAAATAAAGAGCATTCTAATCATGTTTTTAAATTGTCTAAAGCTCTCTATGGTTTAAGACAAGCTCCTAGAGCTTGGTATGAGAGACTTAGCTATTTTCTTTTGAAAAATGGTTTTCAAAGAGGCACCACTGATACAACTCTATTTATCAAGAATTCTAATGATTCTTTTATTTTAGTCCAAATATATGTTGATGACATTATTTTTGGATCAGCAAATGAATCCCTTTGTACTGAATTTGGAAAGCTCATGACAAGTGAATTTGACATGAGTATGATGGGTGAACTTAATTTTTTCCTTGGGCTACAGATTAAACAAACTGAAAATGGTATTTTCATTCATCAAGAAAAGTATGCCAAGGAATTAGTTAAGAAATTTGGTCTTGAAAATGCCAAAACCATGGGAACTCCCATGCACCCGAATTCTAAATTGGATAAGGGAGAAAATGAGAAAGATGTTGATGAGACTAGGTATAGAGGGATGATTGGTTCTCTTATGTACTTAACCTCCTCTAGACCCGATATTGTGCAAAGTGTTGGATTGTGTTCTAGGTTCCAATCCAAACCTAAGGAGTCACATCTTTCTGCGGTTAAAAGGATCATTAGATATGTTCATGGCACATCCAACTTTGGTCTTTGGTATCCTAAGATTGATGATTTTTCTGTAGTTGGTTATTGTGATGCAGATTTTACTGGTGACAGAGTTGATAGAAGGAGCACTTCTGGTTTATGTTGCTTCCTTGGAAAGTCCTTGAATGTTTGGTCAAGTAAGAAGCAACCAACAGTGGCCTTATCCACTGCAGAGGCTGAGTATATAGCTGCTTCTTCTTGCTGTTCTCAGCTTTTATGGTTAAAAACACAACTTGCTGATTACAAATTAAATGCTGAAAATATTCCCTTAATGTGTGATAATATGAGTGCCATCAATATTTCTAAAAATCCAGTTTTGCACTCTAGGACTAAGCATATTGAAGTGAAATTTCACTCAATAAGAGAACATGTCCAAAAGGGGGATATTTGCATTCAATTTGTTAAATCAGAAGAGCAATTGGCAGATATTTTTACTAAACCATTAGCTGAGGATAGATTCTGCATGCTTAGGACTTGTCTAGGAACTTTGAGTTATAATTCTTTATTTGAAAAGTGCTGATGTGTTTGCTGGAGAATTTTGTCTCATAAACAGGTATGAGACAATTCTGGGCAGATGATGAATGTTTCCTTCAAGACAGCGTGTTCTGGGCTTATTGCAAGTGAAAAATCAATCTGGGCCAACATCAATTCAGATTTGGGTAGTCCTATATGTTTCATTAATTCAAACCACATCTGGGCCCAATGTGAATGTTACATTCTTACTTGTGTGTTTAAGTTTTCATTAAAAGTTTTTTTGTGGCCTGAAAAAGTTTTTTTTTTAATTTTTGACTTTGGTCCAAAATGGATTTCAATTTAATTCTGATTGCCTTTCAAAATTTAAAATTAATTTCCTATTTTAATTTAAAAATCAAATAAGATCTTCTCTTTTATGAGGTCATGTCTTGTCAAGTCTTTTCAAATGGTGATGCAGTTGCATGGTTTTGGAAATTTGCTTTTGGGTACGGTTACCAACACTCCATCTCTTCCCTCCATAACTTCTCCTCAACCCTTCGGTTTCTTCCCTCTCACACCACTATCTCTCTTTCATCAAAGGCATCATTTTAACCAAAATGAGGAAGAAAGTCATTGCAAAAAGGGCTCCTTGTGAGAAGATTTACAAACAACCCACAAAGCCTTCCACTCGCTCTCAAGACCGAACCTTTACCCCGTCTCCTTCTCCTCCTACCTCTCCTCCTCGCTGTGACCCCATGGCTCGAACCAAGAACACTCCAAGATTCCCTGCCTCTGCCAAACCAACTCCACCACCAAAGGCGATGCCTTCCAAACCTACCTCTTCAAAACCTGGCTCTTCAAAGCCATCCTCATCCAAAGGAAAGCGTCCGGCGACGGAGGAACCTGTTCCTGAGCCACAACAACCCAGGGCAAGGTCAGTTCCTGTGCGTTCACAGAGAGGTAACACTCGAGTCCCTCTCAAAAATGTTAAAGAACCAGAAATTGGACCTTTTGATCACAAAGCCCATTTTATGACCTCTCATTCAAACTATAACCCCTATAGATTCAAATCTGCCATGAATAATGATTTTTATGAGGGAGTCATCCAGTATCGTACCCTATGCTCTTCATTTCTCGCTGATCTGCCTTCTTTGAAAAGAAAAGGTTTTCCTTTTGTTGACAACTTAATTTTTCTGGACTGGAATCACCTTTTTGACATCAAAAAACCTGTTTATCCATTGTTGGTCAAAGAGTTTTATGCAAACATGACTTATCATGAAGGCACCGCTCATTCGTATGTCAAAGGCCGAGATATCATTTTAAACAATGAGACCATCAGTGAAGCTTTAAAGTATACTGATGTTGGGCCTTGTGCATACACGTCAGTTAAGTGGGATGAAGGAGTTGGTGTTTCTTACAATGATGCCCTGGCTAGCATTTGTGAACATGTTTCCTTAATAGATGGCATTACACCCACACACAAAGCCCTAGGATATGAACGTGCTCAGTTGCACCGAATAGTCAACCACATTATACTTCCTCAAAGTGGTTCATATCAAAGGGTTTCATACACTGACACTCTTGTCTTATATGCCATTCTCACCAAAACTGAAATTTCATTTGCATATTTGATGGTTAGATACATGTTTGACTCTGTTAGAAGTGAAAAGGACAAAGCTCTTCCTTATGGCATGTTTCTAACTTGTATTTTTGAGTATTTTGGTGTTGACTTGACCAATGAGAAATATGAAAATAGACATTCATATCTAAAGGGAGGTGGTTCAGTGAAACAGAACAAAGGACCCACTAGATCTGAAAGAGTTGTCCTAGATGATGAAGATGATGATTTTGTCCCTGAAGATTCTTCTGCTCCTTCCACTGAGGGAACATCCATCTCCACTGGAAAGAAATCGGCTCTGCTGAATGTGGTTAAGGATGTTGCTCAAGAGTTTGTCTCCCAATCAAATCACTTTATTGCCATGAGCAAGGAGCAAAGGAAACTAGCTAGCAAGCATGAGAACTTTCTGAAGAAATCGAGGGATAGGGTGGCTGTGCTCATGACCTTCATTGATAACCTTCAAAATGATGAAGACATTGCCACCGATGGTGAAGAGGAAGCTACTTCGGAGGGGGATGGTTCTGATGCCTAAGATTTGTCTCATGAAAACTGCTGCTGCTGCTCTCTTTTTGTCTCATGATTTCTGTTTCCTTCGTTACTTTTGCACTGTTTCATTTTGGATGACTGTAATAACTTTTTACTATGCTGCACTGTTTATTTAATGCTTTGTTATGTGCTCTAACTCTTTTCTGCAGGGTACCAGAATTTCTTTTTTGTTGGTCTTTTTATCATCCGCCCTTGATGACAAAAGGGGGAGTAATAGCAATAGTATTATGCCATTTTGTTGGTCTTTTTTGTTTGATATTGTGAACTGTTGTGAATGAGGTTGGAAACTTGCTTTATGATATGTTGCTATCTGACTCTGACCCTGATGTATTAAAACTCTTTTGGCCATTTAAACGGTCACTGTTTGCTATACTTTTGGTTGGTACATAGCATCTGTTTAGTTCCACAGAAGCATATGTAAACAGGAAAGAAGAGAAGAGCATAAATCCAGGGGGAGCAACATAAAAGCAAATGACAAAAATCAAAGGGAGTTTCTAAACCTTACTCAAACTCATCTCTTTTACTTATTGCTTAGATCATGTTTGTCATCAAGGGGGAGATTGTTGAGTTAAGAAATTATCTAAATTAATTAGTGATGACAAACATTATTTTTGGCAAAATAAATAATCAGAGTTGTTAAGTTAATAAGTATACATTGCTAATTATTTATGTTATGTGGCAGGCCATAATTCATTTTTGGCAGCCCAAGTTGAATGAATAACAAAACAAAGCTAATGGGCTGAATGGAAAGTATGAATAAAGACAAGCCCAAGTCATTCATATCAAACAAAGAAGCATAGCAAGGCACCACAGGCCAAAAAGAGAAGAACCCGATCCAAGCTTGAAATTGTTTTTAATTTCCCACCATTTTGCTCTAATCAAAGCAACGTTCCTCTCCTCTCTTATCAAATCACATCAAGACTTCAGTAAAGTAAGAAAGAGAAAGAGAAGAAAAGCTTCCTCCATAAGCCAGTAACCAAAGAAGGAAGAAAGAGAAAATCTAAAGCTTGAAGCACAGAAGCTAAAGCAGAAAATCTAATACAAATCAAGCTTAAGAAAGGTAATCCATCTCATCTTGCATGCATCAGATCTTCATCCTTTCTTCCCTACTATCTGTTCTATCCGAAAATGATATTCAAAGAAAAAGTTGATCTCTGTTCTTCACTGCTACAAATCCACGGTCACAAGAGATTCTTGGGGACCAAGTTGCATCTCTATGGTTCAGATTTGGTTGACCATTGGAAAACAATTTCGGTTACTCCTTTGTGGCTTTCGGTCAAGTTGGAAAAGTCAGAAGGAAAGGTTCTACTTTGATGATTGAGAAGAAAAAGTGAGCTTGAGGGTTGGTGGAGCTCAAGGCTCAAGATGTTGACCTTGGAGGAAGAACCAAGGAACATGCAAGGAGATAAAAAGAAGCTTGTTGTTCATTCTGAAGTAAGGAGAGATAACCAGTGAACTTGAGGTGTTTGTTCTGAGAGAGCTCTTTGAAGAAGTTCAACTAGCTGGACAGTGTAACCAATTCAAAGGTGCATTCCGCCAGTATGAAGAACTAAATCAGAGGCTTGCTAATCTGGTTTTTCGCATAGCACAGAGGCTGTTGATGAAGTCAATCTCCATCATGTTTTTTTGATTGTGATGTACTTTTCTAAGCTTATCTTTCTGTAATTTCTTGAGAGAAAAGGCATTGTGAGAAAGCTTGAGAAAAAGCCAAGAGTTGAAAAAAGTCTGAGTGAAACACTTGAGAGAAAAACCTAGAGTTATTTTCTGATTTCTTTAGGTTGGTTAAGTGTCTTGTATCTTGTACCTGTTTGGTATCCCTTTCTTAGTTGGGTTAGCACTAAGAGTAAATAGTTAGGTGTTAGCATAGCCAATGTCAAGTTAGGTTAGAACTTGAGTCTGAAATTGGTGTATGTAATACTGTTAACTATAGTGAAATTCTTCCATATTTGTGGAAGAGACTGGATGTAGGTTGCATAGCACAAAGCAACCGAACCAGGATATATGCTGGTGTTAGCTTTTCTTCTCTGTCATGTTCTGTTTTCTGATATTCATGAGACAAAAATAAATTGTCTCATAAATTTCCGTTGCTGAGTTCAAACAGAATCAGATTTGTAACTTTGATTAAAAAGGGTCAAACAGCAACTTTAAAGGAAGGCATAGATTCAACCCCCCTTCTCTAAGCCTACCACAACCTTCAAATGCAGTGATTAGCCATGGAAAAAACCATAGCTAAAATCAAGAAATTTCGTGGCAATTAAGCTTTAGTAACGAATACATTTCTGTGGCTAATAAGGACGACGCCTTTTCAGTTAGCTACGGTTTTCGACCGGTTAGCCACAATTTTATGATCCGTGGAGATATCTGACTAGCCACGGTTTTTACGTTATTGGCCACACTCTAAACCGTGGCTAAATGACAACATTGTAACCAACAAGTATAGCTTTGCCACAATTTTTCCGTGGCTAATATTAGTAAGCTGGGCTTTTTTGCCACATTTTTTCTATGGCTAAACATTGTTGGGTTATTTAGCCACGATTTTTCCGTGGCTAATCATAAAAGATAAATTAAAAAAAAATATATAATAATAATAATAATAATAATAATAATAATAATAATAATAATAATAATAATAATACTTAGAACAAAATTATATCATACAAAATTAAAAAGATTAGCCATATCCATATAAGTAGTATTTTTAGTAATAAAAATATGAAATTTAAGTAACAGTGTTAAAAAGCAAATATTCTGAACTAAATGAGTTTAAGCTATTACAAAATCAAGTATCAAAATGTATCATTATTAGATCTCTAACATCTTCATTGGAATACCTGCAAAAACATTCAAATAAGATTGTGTTATCTCTTAATTCATGAAAAAAAAGTTCCAAGACATTATTTAAAATAATATTTTAATGTACTTAAAAAAAAGTAGGAATGCATACCCAATAATGCTGAGTTTTCATTTTCACACCATAAAACATCTTATTGAACTCGTCATCAATGAATATATATATTACTAGACTTGATATCCTGGTGAACAACTTTCAATTCAACTTGAGATCCCAGCATGGACAAGAGCCAAAGTTGCAGTATTGATACACGCAGATCTTGATCTAGTTCCTACACAGGAATATTGGAGAAGAGTTAGTGAATAGTAAAAAAATAGTCTTTTAAATAAAAAAAATAAAGATTCGAGAGAATATTAGATAAACATAAAAAGGGACTGCTTAGGGTTCCTTCCATTCTTCTTTGTAATTCAGGATTACTTGCAAAATCTTGATTTTTGCTATTTTGGGACCTTCTTTGGTGACTCAATGCTGAATTTACTAAAGATACAGAGAAACTGAACAATAGTATGAACCTGTGAGGGAGTTCTTCCGATTTTTTAGTGAGTGGGCTTTACTTTGATGCTGAGTGAAAATTACTTTTAAGTTTTCCGTCTAAAATTTCACTTGTATTATTGTAAAAGTTCATTTGAATTTATTTCAGTAATTGAGATTTTTAATTTAAATTAATAGTTGTTCATACACTGGCCCAATAATAAAGGTCCAGGTCCAAACGAAAGGCCTAGTCCAGAGGATTGAGCCTTGCTGAGCACCGACCTTCGTACTAAGAAGTCAGTCTTGAGTACGATTTGCTCTAAAGAAGTCGGGACAGAGAATAGTTGGCAGATTAACATCAATCCAAATGAGTAACTGCCCCTAAAATCTCTCTAACCACTTCCGGGAGCCATATCTTAACCTCCCTAAGATAAAGGGACGGTTATCACCCTAAAAGGGTGGCACTACTGCAGCGGTGGTTATGGGCTCACCACTATAAATACACTGACACTCTTCAGGTATCTCTAAGCCCAATACATTCTAAACCTGCTCACACCCTTGCTAACTTAGGCATCGGAGTGTCTTTGCAGGTACCACCCCCATTCACTCACGTACACAAGTCGGAAGGAGGTTCCAGCGTGCAAACCTACTCGGAGGCTACCATCCGCAGACGATTGGGCCGGCCAAATACAGTCCAGTCTATTAATCTTCGGTTACCCACCGTAACATTGGCGCCGTTGCTGGGGACCCGAGAGATCAGCCACCGATGGCGGACAGATCCCACGAAGAAGGTCATGTGGAGACAGATTCTGAGCAAGAGAATCTGGACACAGGCAATAACGATGCGGACTTCACCCTCCACCAGGAAATTGATAATCAACACAGGGAAGGTACCTCTGGAGTAAAAAACCCGAAGGTAAACTCCTCAGAAGGGCGCGAATCAGAAAAAGAGGGACCATCCCATGTAACTGAACTCATGGGATTAGTCCACAGTCGCCTAGAACAGTTAGAACAAGAACGGGAGCGACAAAAGGAAACCGAAAAGAGCCTAAAAGAGGAGATGGAACGACGAAAAGAGTTAGAAAGAAAACTCTTAAAGTTAGAATCCTCCCTCAAAGGTCGCAACTCCCGTGACGAAAAGGAAGAGCCGCCTTTAGGTGGGGAGGATCCTTTCAGCGAAGACATAATGAGGGCAAAAGTTCCGAGGAACTTCAAAAGCCCTGATATGGACCTCTATGTTGGAACCACGGATCCAAAGCATCACCTGAGCAACTTCAAAAGTCGGATGTACCTAGTTAATGCTTCCGACGCTACGCGATGCAAAGCCTTCCCGACCACTCTATCGAAAGCAGCGATGAAGTGGTTCGATAGCCTCCCCCCGAGGTCGGTTACCAGCTTTGAAGACCTCTCAAGTTTTTGATGAGGTTCTCTATCCAGGAAGACAAAGTGAAACATGCACCGAGCCTCCTGGGAATAAAACAGGAGGTCGGAGAATCTTTACGAGCCTATATAGAAAGGTTCAACAAAGCATGTTTGGAGATTCAAGACCTGCCCACCGAGGCAGTAATAATGGGGTTAGTCAATGGGCCTAGAGAAGGTCCCTTCTCGCAGTCCATATCCAAAAGACACCCCATCTCCTTGAGTAATGTGTAGGAAAGAGCTTAAAAGTACATCAACATGGAGGAAAATGCTAAGCTGAGAGACCTAAGTTGGCGACCTGGGCACCCTCCCTCAATAAAAGAGAGGGAGAGGGAGACCAAGAAGAAGGAAGAACTCGGTCTCGACAGACCAAGGAAGTACCGCTCTTATACTCCTCTAAAAGTTTCAATAGTGGATGTGTACAGAGAAATATGCAACACTGAAAGGCTGCCACCCCTAGACCCATCAAAAATAAAAAGGGGGGAAGCCGCAGCGACTACTGTGAGTACCATAAAATATATGGTCACTCCACGAACGATTGTTACGACCTTAAAAATGTGATAGAAAAGTTGGCTAGAAAAGGTCGGCTTGACAGATATCTCATAGAAAGGTCAGACAGTCATGGGAAGAGGAAGCGAGATGATATCGACAGAAGAGACCCACCACCGTCGACTCCTGAGAGACATATCCATATGATCTCAGGGGGGTTCGCGGGAGGGGGACTCACAAAATCCTCTCGCAAAAGGCACCTCAAGAGAGTCTATCAGGTCGGAGGAGAGTCATCCGATCTCCCCACCATCTCGTTCACTAAAGAAGATGGGCAAGGAATAACCCCTGGCATGATGATCCAGTAGTAATAACTATGATCCTAGCCAATGCCCACCTCCACAGAACCCTAGTAGACCAAGGAAGCTCAGCGGACATCCTTTTTAAGCCCGCTTTTGACAAGCTAGGGTTGGATGAGAAAGAATTAAGAGCCTACCCTGACACCCTATACGGATTAGGGGACACGCCAATAAAACCACTGGGATTTTTGCCCCTCCACACCACTTTTGGAAAAGGGGAAAAATCAAAGACTCTGAGTATAGACTTCATAGTCATTGATGTCGAGTCAGCATATAATGCTTTAATCGGCAGAGCTACCCTTAATCGACTCGGAGCAGTGGTATCCACTCCCCACCTCTGCATGAAATTCCCGACCTCAGTGGGAATAGCAACGGTAAGGGGAGACCAAAAATTGGCGAGGAAATGCTACAATGAAAGCCTAAATCTGAGAGGAAAGGGCAGAGAAGTTCACACAATAGAGCTCGGTGGTGCAAGGGCCAGAGAAGAGCTGCGACCACAACCGGGAGGAAAAACCGAGGAGATACAGGTCGGCAAAGAGGAAGGGAAAAATACTCACATAGGAGCCAACCTAGGGGAGACCCTAAAACAAGAATTGACTAAGCTCCTAAGAGATAACTCCGACCTCTTCGCCTGGAAGGCCTCTGACATGCCTGGGATAGACCCCGAGCTCATGTCCCACAAGCTCTCGGTTTATCCGGGATCCCGACCTGTACAACAAAGAAGACGCAAGCTCGGCCCAGAACGAGCCCTAATAGTAGAAGAACAAGTACAGGCGCTCCTGGAAGCTGGCTTCATCAGATAAGTCAAGTACCCAACATGGCTAGCCAATGTAGTGCTAGTCAAAAAACAGAATGGCAAATGGAGAATGTGTGTCGACTATACCGACTTAAATAAGGCATGTCCCAAGGACCCTTATCCACTGCCAAGTATTGACACCCTAGTGGACTCCAGCTCGGGGTATCAATACTTATCATTTATGGACGCCTACTCGGGATATAATCAAATCCTAATGTATGAGCCAGACCAGGAGAAAACATCATTCATCACACCCAGAGCTAATTTCTGCTACGTGGTCATGCCATTCGAATTGAAGAATGCAGGAGCCACATATCAAAGGTTGATGAATAAAGTGTTTTCCCCTCACCTGGGGAGTCTAATGGAAGTATACGTCGACGATATGCTGGTAAAGACCAAGAAAGAAGTCGACCTCTTGTCAGACTTCTCACAAGTCTTTGACACCATAAGGCTGCACGGGATGAGACTAAATCCCGCAAAGTGCGCCTTCGCGGTGGAGGCAGGGAAATTTCTAGGATTTATGCTAACACAAAGAGGGATCGAAGCCAACCCCGATAAGTGTAGAGCCATCCTAGAAATGAAAAGTCCGACTTGTTTGAGAGAAGTCCAGCAGCTGAATGGCCGACTTGCAGCCCTCTCCAGATTTTTGGCAGGATCGGCACTAAAATCCCTTCCACTATTCTCCTTATTAAGAAAGGGATGCCAGTTCGAATGGACTCCTGAATGCGAGGAGGCGTTCCAGGAGTTCAAAAAGTTTTTAAGCCAACCTCCTATTCTGACCCGACCAGTATCTGGAAAAGACCTCGTCTTGTACTTATCCGTAGCGGACAAGGCTGTCTCATCAGCCCTGATAAGAGAAAATGAGGTCGGACAACATCCAGTTTATTTCATCAGTAAAGTTCTACAAGGCCCTGAGCTAAGATACCACAAACTAGAAAAGTTTGCCTACTCCTTAGTAATAGCCTCACGAAGGCTACGACCTTACTTTCAGGCTCACACAATAAGAGTCCGTACGAACCAACCCATGAAGTGAATCCTCCAAAAAACGGATGTTGCAGGGAGAATGATTCAATGGGCAATAGAGCTCTCTGAGTTTGACTTAAGATATGAAACTCGGACGGCGATCAAAGTCCAATGCCTCGCCGACTTCGTTGCAGAATACGCAGGGGATCAGGAGGAAAAACCAACTACATGGGAACTCTATGTAGACGGATCTTCCAACAAAATAGGAAGCGGCGTAGGCATAATATTAGTAGATGAAAGAGGAACCCAGATAGAGGTTTCCCTAAAATTTGAATTTCCAGCTTCAAATAATCAGGCAGAGTGTGAAGCCTTGATTGCTGGATTAAAGCTGGCAGAAGAAGTCGGTGCTACAAAGGTGATGATATACAGCGACTCACAAGTGGTGACCTCCCAGATAAGCGGAGAGTATCAGGCAAAGGACCCAAATATGAAGAGGTACTTGGAGAAAACTCTGGAGCACCTTGGACGCTTTGCAGAAACAGAGGTTAAACACATAACTCGGGATCTAAACAGCAGAGCGGACGCCCTATCCAAGTTAGCAAGCACCAAACCGGGAGGGAACAACAAAAGCCTGATCCAAGAAATCCTCCAAGAACCCTCAGTAGTAAAAATAGAAGACAAACAAGAAGTACTTGAGGTAGTCGGTTTAAACCTCGGATGGATGAACCCCTTGGTCGAATACATGAAATTCGACATCCTCCCTAAAGAGGAGAAAGAGGCTAAAAAGATCCGAAGGGAAGCACAACACTACACCTTGGTGAGAAATATTCTCTACAGAAGGGGGATATCAACACCACTATTAAAGTGCGTACCGACCTCAAGAACCGCCGAGGTATTAGAGGAAGTACATAGTGGGATCTGCGGAAACCATCTCGGAGCAAGGTCACTAGCCAGGAAAGTAATCCGAGCTGGATTCTACTGGCCGACCTTGCAGAAAGATGCCACAGAATTTGTGAAAAAGTGCCAACCATGTCAGATGCATGCAAATTTCCACGTGGCTCCACCAGAAGAGCTCATCAGTATCACTTCTTCATGGCCCTTTGCAAAATGGGGAATGGATTTGTTAGGTCCTTTTCCCCAAGCGCCAGGACAAGTCAAGTACCTGATCGTGGGAATAGATTACTTCACAAAGTGGATAGAAGCAGAACCATTGGCCATTATCACCGCTCAAAGAAGTCGGAAGTTCCTCTACAAAAACATCATCACAAGATATGGGATACCTTATTCCATCACTACAGATAATGGAACCCAATTCACCGACTCTACCTTCAGAAGCTTAGTAGCCAGTATGAGAATCAAACACCAGTTCACCTCGGTAGAGCACCCGCAAGCCAATGGGCAAGCCGAGGCAGCCAACAAAGTTATACTGGCAGGGCTAAAGAAAAGATTACAAGAAGCAAAAGGAGCTTGGGCTGAAGAGCTCCCCCATGTGCTATGGGCTTACAGGACAACACCCCAATCCGCCACTGGAGAAACACCCTTCCGACTAGTCTATGGCGTAGAAGCAATGATACCAATAGAAATCAATGAACAAAGCCCAAGGGTAATTCTCCATGACGAGATCGAAAACATACAGGGGCACAAAGAGGAGCTCGACTTGCTCCCCGAAGTCCGAGAAGATGCCCAGATAAGAGAAGCAGCGTTGAAGCAAAAGATGACTACAAGGTACAACAAAAAAGTCATTCGAAGAACATTTGCCCCGAACGACTTGGTCTTGATTAGAAACGACATTGGAGTCAACAAATCAGGGGAAGGAAAACTTGCTGCTAATTGGAAGGGACCATACAAAGTCAATGAAGTTTTAGGAAAAGGTTATTATAAAGTAACCAACCTGAGCGGCACTGAGTTCCCAAGGTCGTGGCATGCTTGTAATATGAAAAGGTACTACAGTTAAAAGCGAACTCTACTCCCTGATGTACTCTTTTCCCAACTTCATGATTTTTTTCCAAAATCAAAGGATTTTTTCTGGAGAAGGGTTTTTAACGAGGCATCATAGTAGAGGCTAAGGGAAAAAAGGCTATTAAAAACCCTTAGTAGCAAGAAGGTACCTCCCCCATCAATAAAAGATCTTTTTTCGTTCACAATATCTCTTATAAACTCCTTTCTATTTTCTAAGTCTTTCTACGAAACGCGCCGACTTAAGCTCGGCAAAACGTGAAAATCCCATGAACCGATCTAGATGGTCGTCAGGATAAAACGACGAGATACAAGTCGGTGTAAAGAGGTTATATGAGTTGATCGTAAAAAACTCGGGAACAATCCGACTCATAAGTCGAAATGAAAATCCGAGTAGAAAAGCTCGGAAATACTACGACCCGTAAATCGGAGTGAAGAACCGAGTAGAAGAAAAACGCATCGCAAAAATAACCTAAGTCATAAGAACTCACTAAAGCAAAGTTGAGTATAAGGAATAATAAAAAAGAGATTGAAAAACCTAGAAAAAAGTTTAAAGGCTGTCCTAAAGTCCTTAAACAAAAGGCTCAGAAAAACAGACAAGTCAAAGGGAAAGGTTTTCAGAAAAAGATCAAGGGGACTTCGAGAAATCAAAATCAGAAAAGCATACACGCATAAGGTAACCTAAACCCTTATCCAAAAAAGGGTATTTATTTTGTTAATTTAAAACCCTTATTAAAAAGGGTATTTTTTAATATTTTGCTTACGGCCTTGAAAGGACAAAAGAAATTGTTCAAACAAACACCACCAACCAAAAGTAAATAAAAGAGTTTAAAAATAGGGGACCCATAGACCGAGCCCCCAAATAGTCCACAATCATTTTTTAGGAAGAAGAGTAGACGGATCACCACCACCGGAGTCAGGAGGAGCGCCACCAGGACCATGAAGAGAGGCATCCATAGGAGATGAAGAGGAAATAGGAGGAACTGCTGAAGAACTCGGAACATCCTTTCCACGAGGAGGAGACTCAATGATCCTCTGCCCTCGAGTCTTCAACTCTGATTCAGAAACGATCACAGGGACAAGGGGATCAACTATGGCCCCGTCAATAACAACTTTGTCAGGATGTAAAGGAGAAAGATCCAAGTCGGGAGCAATAACTCTGACTTGCTCCAGGAAAATCCTCCAAGACTCCTCGGCGTCATCAGCAATAGAGTCCTCCAACTCATCATATGCCTTCCGAGAATTCAGCAGATCATTCTTCACAGACACAAGATCATTGAATAAACTTTGATAGCTGGCCTGTGCTGTTTTCCTCAAATCCATCTCCATGTTGCATTGGGCTTGCAAAACCTTCCCCCTCTCCCGGAGGGCATCTCTCTCCTCCTTCAACTCCCTCTCATGCTCTTGGTATGAGCGAAGCCTTCCTTCCAGCTCCTCGACCCTCGAGGCATCCCTAAAGAGCTGAGAGGAGCCTTCTCAAAAATATCCAAGAGTTTGCTGCAAACCCCCGCCACCTTGAGACTCTCCTCAACCATAGTGGTAAGGTGGCTCTGAACGGACATATCATCCATGCTTATATGAGCATGGGGGTAGATGTTCTTTCGGACGAACGCAAGAGCATCCGCCTTAACCTCACCAGAAGAGCCAAACTCTAAGGTCTTGCGCTTCTTCTTCTCTGGCTCAGGGGAGGGTCGGACGACGGGGAGCGGTTGAGAGGAAGCTGAAGAAGAAATTACAATGGGCTTGGAAAGAGTCCCAACGTTCCGAGGAGGAGGAGGAGGAGAGATAACCCTGGTACCACCAATCCTGGCGCGAGACTTTGCTTTGGCCTCCTGGACCCTCTGGTAAGATTCCTGAGCATTCGTCTTCGCCATTTCTGAAAAATAAAACAATAGCTAAGGAATTAAACAAGTCGGAAAGTTCAGTTAACGAGTCAGGAATCTAACAAACAAATGAAAGCTACCTAGCTGTGCATGGATAAAGGTCGGAGACCCTTGGAGAAACTTTTTAGTGTCCAAATATGGGGCCCTCCCCCACACTTCTCGGAGGAACCCCACAATGGCGGCCTCTACTTCATCCAGGTCATCCAGACCATATTTCTCACAAGGAGAGGCCTCCAGCCAGTATAAAGGGAAGCGAGGAGAAGAATTATCATCCAGGAAAAAGGGGTGGTGACCCTCTACAGCTTGCACTTTGAAAAAATAATTTTTAAAGTCGTGGAAGGATTCGTCAAAAAGGGTGAAGATTCTCCGACCTTGTATGGCTCGGAAGGAAACCCATTGTTGTTTATTGTTTAGCCCACTGAAGGGTTTGGTCATATGGAAAAGATGGAAAAAGATTTTCAGAGAGGTCGGGAACTCCAAAGCTAATAAATTGATAAATTTTCAAAAAACCCCAAGAGTTGGGGTGAAGCTGGGTAGGGGCAACCCGACATTGTTGCAAAACAGACATCTCAAAGTCTGAAAAAGGTAGAAAAACGCCCAGACGGGTGATCATGCATTCATACATAAAGAAGAAATGAGGGGCCGTTCCGTTGGCCCTCCCATGGCAAACTCGGTCCTCTGAACTTGGGATAAGCAATTCATACTTAGGCTCGTTCTCATCCGAGGTACAGAGCCGGTGGTGAGTACGAAGATGGGTAATAAACTCAACATCAACCAACGGCTCCTCCCCTAGGACAGTAACGTCAACCCAATCTACGGAGGCCATTTTCTTTTCCTAAAGAAGATGAGGAAACCTACAAAGGGAAAAAGAAAAGAAAAAATCAAAAACAAAGGTCTCTAGAGGGGAGAAAAAGGAACCAAGCAAAAATCTACAAACCTACTTATCTACAAAATAAAGGCATACGAAAAATATGAAAGAGAAAAAGAAACTAACCACTCTCTGAAGACGAAGGCTGCAGGAAGTAAAAGCTTCGAGATACAGAAATGTGACACGAACGAATGAAGAACGAACGAGGAAAAAATTAGAAAAATCGCAGAAAGAAGATAATGAAAGAGAGGAAAAAGTATTTATAAATACTCTAGGGGCATAATGGTAAAAACGGGGCAGTCATTAATAAAAGTGCACCGTTACCAAAGCCATTAATCCCTAGGTGCATCCCTAACGGACACGACGCTTGAATAGACGTAACTGTCAGAAACAAAAGGTCGCGAAAATCACGTCGGTTTAAAAACCCGTGCCTCCTCCAAGAAAGTCGGCTACGAACCCGAGTAAAATACTCGAACCCAAGTCTTAGAGAGATCTTGGGCTCAAATAGGGGCACTGTTCATACCCTGGCCCAATAATAAAGGCCCAGGTCCAAACGAAAGGCTTAGTCCAGAGGATTGAGCCTTGCTGAGCACCGACCTTCGTACTAAGAAGTCGGTCTTGACTACGATTTGCTCTAAAGAAGTCGGGACAGAGAATAGTTGGCAGATTAACATCAATCCAAATGAGTAACTGCCCCTAAAATCTCTCTAACCACTTCCGGGAGCCATATCATAACCTCCCTAAGATAAAGGGACGGTTATCACCCTAAAAGGGTGGCACTACTGCAGCGGTGGTTATGGGCTCACCACTATAAATACACTGACACTCTTCAGGTATCTCTAAGCCCAATACATTCTAAACCTGCTCACACCCTTGCTAACTTAGGCATCAGAGTGACTTTGCAGGTACCACCCCCATTCACGTACACAAGTCGGAAGGAGGTTCCAGCGTGCAAACCTACTCGGAGGCTACCATCCGCAGACGATTGGGCCGGCCAAATACAGTCCAGTCTATTAATCTCCGGTGGGTAACCGTAACAATAGTTAACTATAAAAAAATATAAATTATAATATATACCATATTTCAAAGACGGTACATACTACTTACTGTTTCAAAAATAAACTTACGTTAATTTATGTTGGATATTTTTTTTATTAAATTGATAAAAAGATAATAAAAAAATAAAAAATAAAATTTAGGAAAACTAATGCATATTGTGAATTAGAGACAAAAAAAAAGAGTACTCTTTTTTATCATGAATTTTATATATACTTTTAACATTTATTCTCAATTAATTAAAGCAATAAATATGTACTCTTTTTATACTATTTCAACTAATGCATCTTCCGGTCACAAAAAATTAATGCATCTTCGGTTACTCAATGCTAAATTTACTAAGGATACGAAAAACTGAACAATAGTCTGAACATGTGGAAGAGTTCTTCCGATTTTCTATTGAGTGGGGCTTTACTTTAGTGCTAAGTGAAAGTTATTTTTTTCGGCCCAAAATTTCACTTGTGTTATTGTAAACGTTCATTTGAATTTATTTCAGTCACGTAATTGAAATTTTTAATTTAAATTAATAGTTAACTATAATAAAAAAATATAAAATTATAATTATATATCATATTTTAAAGACGGTATATACTAATTAGAATTATGAATTTTGACTCGGATTTAAAAAAATAAAAAAATTTCCGGAGAAAAAAAAATTAAAATTTTGTAACTATTTCAAAAATAAACCTACGTTAACTTATGTCGGATATTTTTTTATTAAATTAATTAAAAAAATAAAAAAATAGAAAAATAAAATTTTAAAAATTAATACATATTGTGAATTAGGGACAAAAAAAAAATACTTTTTTTATCATGAATTTTATACTTTTATCATTCATTTTCAATTAATTAGAGTTATAAGTATGTACTCTTTTTATATTATTCCAACTAATGCATATCTTATCAATTGAAAATGACTGGAAATGAGAGAGAAAAAATCATCGACAAACTAGATAAGTTTGCACCCTTAAAAATTGAAATTTATTATTAAGGTTTAAATTTGGAAAAAGGAGGAACTGCATATAAAATTTTTGAAAGGGATGGAAGGAAACACTAGAAGCGCGTAATTTGAAAGTAAACATCGTTTGATTTCGCCACGGTGAGCATTGATTTTGTGGCAATTGAGAGAATCCAATTCAAATTAGCCACAGATAAACAAAAACGTGGGAAACATTCGCACAATTTAACCACGGAAAAACAAAACGTTGCAAGTGATTACGATGATCATAGAGATTTGCCACTATTTTTTGTTCGTGAATATTTTTTCGTGATAAACTACCGTGTTTCTGGTAGTGCGTATATTAATAGTTTTTCATTGTATAGATTCTTAATTAGTTTGGTTATTGTTTTGGTTTTCGTCCCGTTATTGATGATAAAATAATGAAGTAAAAAAATAAAATATATTTAATAGAGGTTTTTTTAATTATTGAAAATTAAAAATTAAAATATCAATATTAGAATTTAAATTTAAATATATTTTTTCTCATCAATAAATTTATTATTAATCTAATCTTATCGATCTTTTAAGTTTGTTTGATATACAATTATTAGAATCATTTTCTTTATATTTAATAAAATTGATAATATATAACTCGTTTAATATGTTTTCATGATATATTTTTTGTTAAGAAGGAAAACCTGCAAAGTAGTTGTTGTGTTTTACGTAAGAAAACATTTTATTCATATAATTAGTCATACAACACTTAAATTTCTAATATTTTATATATTAAACTATAAATTAAAAATAAGTCTAATATTCAATTTTAAAAGATTTTAATAAGTAAAAACAGACAAACAAATCTAATAAGCTTCTATAATTTCTAAGGTGAATTCTACTCAATCTTTTTTAAATTAGAGAGTAAATTATCCCTTGTGATATATTATTTTATTATTAAATAAAATAAATTGACTTATTATAGTTAATTTTAATTTTTAATCTAACCTAAATCTTGTTAATTTAATTAATTCATCATGATATAACTTTTTTTGTAAATTATAAAAATCATTAAAAAAGTTTAATTTTGAAATTTTATATTTTTCTTAAATTATACATTGATTAATCAATTTTAATCACAAAATATAAAAAATTTTGAAAGACAAAGAATAAATAAAAAAATTCAAGAGCTACACAAAATTTAAAATTTTCAAGATTTTTTCTCTTTTGCTTTCTAATTTAAAAAAAAAATAAAATATAAAATAAAACTTCTCTAATGATTTTTAACTGTGATATAACTCTTCTTAATCTAACCTAAATTTTGTTAACCTAATCAACTAATTATGGTATAACTTTTTTATAAATTATAAAAATGATTACAGAAGTTCTATCTTATATTTTATTATTTTTTTCAAAAAATTTAAGAAATCAAGAGAGATAAAATTTTAAATTTTTTGTGCCTCTTGAGTTTTTTTATTTGTTCTTTGTTTTTTGATAATTTTTTATTTTGGATTGAAATTGATTAATAAGTGTATAATTTGAGAAAAAATAAAAAATTATAAAATTAAAATTTTGAATAATTGTTATTAGTTGAAAAAAAAAGTTACATCGTGATTAATTAATTAAATTAACAAAATTTAAGTTAGAATAAAATTAAAATTAATTATAATAAATTCATTAATTTTATTTCAGTTAATAATAAAAAAACATGTCACAAAAAATAATTTATCCTTTAATTTAGAAAAAGATTGGATAGTATTCACCAATTTCTAAATATATACAAAAACTATTATATTCATTTTTTCTCTTCACTTAAATCTATCCCCTTCTCTAATGTGAAAATATTTCCATGACAAAAGAAACAAACCTTAATATATATTTATTTTAAATTTATTTGACAAATTTGTATTACTATATCTAAATTTGACTATGTTATGTGTATATTAAAATCAGTTATTAAAATTAATAATTAATATAAAATATATATTAAAATATAAATATATATTAAAAATAAATTAAATTATATATATATTAATAATTAATTTTAATGATTAATTTTAGTGTATAAATAATAATATTTTTGACCTAAATGAACCCTAAAGAAAGAAAAATAAAACACCAGAAAAGGATAGACCCTCAAATAAAGTAGTTAATGCTCAATAGTGTGAAAGCTTGTAAAAATGGAAGGGGGAGGTGGGAGAAAACGTAAACGTGAAACACGGTTTGAATATGAATATAATTAATTATTATGAATTTATGATGCATGTGGCATGTCGCGTAATATAAGTTTGTGCTTTGAGTGCAAAGTACACTACTCCTACCTCATACTGCTCCCATATGCCTTTAATTCTTTCTTACAGTAAAGTATAGAAAAGTTTTTAGGTATTGAAAAAATATGGAATATGATAATAATTTTAGTCATTAATTTCAACCATAAAATTTAAATATAATATATGACTGAAATTAATAACTAAAATGACTAAAATATATAAATATTATTTAAATATTTGAAACTTGAAAGTAGGGATGCAATACAATTACTATATAGACTAAGAACAACGCATTTCACTACTAATTTGCTATCAACGGTTAAATTAGAACAAATTATATAAATAAATAAATAAATAAAGTATAATTCAAAATTACTTAATTATAACATTACTAAAATAATTAACATTTTGATTTTATACTTATTCTATATAAATAATTACAAAATGTAGGAATTTTAAATTTATACATAAACTACCGTTATAGAAGATAGAGATTTATATAAAAATTGACTAAGGTCATAAATCGTTAATTAGGGTTAATATAATTGATTAAATAAAATTTTATTTATATAACATTTATTCTAGTCAAATTAAAAAATTAATATAATTGATTAATTATGGTTAATATAGTGAAATAAAATATTAAATAATTTAATATTTATTTCAAACAAATCAAATAAATAATTATTTATTACATTTTTAAAAATTATTAATCAAAATATATAAGATGAAAAACTTAATGTAAATTAAAAACAAAATTAATTAATTTATTTTAGTCAAATCAAATAATTAATTAGTTAAGTAGCGTTTGAAAATAGGGATTGGGAATTATAATTCAATATTGTGTTTGTTAGTTAGAGATAATAACTAAAATTTTAGTCTTAAGATATAAAATTTCAGATTTTCAGTCCTTTCACTACCTCTAAAAAGTAGGAATACATGCAATTGAATTTTTTAAAGATAAAAACTGAAATTTTAGTAACATTTATTTTTAAAATTAACTACATTCAACTTTTTAAATTCTAAATCTAATTCTACTTTTCTTTTTTCAATAAAATATTAAGACATAACTCAATTCTAAATATTTTATACTAGATACAATACAAAGATTTAGTTTAGTCTATATGTTTTAATTTATGTCTTTTAGTTTTTCTTCTAAACACAGTTTTATAGCTTAGTTATTGAAATCAAACAAAATATTCAATAATTAATACTTATCTCAATTAAATTAATTAATTAATTAATTAATTAAAATATATTTAAATGAATCAAATAAAATAAATCAATAAATACTTTTAAAAATATACTACGTCAACTATATTATTAATTGAAAAAAATCTAATTTTAATAACATATAATAGATAATAGATAAAATTTATCTATTTTATGTTCTAAATTTATAAATTAAAAATTTTATATTAAAAATATAAAAAATTAAATTTATAATATATTTATTCTGTATTTATTAAAAAATTAAAACATTTTATTAATAATAAATTTATTATGCGTCTTATAGAAATATGTTAACTAAACTCTAATGGAGAATAGAAGGCTTTTAAATAAAGTTTTCTCTGATGAATTAATTGATTGAATTAAGAAGTGTTCGAATACTCATTTTAATTTAAATTTCACAATTAAAAAAATTACAATATTATCAAGAGATTATTATTTGCATTCAGATTATATACATGGACATTTCTTTTCCTAAAACTCTCCATTTATTAATTTCTTGTTCTTCCCATATTTTGATGGCCACGATTGTGGTAATCTACAAGTTTTCTTCAACATCATATGAACTTTTTCATTGATTCGTTAAAATGACTGAAAATGGCACCATTATGGAGTATGTGGTCAGAGAATTTAAAATTGAAAGTGAAATATGAGGCACATATATCTAGTAAATTATGTTTACATGCATATAGCTAGTTATTAAAAAAAGGCTTTCTAAGTCAATGTCACTATAAAAACTATAAATATAGTTATGAGTAGTATATTTTTTGTTTTTAAATTATTAAAAATTTAAAAAATATTTTTAAATTTTATTTTATTTTATTTTATTTTTGTTCTAAAATTTTTTATTTGTATTAAATATATTTTTACAGTTAATTTTTAGAAAATTTAATATTAATTTAATAATAATACATGAAAATTATACTTTATTTATTTGTTTTGAGAGTTGTTCTTATAAAATTATTGTTGTTGAATTGGTCTTAAATTTTTTAAAAAATTAGTCACATGGATATATTTGATGCAAATCAAAAATTTTTCGAACAAAATTAATACAAAATAAAACTTAAGAATATTTTTAAAATTTTTACCAAATTTCAAGAATAAAAAAAATATTTTTTACTCTATAATTTTATATTTGCATTTAATGATGTAATGTTATATTAATAAAAATAAAAACAAAAAATATAATTAAATAACTATATGAAACTTTTTGCATTATTCATTCCTGCCTATATATTATGTTTTGTTATCGCTATACCCACTTGAGAATATAAACAAAATTAGTGCACAATCATTTTTTTTAAAATACCCTTGTAAAAAAATTTATTTTTCCAATTTCATCAGTAAATTCATAATATTTTAGTTTTAATATAACATATTTATCATCTTAACTAATATTAAATTTATTATTATTCATATTTAATTTATAAAAAGTAAATTAATAACGTATTAATTCCTATAATGCACTACTTTACATAATTCAAATCAAATTCTATTAGAAGATCAAAATGCATACAAAAATATATTCTCTCTGCTTTATAATATATATTCCAAAACAAAAATAAAATAAAAGAAAAAACAATATCTTAAAAATAAAAATAGTAGAAAATTACACGAGTAGAAGAAATTCATATCATATAAAAAATAAATTTTAGTTTTTATTACACTTACTTTATATATTCAGCAATGATATAGTTTACTACCTTTTTTTTAGAAAAGAAAAATCGATTTTTTACCTATCAAATATGTCACATGTTAAATTTGCTTAAATTTTTATGTTTATTTTAAAAAATTTAATTTTGATGTACCGACAATGTAAAATAAATTTTATATAGTCAAATAATCACATTTATCTTTTATGATTATTCATATAATTATTATAATTAATATAAAAATAATTATTTTTATCGACGTGACATTATATAATTAGATATATATATATATATATAATTATTTTATAATTTTAATGTATCAAAATTAATTATATTTAAAAAAATATAAAAAATAATGACATTATTTTCTTACTTCCTTTTTCTTAGAAAAAGAAACTAATCTGCCAACCTTACCACGTGTCAGAAACATAACCTGCCAACACAGGGAAGAGTACAATACAACATGTTACACAGTAACAGTACTAGTATCTGACACTTGTCTCCCACAAAATGAAATTACAATAATACCCTCAACACCATCTGAAAATTACACTTATACGCCACTTAGTACATTATGCTCCGTATCTTGTACGTTTTTGGATAAGGAAACAACGCAACACAACAAACACAAGCCAAGCACCAACCCTTTTAGCTTTAAGCTCGCTTTAACCTTCAAAAACCTCTCCAAATTTTTCACCTTTCTCTCTGTGTCGGTGTGCAGGATCAAAACACGCTTATATTATAATTCTCTGTTAGTACTGTGTCTCAAGTTTCCATCTTTCACCTCTCAACAACCTCAAAAAGTGTTCTTGTTGTGGCTTTGGTGTTCCAGAGCTTCGATCCTTTTCTGGGGTGAGTGAAAGTTTTCCAAAAATGAGAGCTTTTTTGTTGCAAGGTTGGAGCTTCATTACTTCATGATCAAGGGTTGTTGTGGTGGCTATTGGTTCTGTGATTTTGTGAGCTTTGTGCTGGAATTGGAGTGCATGTGGGGTCTCATTTGGATTCTATGTTCGTTGAGGGATTTGGGGAAGAGAATAGTGAGTTCGGATTGTGGTCTTGTGATTCGAAGTAGGGGTAGGTGGGGCAAATGTGGCTGAATTCTCTCTGAGGAAACAACATTTTTTTTCAGAAGCTTTGTGTTTTTCGTTCTATAGGGTCATCCTTTTTTGGAATTGGAAGCTTTTGTAGGTGTTCCCACTTGCCATATAAGAATGCAGCAAGATCAAAGAAAAAAGGTGGATTTTTTACAAGTTTTTATTACATATTTGAGTGAATGATGAACAATCAAGATAGCTTTTTATTGTTTTGATTAGTTGAATTATTTAGAGGATGATGAATTATTTGTTTGTGATTGTGTTTGATGTGAATTTTAAGTACCTTGGAGTATGTGGTTGAGGTTTAGGAACATGTTTCTATATATGCTGAGCTGGTTCAATGTAGGGGCCATGTTATCTCTTTTTTTCTGATATTAAGTTTAAGTACATACAACACGTGATGTAATTTTTCTGTCCCCAAAGTGTTTGTTACTGTAGTAGGATAACGGCATGTTTGGCAAATCTTATATTTCACCATCGTTATTTTTGTTAGAAATTACCATCTATGTATGGTGTTCATAGGAGGTTGTTCTTTCAACTTCAATCTATCTACCCCTTTTGCTTTTCTTTTTTTCTACGTCTTGTGTTATGCACTTATGTGCTGTACACGCTTGAGCTGCATTATCATCATCATCATCAATTCAGCATACATGTTTGACTCTCCAAAAATCAGATTGTAGAATGAGTGAAATGAGAAGAACCGGTTGATTGTAGAAAGAGAAAAAGCTTTTGGCTTTTTGAAGTTAGAGATTGGTTTGTGATATATATTTAGTGGTTCTAATATTCTATGTGCTAAAGTTTGTGCTTCTTTTATGGGTTGTTATGTTAATATAGTTAGTACATTGGAGTGAGGAGTTGTATTGAGACAATTTTTCTCTTTATGTTTATTATTTACATTGTTTATTAGTTTGTTTAAGTTATTCAATTCTATCATTCTATGCTTGACATGATCTTGTTCCTGCATATGTAAATTTTAACAAACTTACAGATTTGTATTATGTCTATTAACTTTAATGGCGAGTCCTGAGATATCTCCAATATAAATTTTCTGGACAGCCAAGAATACTTACAGTTTTCGTTTTAATTTCTATTCATCGCTTATGAAAATTTGCAATTGCTTTGTTGCTGTAGCTTGATTGGAATCAATTTTGGATTTGCCTGATTTTGATTTGTGGAAGAACTTGATTATCTTTGCTACAGAGTTCAATGGAGATGGAGTTTTTCTCTGATTATGGGGATGCCAGCCGGTACAAAATTCAAGAAGTCATCGGGAAAGGAAGTTATGGTGTTGTATGTTCAGCTATTGACACTCATACCGGTGAAAAAGTTGCAATAAAAAAGATTCATGATATATTTGAGCATATATCGGATGCTGCACGCATTCTCCGGGAGATAAAGTTGCTTAGACTTCTTCGACATCCTGATATTGTTGAAATCAAACATGTCATGATGCCTCCTTCTAGGAGGGAATTTAAGGACATTTATGTTGTTTTCGAGCTCATGGAGTCGGATCTACATCAAGTCATTAAAGCCAATGATGACTTGACAAAGGAGCACTATCAATTTTTCCTTTACCAGTTACTTCGAGCATTGAAGTATATTCACACCGGTATATTTTAATATCTTTTAATATCTAATAGTTACTTCTTCATGACTGATCTTATCTAAATGCACATCGTGTTGTTAATGTATCATTGCTCAGGCACTTGTCTTAAGAAAGATGTTAGGAATGTGCAAAATATGGTTTCTATCTGCAGTTGATGATGCTTTGCTTTTTCTACAAGTTTCTGCCTGATGTCAAAATTGCTCATCTAACACTTGTGTACTCAATGCAGCAAATGTCTATCATCGAGACTTGAAGCCAAAGAATATACTGGCCAATGCAAACTGTAAACTTAAAATCTGTGATTTTGGGTTAGCAAGAGTCGCTTTCACCGACACACCAACGACAGTATTTTGGACGGTATTGCACTTTCCACATGATCTCTGTTCACTTTCTACCTTTATTTATACCTATACCTTGTTGGAGAAATTTTTTTCATTTTTCATATAAAAATTCCTGGGGAAGTATGGATGATATTTTCTAACTTTATTCACATCTATAGGATTACGTTGCGACAAGGTGGTATAGAGCACCGGAGCTTTGTGGATCATTTTACTCAAAGGTATGACTTTCTCAAGGATCCTTTTTGATTGTGTATAAGTCGGAGAGAAAGTACATATGTGTAGTCTTGTTTCGTTATGCCGGCATTCATACTCATTAGCTTTGTGTGTAGAAATTGCAATTGCTTATCAACCCATGATTCATGCTTTCTGTTGTCTTCTTTTCCATCATTAGCTAAATGTAAGCCCTGAGATCAATCTATTATTAATGGATAATCTACTAGCTCTATCTGTTTCTGTTAGTTTTTTATCGCATAATGAGCTAACATATTGCGTGCAGTATACTCCGGCAATCGACATATGGAGTATAGGTTGCATCTTCGCAGAAGTATTATTAGGAAAGCCACTTTTCCCTGGAAAAAATGTTGTCCATCAGTTGGATCTGATGACCGATCTGCTTGGAACTCCTTCGCTGGATACTATATCCCGAGTAATTCTCCCTCCATAAAAGGACCTCTGAATTTCTAATTGTATTGCTTATTTGTTTCCACTAACAGTATTGTTCTGCTCGTGATTCTGTTGGATGTAGGTACGCAATGATAAGGCTAGGAGATACCTAACTAGTATGCGGAAGAAGCAGCCTGTGCCATTTGCACAGAAGTTTCCTAATGCAGATCCTTTAGCACTACGACTACTTGAAAGATTACTTGCCTTTGACCCGAAAGACAGGCCTACTGCTCAAGAGGTTTGTTATATTGTGCTCCATTTCTTGTGTGTATGTTGAAAACGAATTTAGTTTGATAATCGACTGCTTCATGATTTTCTTTTGAAACTCTAGAAGTTATGAGAGTGATGTAGAGCATCCACATTCATAGAATTATGTTGACTAGCTTGCTTAAGATTTTTAAAGTCTTTTGGTTTTTTCAGGCATTAGCTGATCCTTACTTCAAGGGATTAGCAAAGGTGGAGAGGGAACCATCCTGTCATCCTATCACGAAAATGGAGTTTGAATTTGAAAGGCGAAGAGTCACAAAGGAAGAAATCCGAGAGCTAATTTTTCGTGAGATTTTAGAGTACCATCCCCAACTTTTGAAAGACTACATAAATGGAACGGAGAGGGCTAATTTCCTTTATCCAAGGTTAGTTTATGTTACCATTTTTCATTGGTAATTTGGTATTCATATTTGATACTTCCTTCCCGAATATTTTCTCGTTAACCTTCATTTGGTATAATATATCCTACAGTGCTGTTGATCAATTCAAAAAGCAGTTTGCTCATCTTGAGGAAAATAGTGGCAAAAGTAGTCCAGTTATGCCACTTGAACGAAAACATGTATCGCTTCCAAGGTGATTTGTTAATGCAGTATCTCATTTGAGTTTTACTGCTTATTTGTTTGCAACAATTAATTGTCAACACAATGTTACTTTAGTTGAGCAGTATCTACTGTGATAAATTTTAAGATGACTAGATTAGATTCTTGTGCATATGCAACAGGAAACCAGTCTAGAGCATCTCATTCTAACTATGCAATTTAGCTCTAATTCAATCGAATCCGGATGCTGTTACATAGCAGTACATAGTGTCATAGTATTGTTTATACCTTATGGGACATTGCTGTTTTTTCTATGTAGATGTTGATGCACTTTTCTAAGATTAAGTAAATACAAAATGACAACCATGGTGAGCGAGCGAGTTGTGACATGCGATAGTTGTGCATGTTCCCTGTCTGCCAATGTTTGTTTAAGAAGCTAGGTTTTATACATGGTATGGAGGGACAATATCATTCATAGGAGGACCTAAATTATCCCTCATTCTCTTAATGCCGTCTCATGATAACTGTTCTCATTCAATTCATAAGGATCATAACTTGATAGTTACTTGTTCATACTTAGGTGACTTCATTTGATTTTACCATTGATAGGTCAACGGTTGTTCATTCGAATACGGTAGCCCAAAAAGAGCAATCAAACAATGCTTCGAGCAAAACCCGGCAACCAGCCGAGGAATATAATAACAATCAAAGAATTCCACCAGGTATGTGATTGCTATCATCATAGTTTATAACTTTCTCCGTCCCTCTCACTATATATATATCCAGAGATACATTGATCTGAGGATATACCAAAAATGACGGCGAAACCATCAGTAATATAATCACTATTCTCGACGTTTTTATCTTCAGCAAAACCCGGGAAAGTAGTTGGTCCCGTTGTCCCGTATGAGTATGGTAGTATCGTCAAGGACTCTTTCGATCCGAGGACATTCATCAGAGGTTCTTTTGTTCCTTCTCAAACCGTTCCTCCCACGTACTATTACCAAAGATCAACCACCGGACACCAAGACACCGAAAAGGGGGTGCCTTTGAAACCAAAACATGGCCCTCAGCAATGTGGAGTAAATGCGAAAATAGCACCAGACATAGCCATCAACATTGATACTAACCCTTTTTTCATGACAAGGGCAATAGGAGTGAACAAGATAGAACAAAATGATAATAATAATAACCATAGAATAGCCATTGACACGAACTTGCTTCAAACAAAAGCTCATCAATATGGCGGCATTGGTGCTGCGGCCACGGCCGCAACCGGTGCCACTGCTCATAGAAAGGTTGGACCTGTTCAGTATGGCATGACAAGGATGTTCTAAAAGAAAGGTTTGTGTTGTGAATATTGTGGCTCTTTGTGTAGAGAAAAGAAAAAGGTTTCTTGTTAATGTAGTAACTACAATATTTGGTGGTGTTTTCTCCTTTCTTGCTTCTTTCTTTCTGTGTAAAAAATGATATGAGTTAGTGCCTTCCCTAGAAAGCAAAGCTTTTTTTCTTCCCTAGAAATGATGTAAACTTTGGTTACAACAATCTGAATAAATTGGGATGTTTTCATCACTTCACACTGCATACTAAGCACATCTAATGTGTTCTTTGGGAATATTAATGACTTAATTTGTTGCTTATGTGTATTTTTGAAGTATTATTATATAGAATTTAATTTTGATGCACTCAGTATAGAACCGTTTTATACGTGCATCTAATCACATAACGTCATATTAGCAAAAATAATTATCTTTCATATTGACGGTGTAAATGGTCATCCAGGAGGACGGTTGTGATTGCACGATTGTATAAAACATTTTATACTGTCAGGACATCAAAATTAAACTTTTATTATATAGTAAAAATAGTGATTGTGAATGATTTTGGAAGTGTTAGTTTTTTCTTAGGAAAATAGACAAAATAAGCTTGAGTGTGAAGTCAACACAGGAAAATTTATTCTTTTCATCATGGCATAAGGAAAAATCTTGAATAGACTTCTTTTTTCTGCCTAGAATTGACATATTTTGTTCTTGTTGGGATATTTGGATCTTGTGGCTGATAAGAAAAGTCAGCTATCTCCAAATGAGTTGAAAAATGGTACATTTATTCTAATAAAACTAAATAGAGATTGAATAACATTGTTAAAACAAAGTAGACGCCTAATAAAACCAATAAACCATGTACATTCCAAAACAAAATCTCTAATAATAAATAAATTTTAATTTACTATTATTATTTTTTAAAATGGCTCAAATTATACTAAATTTTCTCACTTACCTATAAATATATTTATCCTTGAAATTGGTTTGGTATATGCTTATGCAACACTATCTTTAATAATAATAATAATAAAAGAGAAAACTCTTGAAAACAGTCATTTTTAGTATTTTTTCATTATTTGGTCAATATAAATACTAAATTATCTTTAACAAATAAATTTTATTAATTCATATGTACAAATTTTGAAAAACGTGAATGTAAATTGTATTGATTTATGTGTACAAAATTTTAGTAAATATAAGTGTAAATTATATATTTTTTCTGTACAAAATGTCTCTAAGTATAAATAATAATAATAATAATAATAATAATAATAATAATAATAATTTACTTAGAGTTGTTAAGTGCATACATTGCTGATATTTGATCAAAATTTACAATTATATGAAAATTTTATTTGCATTTATTTTTGAAAACTATATATCCCCTCTTTTCAGCAGAAAACAAATTAAAGAATGTCAAACAAATAAATAAAAAATAAAAGAAAAAATGAAAGAGAGTTATTTGAATGTGGATACATTTTGGCATTTACTTCATATGCAATGGAAGCACCATTGCTGCAAACTGCAGACAGCGGGACCTCACAGATTAAAGTCTGAGTGAGTTCATGTGCTCATCATTAATTAAGAGATTAATTAAACTGCTTCAAATTAAAATCCTCATTCCTACTTTCTTTATTTTTTGCACTGAATTTTTATTATTAATATTAACTGCTATTATTGTAGTAGGTTTTGTTCTATTGATTAATTAATGTTACTTGTTTAACTTCTCTAATCTTGTTTTAAACGTTTTTGTGGTGTTCTTCTTTATGCACAAACAGATTGTTCTTAGATTTAAATAAGGTCATTAATTCAATATCAATATGTTCCATATATATATAAGATATGGTATCATATCATCATCATTATTTTGTTTTTTTACGGGGCAAATTTGAGTTCTATTTAAGAGTTTATTATTGGCGAATGAATTACTGCATGGACAAAATTCGGTTTAAATGAACTAACAACTTAATTACTAGACCAATCCAAGTTGATTCATATTATCATCATTTTAATCGTGCTTAAACATGCATGTCAAATAATAATTAGTTTTTCAAGAGTTTAATTTTGTGTACCAAGTTACTAACAATGTAAAAAATTTTATAAGCATCTAATTAAATTTATATATTTAAATTTTTTTAAGTAATGAATTTTAATATTGGTAACTTTTGCAGATGTGATAATATATAATTAAATGATTATTGTATACAATTTTTAACCTTTCTTCTCTTTAAACATCAACTGGACAAAATAAATAGAAAAAAAATATATTTTTGTTTTGCCTCTTTTAAAAGAAATAAATACTTTTTTTTTTTATTTTGTAATTGACCCTAAATGTATGGATGCATGTATAAACAATAATCTTTAATTAAAAAATAATGAACACCAACAGTGAAATGTAATATATAAATGTATGGATGTATAAATTATAACCTTTAATTGAAGCAAAAATTAGACATATATATTATTCCATTTTAAAAAATTTAAGAATAAAATTTTGGCCCCACTATAGTTTGTGTCTAGCTTCGCCCTAGCCTTCTATGTAATAGTCGGAGGAAAAAAAAAAAGGAAAAAAAAAAAGAAGAGTATTTCATGATGCTCCACTAGAGGCCTACCATGTGAAAGACTTTGATTTCCTTCATAAAGATGATTTTGGGCATCTTTAATTTCTTACAAACAATGGTAAGTAAGAATGAATAATAGATAGATATAAGCCATAAATCTTATTCAAACATAACCATCATTACATCATATGATGCTACATTAATAAAATTTATACACTATTTTTCATAAAAAGAAAACTAATATGTGAGTTTGAAATAGATGATGATAGCTATATGTTAAGAAAAAAAATAAATAAATAAAACAAACAAACAAACACTGGTCCAATAAGTTAACATACAGACAAACTCACTTGAATATCCACACATTTTTTATTTCAATAAGATTATTATTAGACACAAAGTAGATATATGTATGTATGTGATATTAATTGAATTATAAATGCATGGCTCTCTGATCAGAATAACATTTTTCGTACAAAGAATAATGGGAGGTACGGATCCTCATTAGCACCAAGGAAAGAAGAAAAGATCGAGTATTACAATGGAAAAACAAAAATAATGTAAATATAAAATAATTTTATTATTTCAAAATTACCTAAATTTATAAATTTAACAAAATAATTATATAGCAGAAACTCTAAGAAGTCAGTAGTTTTTAATAATTTTAACAATTATTTAGCCAGTATAAATATTAAATTATCTTTAACAAATAAATTTTACTAATTTATATGTATAAATTGTATTGTCTCATGTGTATAAATTTTGATAAATATAAATATAAATTATATGTCATTTGTATACAAATATTTATAAATATAAATATAAATTATTATTAATTAAATATAGACTCAAAATAATAATATTTACTAGTCACATAATATTACGTAGTATTATTAATTATATAATTTTTTATAATATATATAAGAGTAAAATAACAAAAAAATCTTTAAAATTTACACTTTAATCAGATAAATTTCTAAAAAAATATATTAATAAAATTTTTTAAAATTAGTAACACTACTTTTAAATTACTTTCTAATCATTAGGATAAAAGATCTTAACTAAAACTACTTTATACATGTTTATTATTTTAAAAGACTTTATTAATATATTTTTTAAAAAACTAATCTATTTAAAATATAAATATTTTAAAATTTATTTATATTTTATTCTATATAAAATAAAAAAAAGAGGGTAATGGTGTAGTGTGTGAATGTGACAAGAAGAAAGGGATAGGAGTGGGAGTGAAGCACATGGAGTCCCATATGGCCAACACAAAAATGAAATTTGATATCTCTAAATGCAAAAAATATCAATCACCCAATCCATCCTCTGGTTTCCTTCTTGGAAACATCACCACCTCCCTCTTCTGCCTTCTCCACTACCACATGTTCTTCCATACATGACAGAAAATTAAATTGTTAAATTATAAATTTTATAAAATTAATTAACTCATTTAAAATTATAATATTAAAAAATTTTAAAATTTAAATCAAGATTTTAGCTATTATGATACATATATACAATTTTAATTTTTTTTAATATTTCCATAAATTCATAAATATAAAATAAAAGGTTCATTAATGTTATTCATCAAAATATATTTGTATAAATTATTGGATCTATCTCACAAATTTTTCGTGACTGTATATATATAAAAAAGATTTTGCTAACTAGGATGTTAAAGATATATATTAGATAAGGTTATTTATTTTAAAAAGATTTTATAATCTCTCATATTTTTTGTACAACTTAATACTTTAGCATACTTATTAAATAGTGTAAATATTGTATCCCTCTGCAATCTGTATACAACAACCATCATGTTAAGTATATGTTAAAAATCGACTATTAAATTAATTACTCATATAAAAATATATTAAAAATAAATTAAATATATATTTATACAAAATACATAATAATTAATTTAATAACTTATTTTTTTATACATAAAATTTTTATATAAGAATTCCCCAACCTTTATTACACACTATAGGCTTATAAACAAACATCAATCATCTTTTCACTAATACATCTTAATTAGTATATATTAGTGTCTTTTTCTTTCCTTTTTTTACATTTGTATCTTAGTATTTAGTTTATTTATTTATTCATTAATATTTTTCCCCTATTTAATCAAATCTTTATATTATTAAAGCAAACCTACTCAGACCTTTTTATTGTAACAATTTCTAGTATTCCGCTTATATTTGTTATTTTCTGTAAATTTTTTAAATGCTTTTTATAATTGATTCTTAATCCTTTGAAGGAACGAAAGATAATAAGAAAAGAAAAACTTCATCATTTGAAAATATATAATCTTAACATTTTTTTTTATTTTTGTTGGGGTGTGTGTTTTAAAGCTAATATATATACACTTTCATATCATTATCCTATGTCTTTGGTTTAGCAACATTTTTTTTTGTTTAAATTCCGTTTATTGTATTGATTATGTTTGATTTGTCACATGTATGTGTAACAGTTCTATCATCAATTAAGGCAATTGAATTGATATCAATATCATCCATTTAGTATGTCTGATTTGGTGCAATAATTACGTACGTGTCTTTTTAGATTATTTGATTTTAATTTTTCTTTTATTGTAAAAGGATTTTAATTTTGATCACAATAATAACAAAAAAATTATTTATTCTTTTAATAAAAATAATACAAAAATATCTTTGTTCTTTTATAAATTTTTTTAAAGATTTCGTTATTATATATTTTAATATAATATTTTTTAAAAATAAATAAAAACAAATAATTGATCGAAATATTCCAATTGTCATGTTTTTATTCATCCATATATTTTATTATATCAGTATGTTTATAAATTAATTAGCGTATCAAAGTATGCACAATAATATAAATAATAATTAACAAGTACAATGCACTATACGAATTTTTAAAATTTAATTTGTTTTACGTACTTACATAAATCCATTCAATTTATATTTATATATATAGTCTATTTTATTGTGTAAATAATTTTGAATTTTATATATATATGAAATTCGTATATGATTTAATTTATATAAATAGCCACTATGTGTGAATCTATTATTCCATAAAAGCAAGTTGCATGTCTGACATATCTCGTGCGAAAAATACTTATAGAATTAATGTAAATTCTAATTACAATCGTAATTACTAATTACCCATATTTTTATATAAATTTTCAGTAGAATAATGTTAGGCAATCTAATTTTTTTCAGCCAACTTTAATTAAATTTTATAAATTATTTTGTTTATCTTCAGTTTTATATCAAAATATTAGCTTAATTATTCTGTTAGTTTTTATAGTTTTACAAAATTTTTAATTAGATTTTTATATTTTTTTTCTTTTAATTGGGCCTCTGTATCAAATTTTTTTCTCAATTAGGTCCTGCTTGATAGTAATTGGTTTCATTGTATAGGGATCTAACTAAAAAAAATTGGTGCAGAAATTTAAATAAAAAAAAACATAGAGACTCAATTGAAAAAAATTTAGTATAGAGATTCAATTAAAAAAAATATAGGAATCTAATTAAAAATTTTGTAAAATTATAAAGATTAACAGAGTAATTAAACTTAAAATATTATAATCATAAAATTTAAATTATATATTAAATTCTAAAGTTAGTTAATTTGAATTAATTAATATTAATTTCCTATATTTATTTAAGTATTGTAGATATGATTTATGATTATAATTAGTTTAAAAACTAAAAAGACACATGCACGTTAAAACATTGAATAATTTAAAGCAAATGAAAAAGGTTAATGAGATATTAGTATTGGGATTGATAAGAATAAAAATTGATTAAGAAGCGGCTAATAATAATAGGGGAAGGGTTTTGTGGGGCTCAAGGGTGGGGTCAGTGGAAAGCATACACGTGGCATTCATGCGAAGATTCATATGAAAGAGAATGGAGAGGCACATGGGTGAGTCTTAGCTTCAAGGATTCCATGTGAGCACATGTGCTTTCTTCCCCTTCTTTTCTGTCTTCTCGGACTAGTGGGACCATTTTTTTTAACTGCTTATTTATAATCAAATATTTTTATATATAAATATAATAATTTAATTTTGATGTATCGAAAATATAAAATATTTTACTAATAAACTATAGTTTAAATGTCCTTTTATATTTATTTAGAGGTAAATTCGGGTCTTATTTTTAATTTAAAAAAATATAAAATATTTTATACACATATAAAACAATTAATATTAAATAATAAAAATAATAGTTAAAGTGTATATATATTATTTTAAATATTTTAATTAATGAATTTTTATTTTTCACTCATATTTACACTTTTTTTGTATATGTGTGTGCTTCTAATTATTTATACCTCTTAAATAAATATAGAAAAATTATATTATTTGAACTATAACATATTGGTAAGATATTAGTAAAAATACTTACATTATTACAATAAAAAATTAAAAATATTATCTATATAAATCACTAAAATTTGTTTACTTTTTAATTTAGATATGAAAAAAAAATAGTATAAAACACAGTTATAAAATATATGAGTACTTTACGTAATTGTAGTGTTAAAAGTAAATTAAACTTTTCGATTTGTATTTAAAAAAGTAAAAAAATTGCAATACACAAATTGAACTGTCTGATTTATGTTTTAGATAATTAAAAAAAATTAATATTAAAATTGGACCATCTGATTTTTATTTTTAAAATTAAAAAAATAAAAAATACAAATCAGATCCTCCAATTTTTTCTTTCACACAAATCCGATTCGAATTGTGTTTTTAATTCTTTTAATAAAAAAATTAGACAGTCTGTTTTTTTTATTTCATAATTAAAAAAAAAACTGTTTCCATATTCATATTTAGTACTATCCACTTCTATAATTATGCATAATACACACAATTTACATATCAAAAAAAAGGGTAAAAAACCATATTAAGCCAAATGAGTCAAAAAATAACGTAAATACGCCAAAGCAAAAATCGTTTCAGCAATAAGCCAGAAGCTATTTTTATATAATTCGAACCAGCTTGGTTCGAACTCCATTTCTACATAATTCGAACCAGCTTGGTTCGAATTATATACAAACACATACACACACATAATTCGAACCAGCTTGGTTCGAATTACACATAATTCGAACCAGCTTGGTTCGAATTACACACAAACACACGCACACACTAATTCGAACTTGGTTCGAATTACACACAGTAATTCATGGTATAATTCGAATTATGCTGTTAAAAAATTAATAATTTATTAAAAAAATTTATTAAAAAATTTATTAAAAAATTAATAATTAAAAAATTAAAAAATATATTTTTATTTCATACGTTAAAAAAAAGTTAACAAAATATTTAATTACGAGACTTCTTTAAAATATTAATGAGCTATCAATTTGAATTCCATACAATACTTTTCTGTCCATTTTTAATAGTTCATGAATATTTTTTAATAAATTTTTTTAAATTATACTACAAAAAATATTTTATCATATGCAAAACAATTTAAAAAAATGGCTTAAAAATGTTAGGAGTACTATAAAAATTTGTAATGTTATAATAACTTAGGTAAATACATGCATGTACTCAAATTTTAAATAAAATACTCTACATAGTCAATAATAATTTAAAAATGAAAGAAAATATTTTATTCCATACAAAATAATTAAAAAATATATTTTATTCTATACAAAATAATTTTAAAAAATGGCTTAAAAGATGTTATGAGTACTATAAAAGTTTGTAATATTCTAGTGATTTAGGTAAATACATGATAAAAATATTTTTCTTTAATTTCTAAATTATTAGTGACTATGTGGAGTATTTCTTTAATGTCCTAAGTCATTAGGACATTACAAATTTTTATAGTACTTCTAACAGCTTTTAAGCCATTTTTTAAATTATTTTGCATAGAATAAAATATTTTTTGTGGTATAATTTAAATAAATTTATTAAAAAATATTCATGATAATTTTTAATAAAATTATTTAAATTATATGGTGAGATATTACATGATTCGAATTACGCATAGGGAAGTTCGAATTACTCTGATTCAAATTATATGGTGACCAATTCGAATTCTATACATACTCTTCTGCCCATTCTTGATAGTTCATAAATATTTTTAATAAATTTATTTAAATTATACCACAAAAAAATATTTTATTCTATGCAAAATAATTTAAAAAATGGCTTAAAAGCTGTTAGAAGTACTATAAAAATTTGTAATGTCCTAATGACTTAGGACATTAAAGAAATACTCCACATAGTCACTAATAATTTAGAAATTAAAGAAAAAATATTTTTATCATGTATTTACCTAAATCACTAGAATATTACAAATTTTTATAGTACTCATAACATCTTTTAAGCCATTTTTTAAAATTATTTTGTATAGAATAAAATATATTTTTTAATTATTTTGTATGGAATAAAATATTTTCTTTCATTTTTAAATTATTGACTATGTAGAGTATTTTATTTAAAATTTGAGTATATGCATGTATTTACCTAAGTTATTATAACATTACAAATTTTTATAGTACTCCTAACATTTTTAAGCCATTTTTTTTTAAATTGTTTTGCATAGGATAAAATATTTTTTGTAGTATAATTTAAAAAAATTTATTAAAAAATATTCATGAACTATTAAAAATGGACAGAAAAGTATTGTATGGAATTCAAATTGATAGCTCATTAATATTTTAAAGAAGTCTCGTAATTAAATATTTTGTTAACTTTTTTTTAACGTATGAAATAAAAATATATATTTTTTAATTTTTTAATTATTAAATTTTTTAATAAATTTTTTAATAAATTTTTTTAATAAATTATTAATTTTTTAACAGCATAATTCGAATTATACCATGAATTACTGTGTGTAATTCGAACCAAGCTGGTTCGAATTAGTGTGTGCGTGTGTTTGTGTGTAATTCGAACCAAGCTGGTTCGAATTATGTGTAATTCGAACCAAGCTGGTTCGAATTATGTGTGTGTATATGTTTGTATATAATTCGAACCAAGCTGGTTCGAATTACGTAGAAATGAAGTTCGAACCAAGCTGGTTCGAATTATATAAAAATAGCTTCTGGCTTATTGCTGAAACGATTTTTGCTTTGGCGTATTTACGTGATTTTTTGACTCATTTGGCTTAATATGGTTTTTTACCCCAAAAAAAATGGACCAAATTTATAATATATATTTTATATTTTAACACGTATGTTACGCCAATAACTAATTTTAGTGCACAAAAATCTTAGTAGCTATACGAATCCTTGCAAGTACAATGGAGTAATGTGAATACATATATTGATTATATTCTCACTCCAACTAAATTATATAGCTCATACTTTATAAGAGTATCTTCATATTAAATAGAAATCGTTCAGATGTCGTCTTTGAAGATCAGGCACGTATTTAGGATACAATTAGTGAATCTTTTCAGGTTTATCGCATGCACTCAATACTATATATATATATAAGGAGTAATACTTTGCTTTTAAAATATGACATTTTAATCTTAATTCTTATATTTCTTAAACACAAATTAACTTAAGTATCCAAGTCTTTTATAAATATCTCACATCAATCGATCAAAATCCAGAGTTTTAAAAAAAATTCATGTCTCCCTCGTAGAAGAGTTCGATCAGATAGATAACCCCTGACTAAACACTTTCAAATTAAATGCAATATATATCATGCATACATGTCTAAATATGATATGATTTAATTTATTGTTAAATATAATAATTAATTTTCACTATTTAGCATTTTAGCTTGTCCACAGCTGCTAAAGACAAACCACGTAAATATAAATACAATAACGTAACATCACACATAATTAAAAGAGAGTTACTTAGATAAAGACATTTAAAACGTTTTTTTTAAAAGATATTTTTTAGTAATTAAATTTTAACACATATAATCGATTAAATTATGTTATTTTTGTAAAAGTTAGGTCAGATAAATTAATTTGATCAAAAAAATTGTGAATCAAATATTGAATTAGTCTAAATTAATATTATTCTTTATAGAAAATAACTACAATACCCTTATTATAAAAAATGACTAAAATACTCTTATTATATATATTAATTTTGAGAATCCTAAATTATAGTTCTTTACTTCTCTGTCATTATATATATATAATAGGAGTATTTTAGTCATTTTCTATAATAAGAATAGTATAGTCATTTTTTATAAAAAAATAATATTAATTTATATTAGTTTAAGATTTGATTTACCATTTTTTCGATTAAAATAATTTATCTAACCTAATTTTGACAAAAATAATACAACTTAATCAATTATATGTGTTAAATTTTAATTAATAAAAAACATCTTTAAAAAAACGTTTTAGACATCTTTATCTGAGTGGCTCCCTAATTAAAAATGTAATAAACATTTGTAATATATTTGTTATAGTAATTACAGTTATTACAGTAGTTATAATATTTAAAAAAATATATTAAAATTATTAAAATTAAAATAATATTTTTATTATTTAATAATATTTTTAAACAATATTATTGAAAAATATTATCAATTTTGTTTGAAAAAAAAGGAAGTTGTTTATGGAATATTAAGTTCTTTCCAATTCCCATGGTTAGCCATTGAATTATATATATATATTATTTATTTATTTATCTTATTTTCATGATATTCTTCAGTTGATAGACAATGCATGATTAATTTATGGTAGATTGAAATTTTATTTAAAAAAAAAAATACATACTCAAAATATGATTCAAAATTTGAAGAGTTTATTGGAGCTAGGTAACAAGTATCATGGATTACTGGAAATAATGGAAAAAATTTTCAGAGGGCAAATATAAAAAACCCCAGTGGCTAGTGGGACCATGGCTTCGTTGTCAATTTGTAATTGATTGAAATTTTTAATTATTATTTAATTCCCATTCTATCCCTCTTCTTCTAATTCCCTCTCTTCTCATAATAAACACACACACACACTCTCTTACACTCACAAGAACAATGGGAGAAGGCGAAGACAACGCAGAAGAACCACAGATAATCTCGATCACCATGCCACCACCATTTCACCACCACGACAAGAAGCAGGCCGCATTGCATGTTCTACGGCGAGGCCGGAGGCGGCGGAGGGAAGAAGAAAAAGAAGAAGAAGAAGACGACCATGACGATGTGAAGAAAGAGGAAGAAGAAGAAGAGGAGAGAGAAGAGGTAGAGAGAAAGATTGAAGCATTGAAGAAGATAGTGCCAGGTGGCGAGTCAGTAGAAGGAGTTGAGAAGCTCTTCGATGAAACCGCCGGTTACATACTCTCTCTTCGCTGCCAACTCAACACTCTTAGGGCTCTTGCTGCTTTCTTTCACAATCTCCACCAAAACACCAATTAACCTTAACTTCGAGGTTAATTAATTCTCCTTAATCATCATCAATCAATGGCTCATTAGTTAGATTCTTAGTTTTTTTTTTTTTTTTTTTTTTGTTTCTGTACTTTGGTTGGGATCAAGAAAAATATTTCCCTTCTTCTTAATTAGATTTATTTATTTAACTTTGTACCTGTTTTTTTGGGGGACGGTTACTAGTTATATATTATGTTATTTACTATTTAGTATAAACTCAAGTTTGGTTAAATTCATCGTAAAGTTGATAGTCGAGAGTTGTTACATGATAATTTAATCGAACTTGTTAAATTATTCAATGATTTTTAAATATTAGTTTCATATAAAGTTAACTACATCTCAATTTTTACTTTCTACCGTGTTATTCTATCAGAGAAAGTTTAGGAGGCCAACACTTTTATTAAAATATGGTCCGCACTTTACCATAAAAAAGAAAACGATTAATCTTACACCATTAGATGTCATCTCACACTATTAAAAATATTAATAATAGCTAATTAATATCTAAACATCACAAATTCTGCTGATCCTTACCACTCTTCTTTTATCTAAATGCTATATAATATCTTGAGGAGAGAGGTCTTATGCTGAGTAAATGGCTATTACTCATCGTCAGGATCTTATTTGGTTATTTTTGGTGTACGTACTCACCTTAAATTGATGAGAAATGTTAGATTTTTTTTCATTTATCTTTATCTTATATTTGGAGCTAATTATTTATTTTTTAAAATATTTTATTAAATTTATTTTGATGAAATAAAATGTGATTAATGGAAAGTAAGTGTAAGTCCATTTTAAGAAAAATGTGAATGTGTCATACATCTGGTTTCAGTTGATGATATCTGAGGTAAAGTTAGAATGAATGGGTGAAAGCTTATGAGACATGTGATGTTCCTTCTCATGTGTAAGTGGGCTATAATATTGCAGGGTTTTCCACCTTGGTCCAGTGGGCCACTCTATTTTGTCCAAAAATCTGGATGGGAATCACATTATTATTATTATTATTATTATTATTATTATTATTATTATTATTATTACAAAAGTGAAAAATAGAACATACACATGTTGTCATTGGCCACTTTTTCTCTTCTTTTCATCTTTTATTTTGGAAAGGTTTTTTATTTTGAGAATTTTGAAAAAAGAATGTCATATACACCACTTTTAATATATTTTCTATTTTTTTATATCAAAGTGTAATTAATAAGAAATTAAAAAAATTTGTCATTTATATCATAATAAATATTTATTTAACAATGTATTACAAAGTAGTATGAATATAATTTTTTTTAGAACAGGATTGTTTGACTTTTTAGTGTTTTAGCTATTAACTTAGAATCGAAATGCATTGCATTATAAATATACTGAAAAAGATAGAGGATTCAAGTTGTAGGGCTAAAGAATTCACATGGCTTATCTTATTATCCGAGGTGGAAAAATGTAAAATAAAATTACATGGTTGGTGACTTATATCATTATAACATGCATGTGAAAAAAATTAGTATTAAAAGATAATTATCTCTTTTATAAGATTTTGACTTAAAAAAATAGTCCATTTTATAGGACATATCTTCAAATGTGAAATTAATAAATTAAATAGTTAAGTGCAAATTTCAATTTTTAGTATTGAGTTTGTAACATAATTCATTTGGAGAATTGGAGTTGCATTTCAATCCTGCTGGAGCAACTTTTGTTAGGTACATTTTAAAACCCAAGTTAAAGTGCTTTTTAGTTATATTCTTCTTTTAAGTGACAAAAAAAACTTTTTTTTTTCTAAAAAGCTAACACTCTTTAGCTTAAAAAAAAAGAAAATTTGTTCATAATAAATTTGCTATATTTCACAAGTTTATCCATATTCCGAGTATAATGTGTCTCCATACTTAGGGTCGGAGCCAAGTCTAATTTTAATTTTTTACATTCAAATTATATGTAAATTTCAGTTTAATTTTTTTTTTAAATTTTATTTTAATTTTAGTTTATTAGATAAATATTTTTTATCTCTTCTAATATTTTATCTAGTTCTACCCTATCATATTTGATGATGCCTAAATATAAAACAGACAAACTATAAAAAAACTAAACGAAGTATCTCATTAATTGCCATATATATTAGTAAGTGTGACGACGTTAAGAACTTAATCTAACATATAAAAAAAAAATAATTTAAAAGATGAAAATTCATAAATTTATATTTTTATTTTGTGTCTCTTATTTAGTTTTCTTTTTAAAGTATTTTTGGTAGTCAATATAGCATTTTACGAGAATTTAACGATATTTATATATATATACAAAAATATTATATATAGATTAAAATGAGTTATTATATATTTATATATAAATATATAATTTATTTTAGAGTAAAATATTATTTTTGTTCTCAACGTTTGGGATAAGTCTTAAAGTTGTCCCTAATGTTTCAATCGTCCTATTTAAATTCCTAACGGTTTAAAACTGACTCAATATTGTTCTACCGTTAGGAATCTATTAACAGAATTGACGGGGGCACAAAATTGAGACAATTTTGAAACGTTAGAAACTTAAATAGGACGAAAATGTTGGGGACAAAAATGATACATAGAAATAAATTTTAATTTTATCCTTCAATAATATCAATTTTTTACTATACATGGTATTCAATTATTTTTTAATCACATCTAAATAAATTACACTTAATCATATTACTTTAATTTTAAATAATTTTTTTTATAATTTTACTCTTAACGATTTTTACTTATCATGAAATATTTGTAGAATGACTAGTATATAAACTTGCAGAAAAGAAAAAAATAATATATATATATATATACAATAAAATATAAAAAATAATATTTTGTCTTTAATGTATCAAAATTCTTTAAAATTATAAAAAATAAATTTATTTAAAATAAAAATAATGTGATTAAGTGTAATTTATTTAGATGTAATTAAAAAATAATTGAATATTATGTATAGTAAAAAATTAATATTATTGAAAGATAAAATTAAATTAAAATTTCTTTTATGTATCGTTTTTGTCTCTAACGTTTTCTTCCTATTTAAATCCCTAACGTTTCAAAATCGTCTAAATTTTGTCTCGCCGTCAATTCTGTTAATGAATCCCTAACGGCAGGACAACATAGAGTCAGTTTTAAAACATTAGAAACTTAAATAGGACGATTGAAATGTTAGGGACAACTTTAGGACTTACTCCAAATATTAGGGACAAAAACGATAATTTAATTTTTTTATTTTAAATATATTTTATATTTTAATATATATTTTATATTAATAACTAATTTTAATGATTAATTTGATATATTTAATATGATTCATATATATACAAATATACGAAAAACCCATAAATTTAATGTTTTAAAGTTTTGAGTAGTAAGCGAGGTCTTAAATAAGATATGGCGAGATCCAAAAAAGATGAGAGGTAGACCATGCCCTGGCATTCTATTTTAGCAGCATAGTTTGTGGAAAACCCATGTTGTTCACACTTGACACATTATAACAACCAAAGTCTTAGGGACAGTCACATTCACACCAAGCTAGCCTCCGTCTTTTCTGGAGAATTATGAATTTATGCTTCATGACTAGACTGTAATGCCACCACCTTATCAAATGTTTTTGTAATTTAATTTATTTTTAATATATATTTTATACTTTGATATATATTTTATATTAATAATTAATTTTAATTATTAGTTTTAATGTATGCCTAATATAATTATATACTTATTTATGAAACTAGTGTTTTTTGCAAAAATTTATTACTGACGGAGAATTTATTACGTCATGGACAACCTTGATTAGTTTAAAAAAGTTATGCGTTAAATTGAGTTTTTAAGAGAAAAATAATCTAAAATTTGGAAGAAGTTAAATGTGTGACATAAAATAAGTCTGAAAAGTTATTACTTTTATTAAAATTTGGCCACTAAATAATTTCACATTATTGAATAAAATTTTACATTATTAAAAATATTAATAATAACTAATTAATGACAAATCACAAAATTTATTGATCTTCTATCACTAATTTTTGAAAAAAATATAATTTATAAGAAAAAAAAATTTATACAACAGAATCAGCATAAAGTCATGAATTCCTCTCTCTAGTTTCTTGACTTGTTAACCATCTAATCAATCTGCATAGGTATGTAGGCTATGTCGATAAATAATCACTGATTAATTGACTTTATTACTCATTATAATCACCATGTATACAACAACAACGAAGCCACGAAGGTTTAATTTTACATAGTCCTATAATTATATTTATTTTTTTATAATTATTTACATAATTAATATAAAAAATAATTATTTTTATTTACGTAACATTAGATAATTAAATACATGTGTAAAATTATACTCGCAGTTAATGAATAACCAACATAAAAAGTTGTCATATTTGTATTTTAAATTATTAATTATGTTTATTCATAGGTCAACCACTTAATTTTTCTGCTCTGGTCAGAGGGGTTAACCACCTAATCAAGATTTTTCTTTCCTTTTTTTTTTTCCGCTTAGGGTCAACAAGAAATCATAAATGAAAATGATTGCTAAAGAATGAGTTGAGGCCTTCCTTTTTTGGGCCAAAAGTCCACACACTTGATATGATAGTTCCCACACTGAATTGAATACTAATGTGCAAAAAAAAAAATAAAATTGAATACTAATTATTTGATGTGACCATTGACCAAAAACAATTTTAATAACCCAGAAAATATTGACAAAAATGATGAGTAAAAGGGCTCAATATTCGTCCAAATCCAATACGTGGATGCATGATTCTTTAAAAATAAAAATTCACTTAATCAAATTAGGTTGGTCTAATAGTTAGTTCATTAGTCTACTTAAACAAGTATCAGAAGTTTGAATCTTGCCTTGTGTATGCAGCAACTTATTAACCAACAACAAACTTTTAAATGAAACTCAGTACTGCGACGAATTAGTCCTTGACTCCCCGAATTGGGGAATACCGTAAAAAACCAAATAAAAAAAAGTCACTTATCATCATACAAAATTAATAATTAAAAGTTATTAAATAATAATTTAATCAATTATCTAATATATTTTAGTTATTAATTTTACAGAAAAATATCTACAAATGAATTTTTATTTTTTCTAAAAGATGTCAAGAGTGCAACTATTCAATTTGATTACTCATCTAGGCAAAAAATAAAAACTAAAAACATAAAGTTTAATAATTAATAAAACACAGAATAAAAAATTTTAGTATGATTGGTTAATAAGTAAAATCTCTATAAATTGAAATTTAAATGTTATTTGGATGCAATTTTAATTATGAATTCCACTTTTTCTCTTGTGCAGTTTTGTAATTCTTCACTTTTAATATTGAGCGCTTAATTAGAAAAAAAAGAAAAAAAAAAAAGAAGCAAAATCGAATTGAAGCACTAAAAAAGAGTAACATGTATGAAGAAGAGCTGTACATGACATTGACCCCACATTCAATGGAGCATTTCGTTCTAATATATCAGCCGTTCATTATTTCATTTATGCTCTCACTTGAAAAAGAAATTATAAATAATTCAATCAAATTAATTTCATTATTTTTAGTCAAATGAAAAAAAAAAACCCAAAAAATTACTATCTATGAGATCTTTGACCCCATAATAGTTGCCAAAGTTTAAATAAACATCAACAATGTATTATTAAAAATAAAAAATTACTCTTTCAATACATAAATAAAAATAAATTATTCGTGATAAGCCTCTTCCCCTTTTATGAGATTCTATTCCTTGTTTCCCTTTCAATTTCAATTTTTGCAGGAACTTTTTTTTTTTTATTTGAAAAGTGAAAAGGATAAAGCGAAGATATTTTGAAACAGACTCAGTCACTAACCACCCCAAACCCTAAACCACACTATTACACTCTGCACTCTGCGCTCTATTTTGTCGCTTTCCTGGAAAATCATTCCCATTTTTCCCGGAAAATTCGTTCCCCAATCTCTTCTGACCGCACACTCCAAGGTTCTACTCCATCTTCAACAATTCTCAGTTCCGCTGTTTGCTTGCTCAGTAAATTTTTGAAAACAAAATTCTTCGATCGTTTCTTGATTTTTCTTTTATCAATAACTTCAAGTTACTTTACTTCAATGCTTTTGCTCAGTTTTAAATTTTCTCGGCGGCCAAACAGCACCGTCGTATTTTCAATTTGTTCTGCTTTGCGCTGTTGGTTTATATTTTCTTCTTTTTACTTTTTCGATTTTTGTTTCTGCAGAGTTAGAGCGTGGAAACGATGGCGGAAGATAACTTTTCGAATGGTGTCGATGAACGGTCGAGGATCGAGGCTTTGGAGAGGGAGAGGGATGAGCTTGCAAGCGAGAGCGCGGAGAGGAAGGAGCAGATCAAGAAGCTCACGATGGAGATCGAAGGACTCCGCAGCGATGGCGATGAGATGAGGGAGAAGGTTCTCGCGATGGAGAAGGAGTTGGAGCAGTTGCGCGATGTAATTAAGCCCTCAAGTGCGAGGGCCGCGAGGCTGGCGGAGCTGGAGACAGAGATGTCGAGGCTCCATCGTGACGCCATATCGAATATGAACGCCGCCGTGGAGTTGGCGGATGAGACCGCTGAGGTCAGCAAGCTGCTACGGAAGAACAAATCCAAGGTGGAATTGCTGAAGAAGGACAAATCTGAGAATGAAGAGAAAATTAGGGATTCGGAGAAGAAAATTGGGGCTCTGGAGAAAAAAGATGTTGATGAGAGGAACAAGCGGACTAGGGTTGAGGAGGAGTTGAGGGAGAAGATTCAAGAGAAGGAAAAGGAGGTTTTGGAATTAGGGCAGAAGATTAAGGAAGTGGAGAGCTTTGCAAATTCGAAGAGCTCGGATATGGAGGAGTGGGTTAAGGAGAAACTGAGCTTGCAGGAGGCACTGAAGAAGTCTGAGGAGAGAGAAAAGAGCTTGGAATTGTTTGTTGCTCGGTTGAAGGAAGAAGCAGGGGTGGCTGAGAATGTGATCAGAGGACTGAACCAGAAGGTTGATACTGTGAATGGTGGAGTCAATGGAAATGGGGTTATTGCTAGGGATGGGAAAGGGGTGAAGGGTTTGAATGTTCAGTGGCCTGTGGTGGCAGCTGGTTCTACTGTTGTTGCAGCTGCTGCTGTGATCTGTGTCTTCTTTGGAAAACGTAGGTGAGAAGAAATAGGATTAGAATTTGAAGGATGCGGGAGGGTTCTATAGGTTAGGTTTTATGTTACTAGGGTTTATGTTTACAAAAAAAATATGTTTCAATTTTGGTTGATCCATGAAAATAGTGACGATGATGGTTTCTTATATGGCTGATATGTTTATCAAGCCTGTGAATTTTGATTTCTTGTTGAAAACTTGGAATACTTGTTGGTTGTTAGCAATTTCTTCTGAGGAATTAAAACAGAATTTTGTGTGTTGAGCAATGCTCTGTTAAATGCAGATGCTAGGTTTTGTTTTTTTGTACTGATTATGAGTCTAATATAGTTCATTTTGAAGTTTGGCTCTAATATGTCAATGGCAGAGTTGAGTTGAGATTACGTTTTATTTATTTATTTTTTTTTCTCTTGGTAGTTATGTCATTTTTGTTTGTGTGTATGATAATAGATATTTCACAAGTTTCTCTTGCCAATGTCACAAGTTTCTAGAATTGATCTCTTTGAAAGTCTATTCCATAGTGATATGAATAAAACGTCAACTTCGTAAGTGAAAATTCTCTAAATTGGTTATGAAAAGATTCTTTTAATCAAATTTGACTTTCAAGTATATTAAGTTGATTACACTAGTTTTTTTGGTATTTTCATGTTGATGACATCAAAATTTGTTGATATAATATATTAAGTGACATTATAATATACATCTAAAACATATTAAGTGGCATCATAATATACACTTAATAGTTTTAATTGGTTAATAATATGATAAATTCATAAAATTAGATCAAATTTTTTTCGATTTAGAGTTAGTTTAATCTAATTTTATAAATTTATCATATTAGCAGCTAATTAAAAATGTTAATTATGTGTTACAATCAGTATGATATTACTTAACGCGTTATATTAGTAAACTTTTATGTTATCAGTTTTGATTAAAAAATATTTTAAAAATTAATTTAAAAAACGAATATTTTTTTAGGACAAATTTGACTATTTAATGACAGGGAAATTCGCAGAACATGTGCCTTAAAACATAGAATGTGCTGCCGCATATCATATCTGCTTTTGATGCTGCCACATATTAATGTAGTAATTGTAAAGCAATTTTCACATCATAGAGAGAAAAAGAAAAGGTGCAATTTTCTGGTGATAATTTAAAAGATGAGAGATTCATAAATTTACATTTTTAAATTGTTCTCTTATTTAATTTTTTAAAAGTATTTTTGGTAGTCGATATAACATAATTTAACGATATATATATATATATATATATATATATATATATTAAAATGAGTTATATATTTATATGTTAAATTAAATTTACTTAAAGTTAATAACTAAAAGTCGTTAGATAAAAATTTAGTTAAATAAGTCAAATCATCTAACGGTGTTAGTTATCAACTTCATATAAAGTCGACTGGATATGAATTTTTACCATCTAAAATTTGAAAGAAATTAAGTGTGTAACATAAAATAAGAGAAAGTCTAAAAAGTTAGCATTTCTATTAAAATTTAGCTACTAAGTAATTCCACACTATTGAATGAAATCTCACATTATTAAAAATACCAATAATAATTAATTAATGACAAAACATAAAATTTATTAGCCCTCTAACACTAATTTTTGAAAAAAATATAATTTATAAAAAAAAATAGCTTTTATATAACAGAAACAGCATAAAGTCATGAATTTCTCTCTCTAGTTTCTTGACTCGTTAACCATCTAATCAATCTGCATAGGTATGTAGGCTACGTTGATAAATAATCACTGATTAATTAACTTTATTACTCATTATAATCATTAATCACCATGTATACGACAACAACAATAAAGGTTTAATTTTACACAATTATATAATTATATTTGTTTTTTTAGATAACTATTCACATAACTAATATAAAAAAATAATTATTTTTGTTTACGTGGTATTAGATAATTAAATGTACGTATAAAATTATTTTTACCCTGGCAATTAATGAATAACCAACATGAAAAGTTGTCGTATTTGTATTTTAAATTATTAATTATGTTTATTCATAGGTCAACCACTTAATTTCTCTGGTCAGAGGGGTTAACCACCTAATCAAGATTTTGCTTTCCTCTTTTTTTTTTCGGTTAGGGTCAACAAGAAATCATAAACGAAAATGATTGTTAAAGAATGAGTTGAGGCCTTCCTTTTTTGGGCCAAAGTCCACACACTTGATATGATAGTTCCCACACTGAATTGAATACTAATGTGTAGAAAAAAAGAAAAACATTGAATACTAAATATTTGATGTGACCATTAACCAAAAACAATTTTAATAACCCAGAAAATATTTACAAAAATGATGAGTAAAAGGGCTCAATATTCGTCCAAATCCAATACGTGGATGCATGATTCTCTAAAAATAAAAATTCACTTATCATGATGTAAAATTAATAATTAAAAGTTATTAAATAATAATTTAGTCAAATTATTTAATATATTTTAGTTATTAATTTTATACAAAAATATCTGCAAATGAATTTTTATTTTTTCTAAAAGATGTCAAGGGTGCAACTATTCAATATGATTACTCATCTAGGCAAAAAATAAAAATAAAAAAATGAAGTTTAATAATTAATAAAACACAGAATAAATTTTTTTAGTATGATTGGTTAATAAGTAAAATCTCTATAAATTGAAATTTAAATGTTATTTGGATGTTATTTTTATTATGAATTCCACTTTTTCTCTTGTGCAGTTTTGTAATTCTTCACTTTTAATATTGAGCGCTTAATTTGAAAAAAAGAAAGAAAAAAAAAAAAGAAGCAAAATCGAGTTGAAGCACTGAAAAAGAGTAACATGTATGAAGAGCTGTACATGACATTATCCCCACATTCAATGGAGCATTTCATTCTAATATATCAGCCGTTCATTATTTCATTTATTATGCTCTCACTTGAAAAAGAAATTATAAATAATTCAATCAAATTAATTTCATTATTTTTAGTCAAATGAAAAAAAAAACCCAAAAAATTACTATTTATGAGATCTTTGACCCATAATAGTTGCCAAAGTTTAAAAAACACATCAACAATGTATTATGAGATGTGCTAGTTCAGCAGATTTTGTAGTTTATAGTCATCAATTAAATATTAATAACATTTTTAATAGTGCATATAAGATTTTAGGGCAAAAAACATAAACAAGCTAAAGGGGGTTCAATTTGACACAAATAAGCCAAAGCAAATTCCGTTTCAGCAATCAACCAAATGACATATCTATATAGTTCGAACCAATTAGGTTCGAACTCACTTTGAACATAATTCGAACCAAATAGGTTCGAATTACACGTACAGGCCAAATCTACATAAATCGAACCAAATTGGTTCGAACCATAATTTCATTATTCGAACCTATTAGGTTCAAATTACACTGAGCATAAATCGAACCAGAGCGGTTCGAATTAGTGAGGACCAGAGCTGTATATATATGGTCTGAACGTGAGTTGCTATCATTAGAGGTGGTTTACATAGCTAGTGAGGAGAGTTTCGCAGTGTTGGTTCACCACAAAGGGTCCATTAAGAAGAAAACTCGTTCTGGTGTGAAGTTCACTGATAAGGATCCTCTCTGTATTATCGTGACGCCTACGACAAGGTATGAGGACCTTGTTAGCTCTGTACTGCTGAAACTTGGTCTAGAAGGTGTGAAACGGGTTAAGAAGTTTTTTTTATCGATTTCCAATCACGGTGCTCTAGAACACCGTAACGTACGATTGTTTCACGATCGGGAGTGATGAGGACTTGCAGGTCATGTTTCATTGTCGCCGGCAGTTTCCAGAGGTGAGGACACCAGAGCTGTTGGCGAAGTTGGTTGACGTGGTGTCCAGCTCGGGAGGTTCGAACCGGAATACCACCACTTTAGCCACGGTTTCCGGTTCTAGCTCCAGACCTGCCGTTGCGTCTTCCTCCGTCCCTGCGTACGAGCCACCCCTCCAACCTGTTGCATCCCCTTTGTTCGCTGTTGATCTACACGGCAGTGTAGGCGACGAGGTCGGACAAGGGGAGTATCTGCCGACATCTTTACAGTGTGCTGCACCGGCTGGGGTTGGAGATGGATTCTTGGATGATCCAGAGGACGATGATGTCGAGTCGGACACGATTGCTGATGACAATGGGGATGATGTTGGAGCAGGTGAGCCTGCTGGGGTAGGCGGTGGTTCTAGCTCTGCACGCAGCAGTACCCCTCGTATTTTTCCTCTTTGGACTTGGATGCCATGAGGCAGGAGAGGGTTGCTGGGTAGCCGGCTGGATTTGGCGCTAGAGATGCTGAAGGGTCTGCAGGTCTGATAGAGTTTCAGGTTGGTCAGCAATTTCCGGATAAAGAAGAGGCCCTGTTAAGTGTCAAGACTTACAGCATACGGCGAGGGGTACAGTACAAGGTGGTGGAGTCCGACTATCGCCGGTATGTGGGCAAGTGTTCTGAGTTCGGCAATGGGTGCACATGGTTGATTCAGCTCAGTCTCCGACAGCGCAAGGGGATTTGGGAGGTCAAACGTTACAACGGACCGCATACTTGTCTCGCGACCTCCATCTCCAGCGACCACAGGAGTTTGGATTACCATGTGATCTCGGCATTTGTTATGCCAATGGTTAGGGCTGATGCATCCGTCAGCATCAAGGTGCTCCTAAATGCCACCGCCGCACACTTTGGGTTTAGGCCGACTTATAGGAGGGTCTGGTTGGCGAAGCAGAAGGCTGTTTCCCTCATCTATGGTGACTGGGATGAGTCGTACAACGAGCTCCCAAGGTGGGTGTTAGGAGTCCAGTTGACGATGCCTGGTACTGTTGCAGTGCTGAGGACGAGCCATGTTCGTGTCGGTGGATAGTTAGACAAGTCTCGAGCTTATTTTCACAGACTATTCTGGACCTGTCCAGCATGCATCGAGGCATTCCGTCATTGCAAGCCCCTAGTTAGTATTGACGGCACCCATCTGTATGGCAAATATGGGGAACATTGCTTGTCGCGATTGCACAGGACGGGAACTCCAACATACTCCCGGTTGCCTTCGCATTAGTCGAGAGTGAGAATGCTGAGTCGTGGTCCTTCTTTCTCTCCCACCTGCGTGAGCATGTGACACCGCAGCCGGGTTTGCTGGTTATCTCAGACAGGCATAACGGCATCAAGGCCGCCCTTGAGGATCCTGACGGAGGCTGGTTACCTCCGTCTGTATACCGGGCATTCTGCATTCGACATGTTGCAGCAAATTTCGCCCTTACCTTCAAGGGCAAAGATGCAAGGAGGCTACTCGTGAATGCGGTGTACGCTAAGACCGAGGTCGAGTTCCAATATTGGTTTGATATTCTTAGGTCCGAAGACCCGGCGATGTGTGACTGGGCAAACCGGATTGAGTATTCCTTGTGGACACAACATTGTGATAAGGGGCGTAGATTCGGACACATGACGACGAATATATCTGAGTGTGTGAACTCGATCCTCAAGGGTGTCAGAAACCTTCCTGTGTGCTCGCTAGTGAAGGCAACATACGGAAGGTTGGCCGAATTATTTGTTCGCAAAGGGAGGGAGGCTGAGGCGCAGATGGAAACCGGACAACAATTTAGTCAGCACTTGGTGAAGTGTATAGAGGCCAACTTGAAGACGGCTAGGTGCTTCACAGTTACTGTGTATGACAGGGATAACTCCGAGTTCACCGTCGCAGAGACAACTCCGACTGGTTCTTTCTCACTGGGTACCTACAGAGTCTCGCTTGCATCTCGCACATGTGACTGCGGATACTTTCAGGCACTTCATTTCCCGTGTCCCCATGCACTGGCATGCTGTGCCTACTCACGGCTTACATGGGAGCCTTACGTCCACCAGGTGTATCGTCTTAGTTCGGTTTTCAGTGTGTATCAGATGGGTTTCACACCTCCCATTCCAGAGGGTTTCTGGCCACCATATGACGGGCCGACTGTCATCCCTGACCCCAATAAGAGGCGTGCGAGAGAGGGTCGTCCCAGGTCTACTCGGATACGGACCAATATGGACGAGGCAGATTCGAACCGGCCAAAGAGATGTGGGCTTTGTCGGAAGCCCGGCCACACACGTCAGAGTTGCCCATAGCTCGGAGGCGCAGAGCACACACGGGGACATGATTAGGTGTATTAGTGGCTTTGGTACTTTTGTTATTTCAATTTCGCTTTTTAGATTCCGCTATTTTCAGTTTTCTTACTTGTAGTTGGTGACTGATAAAATTTGTTAACGTCACTGCGATGTACCTCGAATGGATTTTTAGTTAATGAATATGTTCTGTCACCGCAGTTTTAAACGAAATGTATGTCTAATGCACACCGGCAAAAATAACTGTACGAGTCTTATTAAAACATGATGCGAAAACTATGTTCATAACTTAAGTTCCTTGCTGGAACGAATTCATAGTAATTCGAACCATCCTATTTCGAATTACTTTGGAAATTTATGCTCAGTGTAATAGGTTCGAATTATGAAATTATGGTTCGAACCAATTTGGTTCGATTTATGTAGATTTGGCCTGTATGTATAATTCGAACCTATTTGGTTCGAATTATGTTCAAAGTGAGTTCGAACCTAATTGGTTCAAACTATATAAATATGTCATTTGGTTGATTGCTAAAACGGAATTTGCTTTGGCTTATTTGTGTCAAATTGAACCCCCTTTGACTTGTTTAGGCTTTTTAATATTAAAAAAATTATTCATTTTTTTATTAACTAAATACTAACTAAATTTTAATAAAAATATTAGTCTCTTAATTTTTTTATGTATTATTAAAAATAAAAATTTACTCTTCCAATACACAAATAAAAATAAATTATTCGTGATAATCCTCTTCCCCTTTTATCAGATTCTATTCCTTGTTTCCCTTTCCATTTCAATTTTTGCAGGAACTCTTTTTTTTTTTTTAAAAGTGAAAAGGATAAAGCGAAGATATTTTGAAACACACACACTCACTCACTAACCACCCCAAACCCTAAACCACTCTCTTACACTCTGCACTCTTTTTTGTCGCTTTCCTGGAAAATCATTCCCATTTTTCCCGGAAAATTCGTTCCCCAATCTCTTCTTACCGCACACTCCAAGGTTCGACTCCATCTTCAACAATTCTCAGTTCCGCTGTTTGCTTGCTCAGTAAATTTTTGAAAACAAAAATCTTCGATCGTTTCTTGATTTTTCTTTTATCAATAACTTCAAGTTACTTTACTTCAATGCTTTTGCCCAGTTTTAAATTTTCTCGGCGGCCAAACAGCACCGTCGTATTTTCAATTTGTTCTGCTTTGCGCTGTTGATTTAGATTCTCTTCTTTTTACTTCTTCAATTTTTGTTTCTGCAGAGTTAGAGCGTGGAAACGATGGCGGAAGATAACTTTTCGAATGGTGTCGATGAACGGTCGAGGATCGAGGCTTTGGAGAGGGAGAGGGATGAGCTTGCAAGCGAGAGCGCGGAGAGGAAGGAGCAGATCAAGAAGCTCACGATGGAGATCGAAGGACTCCGCAGCGATGGCGATGAGATGAGGGAGAAGGTTCTCGCGATGGAGAAGGAGTTGGAGCAGTCGCGCGATGCACCTAAGGTCGCAAGTGCGATCGCCGCGAGGGCGGCGGAGCTGGAGACAGAGTTGGCGAGGCTCCAACATGACACCATATCGGAAATTAGCGCCGCCGAGGAGCTCAGGAAGCTGCTATCGGAGAACGAATCCAAGGTGGAATTGCTGGAGCGAGAAGTTGAATTCCTGAAGAAGGACAAATCTGAGAGTGAAGAGAAAATTAGGGATTTGGAGAAGAAAATTGGGGCTCTGGAGAAAAAAGATGTTGATGAGAGGAACAAGCGGACTAGGGTTGAGGAGGAGTTGAGGGAGAAGATTCAAGAGAAGGAAAAGGAGGTTTTGGAATTAGGGCAGAAGATTAAGGAAGTGGAGAGCTTTGCAAATTCGAAGAGCTCGGATATGGAGGAGTGGGTTAAGGAGAAATTGAGCTTGCAGGAGGCACTGAAGAAGTCTGAGGAGAGAGAAAAGAGCTTGGAATTGTTTGTTGCTCGGTTGAAGGAAGAAGCAGGGGTGGCTGAGAATGTGATCAGAGGACTGAACCAGAAGGTTGATACTGTGAATGGTGGAGTGAATGGAAATGGGGTTATTGTTAGGGATGGGAAAGGGGTGAAGGGTTTGAATGTTCAGTGGCCTGTGGTGGCAGCTGGCTCTACTGCTGTTGCAGCTGCTGCTGTGATCTGTGTCTTCTATGGAAAACGTAGGTGAGAAGAAAAAGGATTAGAATTTGAATGATGCGGGAGGGTTCTAGAGGTTAGGTTTTATGTTACTAGGGTTTATGTTTACAAAAAAAAATGTTTCAATTTTGGTTGATCCATGAAAATAATGACGATGATGGTTTCTTCTTATATGGCTTAATGTTTATCAAGCCTGTGAATTTTGATTTCTTGTTGAAAAGTTGGAATACTTGTTTGTTGTTAGCACTTTCTTCTGAGGAATTAAAACAGAATTTTGTGTGTTGAGCAATGCTCTGTTAAATGCAGATGCTAGGTTTTGTTTTTTTGTACTGATTATGAGTCTAATATAGTTCATTTTGAAGTTTGGATCTAATATGTCAATGGCAGAGTTGAGTTGAGATTACGTTTTATTTTTTTTTGTTTCTCTTGGTAGTTATGTCATTTTTGTTTAGATATTTCACAAGTTTCTCTTGCCAATGTCACAAGTTTCTAAAATTGATCTCTTTTGAAAGTCTATTCCATAGTGATATGAATAAAACGTCAAATTCGTAAGTGAAAATTCTCTAAATTTGTTATGAAAAGATTCTTTTAATCAAATTTGACTTTCAAATATATTAAGTTGATTACACTACTTTTTTTTGTCATTTTCTATGTTGATGGTATCAGAATTTGTTTATATCACATATTAAGTGATATTATAATATACACCTAATAATTTTAATTGGTTATTAATATATACTTAATAGTTTTAATTGGTTAGTAATATGATAAATTTATAAAATTAGATCAAATCTTCTCTAATTTAAAGTTAGTTTGATTTAATTTTATAAATTTATTATATTAGCAACTAATTAGGAATGGTAATTATATTAGCAAACTTTTTAGTTATCAGTGATAGAAAGACTGATGTAATTAGTTTAAAATCTTTTAACAACAATTTTGATTAAAAAAATATTTCAAAAACTAATTTAAAAAATGAGTAATTTTTTAGGACAAATTTAACTATTTAATCACGGAAAAATTCGCAAATCATGTGCCTTAAAAGATAGAATGTGCTGCCGCATATCATATCTGCTTTGGCTCGTTTATTTTGATGCTGCCACATATATTAATGTAGTAATTGTAAAGCAATTTTCACATCATAGAGGGAAAAAGAAAAGGTGCAATTTTCTGGTGATAATTGCCACTCGGAAATTTAGGATATAGTACAAACACCTGAAATGTATACTGCATAGTCTATATTAATATTTTTGGTCTTTGAAATGAAACAATGGAATGTAACCACGCTGGAGGCAAGCAATTAAAGCAAACAGATACAATGTCTGAGAACTTGGTATACACACAACTGATTTTAATTTAGTCTCCTTTGGTCTTTGGAAGGTACTATGACAGTCAATGATTGAGCGAACCCTCAGGTTTCAACCTTCTAAGAAGTTCCCCGCTACAACATTCAAAAATCAAATTTTCTGGTTAGAAAATGGTTCCAAAATAATGTTACAAGAAGAGCTTTGTTTGAACTTTTAACCTTGTTTAGTATGAAACCTTGGAAATTATTAACACAGAATATAATTAATGATCACATTAATGATTACACTAAAGCATGAAACATTCCTATTTCTTACTCATCAATCTAGTTAAGTAATTGGTATCACTAACTACAATATAGAAAACCCTTAAGCAAAATCTAGACTATGATGATCTTTACTATAAAAGGCAAAATCTAGCTTCAAAATTAGAAAGGAAAATGGATATATAATCTGCATAGACAATTGGACTCTACTCAAACAGATCAAACAAATGGTGATAGTTAAAAGATCCAAGTATAGAACTATCTGCATAATTTGTCAGCCAATTATGATAACATAACATTAACTATGATTTTCTCACCTTGGATCAATCATCTATCACCACCACCCCTTAAAACCTCAAAGATTCCACAGCAACTGCTCCAAGAAGTGTGCTGCCTTGGAGCTACAGAGACAATGCCCTTTCAAACAAAAATAAAGAACAATATCATTACATAAACTCTAACCAAAGTGCACACATAAATTTCAAATTGCAGCAAGAATCTTTGCACGAAATCGTTTAAGTATGAAGTTAAATACCTGATTTTGAGTATTACTAGGCACTTGAATCTCCCTTTGCACAGTGACAGTGGTGGTTTCAGCATTAAGAACATTTGGCAATGGTTGAAAAGACTCCTCCTTAGAACTTTCATAGGGTGGAACCAAAGATCTGTCACTTCCCTTTGCTGTTTCTTCATCATCTTCTTGTTTAGTTGGAGTTGAAATTGGAACTGGAGGAGAAACCTTGTTATCATTCTCATCTTTTTCCTCTGAAGAAACCACATCTTCTGTAACATTTGAATGCATAACATTCTCTTCCTTCTCTTCAAGAACCTTCACATCCTTAATAAGTGTTTCAACTACTTCTTCTTCAGGCTTTCTTGAATCATCATTCTCCGAAAACGAAGATGGATCATTGATGTACTCAAAAGCTTCCTCTTGTTCTTCTTTCAGTTCCAATTCCAATTCTACAGTTTCTGAGGTCAATCCATTGTTGTTGTCATCAAATTGAGCCTCTTTTGTTGCACCATTGAATTCATCATTAGGTGAAGAAGACACAACATGCTCAAAACATTCATCAGAAACATCTTCTGAATTCTCCTCTTTTAGTACTATTTCTTGTTCATCTTTGATGTCACTTTCACCACCATCATCAGCAGAAACAACAACCACTTCCTCCTTTTCTTCTTTAGTCAAAGATTCTTCCACATTTTGATGAGTCTCTTCCTCCTTCAAATCCCCATTGAGATATACTTCCATTGTGCTATTAAGATATGAACTCTGGTGTTCAACTACCACAAAGGGTTCCAAATAACCTTGCTCTTCTTCCTTAAGGGGTTTGAGATCACAAGAGCCTAAAGCAAGAAATAACAAAAGCATATAGAATTGAAATGGTTGATGATGAGATGATAAAGAGAGATAAGAAACATGCATACATACCTTGGAATGGTTGAACAGTAGGAGAAGAATGGTGGTTGGTTTTGGTCAAAGTTGAGTTTTTCTTGAACTTGTTAGGCTTTTTTCTTCTTGAAGTAGCAGAAGGCATGGCTGAATGGTAGATGGTTTGATTCAATCTTCAAAGGAGAAATTGGATTGGTGGTTAGACAAACTATGAATAAAATGAATGGTGTTGTTGCTTTCAATGTTTGTGTATGCTTACATAAATATGTGTATATGTATGTATTTATATGTAAATGTGATGTGGTTTCAAATTGAAATTGGGTGTGGAGGGAAGTGAGGTTATGCCTTTAAGGCTTTACAGCTAATGTCTAAAGTTCACAACAATCATTGCCACTCAGAAAAAAACAAAGATAGGAATTTTTTTTTTTTGTCATGGAACACAGTTCATTTTCAAGTGTAGATATTTATTTAGTTTTTGGTTCTTGGATTTAGTTTGGTTACATATTTTTTTTTCACTAGTATTCACAAACACAAGAAGCTCACAGAGAAAACCAGAATTATTATTTTAAAACAAAAGGTAAGTACCAAACTGGGAATCATGATTCTCAGTCTGACCCAAAAAAACAAGCTGTATGGGCCCAAAAGGAAAAGACTAAAGATGTGATGTTAAATAAATATTTTTCCTTTTTTTTCATACCAAAAAAAAAATCTTTTAGTTTACTGTAATGCTACGAAGCATGGACACGAATAAGAACATAAAATACTTGAAGATGTTGGTGCAAAGACAAAAAAAAAAAAAAAAAACACTTGAATATGCAGCTTAGGCTTTGATTGTGCACTCTATTCGACATAAAACATTTTTTAAAATATTTTATTTTAATTTTGATATTTTATTAACATTAAAGTACAAGCTAATATTATCAAATATTTTTAATATTTTTTAATTATATAAAGTATTTAAAATAATTTTTTATTTTAATAAAAATAATATATACTATTTCAAAACTCATTCTAAAAATATAAGTTAAGAATAATGTTGAATATGCAGACTCATGATGATATTTAGATGTGTATAAATATATTTGGAAAAGTTTTTTTTATTGAGATACAATTAAACATAAAAAACACAATATTCGAAATATATTTGACAAATAAATATAATAATTCAATGAAGTGTCCGTAATTCATAGTTATAATAATTTTATATATTATTTATACGAAATTTCTTTGTTGCATAATTGAACCGAATAAAAAGTGAATATTATAGCTAAATTTGTGATGAAAATGTGCATTACCTATTATTCGTGCGTGTATAACTGTTTCCAAAGTATAGCTTGTCTCACTGGTATTCCACCTCGCTTTCTTTGAATTAAGGAAAAGGAATAACGTTGTCTTCTTATAAAAATGGCGGCGTCATATACCTGCAAATGAACTCCAATACTCAAGTAAGTAAAAGTATGAGATTATTTAAATAAATCTAGAAACTAGAATGAATTATGTACTTTTGATTGAATGAGTCACTTGTATATATTTAAATTTTTCTGTTATTTACATCTTTGTTATTGGTTTGAGAGATTCTTGAAATCTTAATGGTTTTGGTTAGAGAGATTCTCGGAGAAATTATCACTTTTAGTGGAATTCGATTCCGAAATTATTGCGGTGGGACAGTGTTTAGGTAACGGATCACACATAATTTTTTTTACTGTAAAAAATTTAAAGTATCTTTTAAAAGTGATCATTTAACTTTTTATTATAATAATTTAAAAAAACTAAAACAAATACATTTAGATAGATTTAGTATCTTTTTAAAATTAAATATACATTTAAAATACAAACTAAATAAAATAAAAATTTAAAATTTAAAATTTAAAATTTAAAATTTTTATTTCAGTTTTACTATTTTTAATTATTAATAGATTATCATTTAAATACACATTCAAAAATTAAATGCAATAAAATTGAAGATTTTTATTTTAAAATTCAAAAAATAAATCTTAAGGGTTTTATTTATTAACCTACACATCTAAAACTCCCTAAAAGAGATCATATTTCAAATTAATATGTTAGATATAATTTTATCGAATAAGATCTAAAAAAACTTAGTTTAATTATTCATTTTAATAATTTTAAAAATGTTAATAAAAAATAAGAAATATTAGATGCATTTTTATAAAAAAATTAGTTTTATTTTTTACGTTTAAATAAATTAAATTTTAGATTTATGATTTTAAATGTGTTTCAAACATCTTTTGTATATAAGTCAATAATTTTAGATGTGTAATAATTAAAAAAATAACTAATTTTTATAAGCATATATTTTAATAATTTTAAAAGCGTTAATGTTCAAATAAATAACGATAAAATCTAACAAATAATAAAAAATAAAAAATATTAGATGAGTTTTTATCGAATTGAGATATAAAAAAATTAATTTTATATTTAACGTTTAAATTTAATTTTCTTTTTTATAATTTTAGATGTGTTTCAAAAATATTTTGTGTATCACTTAATAGTGTTAGATGTGTTATAATTGAAAAAAAAAAACAATTTTTTACGAACATACATTTTAATAATTTTAAAAACATTAATATTCAAATAAGTAACGAAAAATCTAACTATTAAAAAAAAGAGAAATATTAGATGAGTTTTTATTGAATAAGATATAAAAAATTAATTTCAATTTTAATATTTAAATTTAAATTTTATATTTATGATTTTGGATATGTTTTAAAAATATTTTTTTGTATAACTTAATAATTTTAGATGTGTTACAACTTATAATTGAAAAAAAAATTAATTTTTACGCACATGAATTTTAATAATTTTAAAAGCGTTAATGTTCAAATAAGTAATGAAAAATCTAACTAATAATAAAAAATTGTTGAAAACTATAAACCTTTATTAAATTTTTATTTGTTATTTTTTTTCTCCCGAATACCTGCAATTACTCTTTTATTTATTTTTAATTCGGTCTAATTATTTTATATTGGTAGTATTCTCTAATCATTCTAGAAATAAAGATTAAAAAAATGAAAGAAAGAAAAAAAAAGAAAGGGAATAAGAAAAGAATATTGATACATAGACTGATAATTCATTTATTGTTTAATTCAAATGTTCATATAATTTTATTAAAATTTCATTCGATGATGAATGAATTTTGAGTTAGCATGCAAGTCACTCGAAATATGAATAAAATAGCATGATTCGTCTAATAATAAAATATTAAATATGAAATAGTAAATTTACCTGTAGAAAAGTGATACTCTTCTATGGAGATTTTTACGAAGAACGTGAGAGAGAAGAAGAAAAGAACGTGCGAGAAAGAGAGGAACGTACAAATAAAATAGAAAAATAATAAATAATCACTTTATAAAGTGGGTAGGAAGTTAGAGAAATTTTAGTATTTAAATTTTAAATTAATTTTAATTACTAACATGTTAACTACAAATTAAAAATATGTTTTAAGTAAATTTAATTAAATAATATTATTTAAATTTTAGAGACTCACCAAAAACTGAATTTTATTATACAAGATTTATGAAACAGGATCAAAATAATGGTTCTACTAGAAAACCAACTTTTTGTATAATTTATAGAAAAAGAGTTATATATAAACATTTAACTAAAACTCATCAAATAGGAAATAAAGGGTTTTCTCTATCTCAACATAATTGTAAGTTTAAAACAAAATTTTTATTTACATAACATTACTTGATGGAATGACACACTTCACAAAATTAATTAAACTTGAAAAAAAAATTTATTTGATTATATTAAATATAGGTAGGGATAGGGAGGTTGAATTTGGTGTAGGTTTTTAGGAAGACCAAGATTCCCCTTTTTTGGTCACAATGGCATGGAGGATGCATAATGCATGCATATTTTCAGTTATATTAATGAATAATGTATGTGGTAAATTACATGAACTTTATATATATGTCGGTGCCATCCTCAAAGCTCAATATCTTCAGCCATGTATTAAGAGCAAATTGCAGGTACTAATATATATAAATAATTATTTGCATGATTATTTGTTTTTTTTTTGGACGGACATGCTTCTTTGTTTGTGTATGTACGTGAGCATGCATGGGTTTGAACTTTGAATTTGAAATTTGAATAGCCACTAACTATTTCAATGATAAACAAATTATTCAATTCTCCTTTATTATTATTTTTATTGTCAACTGTCAAGTGTGTTTTCTACGCAAGAGAGAAGCAATAAATATCCATTTTGGCTTTTTTTTCTCTTTTTTTTTCCTCTTGCTATGTTTTTAACATGGTTACTAGAATATGGTCGAATCGATCAATTGATTTGATTCGACCAAATTAATTAAAAATTAGTCATTAAATCAGTTAAATTCAAATAAAAAAATTAGCTATTCACAAATGAGTCAAAAAATTAAAAAACTCAATCAAAGAATTAATTACTGGTGAAAACTCAGGTGAAGTCGGCTTCACGTGAGGTTGATATCTAAGAGCCATTAGATGAAAATTTAGTCAAATCAGTCAAATCATCTAACGACTTTTAGGTATCAACTTCACGTGAAGTTGACCGCACTTGAGTTTCCACTTTAATTATTCTGTCAAACCGTTGCAGTTTTTTGCGGTTAATCAATTTAAAATAATAAAAAAAATTTACTTTTTTAAAATAATATATTTTTTACATAAATATATTATTTTATTATATTAATCTCGATTAAACCTCTATTGAACTTTTAAATTTTTGAATTTTTAACTCTACCAATTCAATGGTTGATTTAGTTTTCGGAAACTTAATTTTTAAAGCCTTTTTAAGTGATTTATATACATTTTAACGTCATTAGTATATATATAGAACATTATTTCTGTTTCTCCGAAATTATTTTCTTTCTATAGTTTTTTGTTATGATCACAAACTCAACATCTCAACTTTAAATAGACCAATGAAATAAATTATGATCGCGCATTAAAATATAAATAAAAAAATTGTACTATTGAGGCCACAAAAAGTGAAAAATGTCATGAAAGGGGTTCAATTCAAGACAAGAAAGGAGAATTATTGAATAATCATTGTGTTAAAGGCAAGTAAGGGGCATGATCAAAATTATTATTCTATATTAATATTTTTGAAAATGTGGGACTAAAAGCTTATGATTTAAGTTGTGAATCTCTCATTTGGTATTGGATTTAATGTTAGTTGATAAAATCAAGTTTTAGATCGAAATTTTGGGAGAAGAATTAGAGAAGAAGAAGAAGAGAGAATAGTTTCTGTGTATTGATTCACCAAGAAAAATGGAGTAAAATAAGTTACAAATTATCTATTATTTATATTACTAACTTATCTCTAATTTTTAATTTAATTTAAAGCAATTAACTAATTAAGATAATTATACGCTTACTTAGCAATACTAATTTCTAACAGAATTTGTTATACAAATTTTGTTATACAATTAATTTCAATTTACCATCATAACTAAATGTATTTTTATCTCCATCGTCGTTAGTTTTAGCTTGTACCAAATAATCATATATATGCAAATATAAATAAGAGAAGGTTTAATTAACATCTTTAATCTTTTCTTTAGTTTAATGTCCTTTTTCTCTAGCTCGTTTTTCCTTCGTATTTATAGAGACGAAATACATAAATAATATAGTATGATTTAAATATATGATTATATTGAAAAAAAAAAAGTAAATGTACATAATAATATCACTAAAATATACTATGTACATTTTTAAAGAGACATTGATATCTCTATTTTTAATGTTTTTTTAGTATTTTATCTCACTATATTAGTATATTCCTCTATTTAAACGTACTCCTAAATTTTTTCGCCACTAATATCACACTCTTGGTTGATCATAAAAATATCACTCTACAAATGAAAACAAGTGTACAAAAACGGGGTGCGGTGTATACAAATGGAAAGAAAGAGATAGATAAAAGGAGTTATTAATAATAATTTTGTTAGGTATATATAAAAAATAACTATTAAAATTAGTCATTAAAATAGAATATATATTAAAAATAAAATATAATTATATATATTTATATATAAATATATAATAATTAAATTTAATAATTAATTTTAGTATATAAATATTATTTTTTTAATTAATAATAACGTGCAATGCTGTCAAGTATTTACTATTTAGTGAATAATAATGGTGCCCAGCTGGTGAGACCTTCTTAACTTATATCACGCTCAAATACTGATTACTTTGTCACTTTCAAATAAACATTAATGTTATGAGAATTCATTTATAAATCAACAGTTTTTTTATATCAATCTGCCTACGTACATCCGTATTTTTTTTTGCATCTATGGTATTTTTCAACTTAACTAATATATGAATTGTTAGATGTATAAAACAGGATTTAAATTTTCAATACTTATTTAAATAGATGAATAAGTTAACTATTAAAAAATAATTACAAAATTAAACTCTAAATTTTTTTTATGTTTACTGAATTATTATATATACTATTTAAAATTTATTTATGTAAATGAGTGAGTTGATCACTTTATATTCATTTAACATCAAATTGGGTTAACTTTTTCTTTGTTTAATTTCTAATTAAATTTAGTTGACGTTCTCATCAAATTTTTTTTTTAATAAAAATTGATACCATCCTAAAAAAGAGAAAAAATGAAAAAAAAAAAGGAAAGAGAGGCATCAAACTCATAAATACATGTTCATGTATTATTATTGCTGATTTATTGCAGTGAAAATAGTCAAAATAAACATGAAAAACACAATTTTTGTGAAGTCTCAAATCCTCCTCAGACCCACATCAAATAAACATAGCTAGAGACCCATCAGAAATATATTACAACTAATTCTTACCCTGTCGGCAGTTTAATTTCATAAAGGAAAAAAAATGGCACAAAAAAATATATCTATTTAATTAATTAGTATTTAGATGAAATTTTAAATTTAAGAAGAAAGAAAATAAAAAATATGTTCAGTTTAATAATAATAATAATAATAATAATAATAATAATAATAATAATAATAATAATAATAATAGCATCTAAATTAATGTTATTATTTTCATTATATATATATTTTCGAGAAAATTTTTCTCTCCTCCCCTCTCCTATGAGATGCTAAAATGACATTTTTCTCCCCTCTATTTTATAAATATACATTCTCCTCTTTTCTAACTCTTAAAAGACCTCCTTTATAACCCATTTTAAACTTTTTGTATAAATTAATGTTAACTTTATCTAATTTTTTAAGAAAAAATAATTTAAATAAAAATACCCATTAAACAAAATTTTATTTTTTTTTATCACCCTTTAATAAATTATTCTTTTATTGATTAAATTATATTTTTAAAAAAATTTAATAATTATATTTTTTTTAAATATCCTTCAATAATTTTTTAATTATTAAATTATAATTCTACCAAAATTTTTGTTATTAATTTTTTTATATTTTACTATTAATTTTTTGATATCTATATATATTATTTTAACATTAAATAAAATATTTTAATAAGATTACTTTTCAATATATATCAATATATATTAATTGTTATACATATTAATAGTGGTAAGATTTTTTTATTTAATGTTAAGATAATATATATTGATGTCGAAAAATTAATAGTAAAATATAAAATAGTTGTTAACAAAAATTTTGGTAAAATCATAATTTAATAATTAAAAAATTATTGAAGGGTAGGTATCTTAAAAAAAATAATTTAATTATTAATTTTTTTAAAAGTATTTTGGTAAAAATACAATTTAATCAATAAAAAAATTATTAAAGAATATTTTGGTAAGTAAAATTTAATGATAAAAAATAAAATTTTTGTTAATGAGTATTTTTTCAAAAAATAATTTATTTTTTCTTAAAAAATAGATAAAGTTAATATTAGTTAACACAAAAAATTTAAAATGAATTAAAGAGGAGATTTTTTAAAAATTAGAAGAGAAAAATATACATTTATAAAATAGAAGGAAAAAAATATCATTTTAACATCTCACAGAAAAAAAAAAATTTCTCAAATTTTCCTCGAACCCACAATTAAATTAACTAAAATAAAAGATATATAGGAACTTGTCTAGATATGCTATATTTATTTTACATCACTACATGCATGAACAATCACATATTGATTTTCATTATACTTTCAATAGGTTGATCTAATTAATTAAGTATATATACAATATACCAATTATTGTGGAATAATTATATTAGGTCATTTTAACAACCTAGGGTGCTTTACATTCCAAACTAAATGCTTAGCTATATGTGTACTTTAATTTATACAAACACACGTGCATTTTTACTATTGTGGATTATTTTTTGTTCTTATTATTACTTGTGAGAAGATTAATAATCATAACTATTAAACTACTCTTTTATCTTAACCCATGATAATAATAAAGATGTTTCACGACTCATAAATTTAGTCCAACATAATATATAAATTCAATTATAATTTTAGTCTTTATTATTTTATTTTATCTTATCTTATCTTTATTTGCTTTTATTTTTTATATGCCAATGCTCTATATATACTTAATTTTACCTTCATAGTTTACAATTTTCAATCGATCAACAATCAATAATTTTTTTTATTTTTTCTTTTCTTTCATTATTCTTTCACAATTTTATTATCTTTGCGTACTACTCTTTTCATTTTATTATGGTACCAGAGCTCCTCTTGAACTTTGCTGACATCCATGAATAAACCAACCAATTCAGATCTTAAAACTCCTTCAACTTTCCCTCTTACTATGAATAATCAACCTTTTTTACTCTGTTCTAGGTCAAGGAGAAAGAGCACACCAGCAAGCAACTTCATCTGGAGCCTCTTTTGAACCTGGTACTTCCTTCCAATAAAGAAGCTCGCCCTTCAAACTAACTTGAGCTTTGTCTAACTACTCATTATCTTTGTTCTTTCAATACTTTTTCTATTATTAACAATTTCTCAAATCGAGATTCATTTTTAAACACTTGGATCATTGATTCTGGTACACAGATCACATTGCACTAAGTTTATGTTGGTTTATTTCTTACACACAAATTTCTTCTATTATTGTTCATTTACCAAATGGTTCTCAAATTACTATTTCTTATAAAGGTATTGTTCAATTTTCACCATTCTTGATTCTTCATTATGTTCTTTATTTACCTCATTTCAACTTCAATATTATCTTCATCTCAAAAATTACTTCAGCACTCATATGTGAACTCACTTTTTTATCTTCTTCTTGCACTCTACAGAACAACAATTTGGGGACGGTTGATTTGGACAGAATGAAAATGGGATTATATGTCTTTGAACTCAATTTTGGTAAAAATCGATCCATTACACATTCCATAAATTTCATCCAATCCCCACCTATTACACCTTCAAATATATGGCATTTTCATTTAGGACACTTTTCTGGACAAAGACTTAGTGTGTGTTTAGATTTCAGTTTGTAAATGAGAGTTTGTGTAAAATTGATTTTGCAAACTTGATTTTGATGAAAAGTAAGTTTGTATTAAAGTGTTTGGTAATCTTTATATTAAAATAGATTATAGTAAAGTAAATATTGTTTGGATTACACTACTCAAAATTACTTTTAGATAAAAAATTACTAAAATAGACATCAATTTAAATAAACTTTTTATATTATTCTATCATTTTAATTTAGATATTTAAATAGATATTGTTATTTAATTTTATAATAAAATTAATATTTACTTACTAAAATAAAAATAATATATAAAAATTGACAAAATATATTTTTATATCAAAAGCAAAAATAATATATAAAAAATATATCAAAATATATTTTATTAAATTATATTACTTATAATTTTTTTAATACTCTCGCTATTCTTTTATTTAATACTATTTTAAACTATAAATTTTAATTATTTATGATTTTATTCTTAGTTATAATTAATTTTTTATTTACTTTGTTCTTTTTAATAGGATCAATAATTTATATTATAACAAAATTATAATAATAAATTAATATACAAGAATTACACTTACAAATTTTAACAAAGCCAAACAAAAATATATTTTTTATACAAAATTAAAAGTAAAAATTTAATAAAAAAATATAGTTATATATTTAAAATATTTGAATACTAAAGAGACTACAAGCAAGAAAGTAAATAGTAGAATTGGTAGAACAAAATAAATTCAATCCTAAACGTGATTTTCTAAAACGCAGAAGCTACAATTTCCAGCTTCTTATAAACGTACGTTACGAACCTAAAATCACGTTGGCGTTTAGGAAAAAAAAGCATCCAAACAAAAAGAGGAATCGTTCAATGCACTTAAACGTGCTTTTCTTCTTTCTAATGCAAAACCAAACACACCCTTAATCATTTACATAAACAATTTTCTTTTATCTCTATGCATCATGATGAGGCTTGTGACATTTATCATCTTTCTAAACAAAAGAAACTTTCATTTTTTCAAAATTTTAACAAAACCAATACAAATTTTGATTTATTACATTTTGATATTTAGGGTCCGTTTCGTTTCGACAAAATTCTATTTGTAATCATAAATATTTTTTTATTATTGTTGATGATTTTAGCCGCTTTACATGGGTTATTTTATTAAAATCAAAAGGAGAAGTGCAAAATCATGTAAAAAATTTTATTACTTTAGTTGAAACACAATTCAACTCTAAAGTCAAAACTATTCATTCCGATAATGGACCAGAATTTATTTTACATGATTTTTATGCTTCAAATGACATTATTCATCAACGTAGTTATGTTGAAACTCCTCAACAAAATGGAAGGGTAGAACGCAAGCATCAACATATTTTGAATATAGCTCGTGCTCTTATGTTTCAATCTAATTTACCACAATCTTTTTGGTCTTATGTTGTTAAACATGTTGTTTATTTACTTAACAGAGTTTCATCATCCGCAATTAATTTTAAAACACCATTTGAGATTTTATTCAATCATTCACCAAATTATCATAACCTTAAAGTTTTTGGATGCTTATGTTTTGTTTCTATCCTAATGGCAAATAGATCGAAATTTGATCTAAAAGCCAAAAAGGCTGTGTTTATTGGCTTTCAACATGGTTTTAAAGGATATATTGTTTATGTTTTAGAAGATAAAAGAATTGAGATTTCTAGAAACGTGATTTTTTATGAAATGATCATGCCCTTAGTTACCAAAAATATCTAATTCCATACACTCAGCCCAACATTGTCAAACAGGTCTTCTTAAAAACAAGATTCAGTTAGTCTTCCAGTTGAACCCTTACCCATACCCATTGACCCAACTCCATCTAATTATTTATTTTCTCCAACAACCTCTCCTTCTTTCTCACTGTCGTTTCTTAACCAAGTTGAATCCATAATCACCGAATCTCTCTCAAGGCACACACCCTTCTCTCTTTTCACACTAGATACCAGTCCACCATCACCTTCTCATCCCCTGTCACTTTTTTCACTACCTGAGCAACTTTATCCTCGTCATTCCAACTAGCCTCACCGACGTCCAGCATATCTCTCTGATTGCTTGTGCAATTCCTCTCTCATCTCTACAAATCAATCTCCCTCAAAGTACAAGTATCCTCTATCTTCAGTCATGTCTTTTTTCTTCTCTTTCATCTTCACATAAAAGTTTCTTTTATCTCTACATTTTGACATTGAGTCAAAATCTTTTAAGGATGCCAATCAACACTCTAATTGGCATAGTGCTATGAAAGATGAGTTGGATGCTCTTGAACTGAATAAAATTTGGCATCTTGTTAATTGCCTTGCAGAGGTTAAGCCGGTTGCCTGTAAATGGGTTTATTGCATCAAACACAAGCCTAATGGTTCAGTTGATCGATATAAAGCACGCCTTGTGGCTAAAGGGTTCACTCAAATTGAAGGTGTTGATTTCTTGAAAATTTTCTCTCCTGTTGTCAAGCCTGCCACCATCAAATTAGTTTTGGCATTGGCCTCTATGAAGTTAAATTCACTGGTGCTCAAATTTCTATCATTCTAGTCTATGTTGACGACATTGTTCTCACTGGTAATTTCATTTATGAACTTACTGCCATTAAGTCTATTTTGCACCAACACTTCCTAATTAAAGACTTGGGTCCATTAAAATATTTTTGGGTATTGAGGTTGTTCAATCAGTGAAGGAAATTTGCTTATCTTATAGAAAATATTATCTTGATCTTTTGGAGGATTCTGGTTTATTAGGTGCTAAACCTGCTTCTGTTCCAATGGATAGTATCACAAAACTATATCAAGACAAAAATTCCCTACTATCTGACCGTTTTGTGTATCACCGTTTAGTTGGCCATCTTATTTATCTCACCACTACTCGACCGGACATCATGTATGCCACTCAACAATTAAGTCAATTTATGGCCTCTCTTACTGAATCTCAAGCATGTGTTCCGATATCTGAAAACTAGTCCCGGCAAAGGACTTTTTTTCAAGAAAATACAATGTAACACCCTACCATACAGAGTCTTATGCTTAAGTCATAATTCAGAGATGGCAAGGTATTACGACCTCTAAAAATAAAAATTTAGTACGTATAGTAGTATGAATGATTGATTATAACTAGGAGCCTTTGTAGAAAAAGGGGTAAACAAAAACCGCGACCTTAAAGCGCAACACTCCGATCGATAACGTAACGAACAGGGATAACCAACGCGAGATTATATATACAAAGGAGTGTCAAAAACAGGAATATCAAGACTCAAGATCCGGCTGCGAAGATAACCGGTCCGAGCATAACAATATATACATATGATAAAATAAGAAAAACCCTAAAGGAAACCCAAAGGGACACAAATACATAAAATCTATTCTCCAAAATCTCCCATAGGAGGAGTAATCACAGTTTGTATTATTTAATGGAGATAAAAGTATCTAAGCAAAACGTATAAACCAAAACATAGCCCCGAGAACAAAGGATCTTCGCAAGTATAGAAGTCTCCAGCATGCCTCAGCGGAAAACCTCACGTCCTGCATCTGAAAACCACAAAATCCGCATGGGTGAGAACCAGAGGTCCCCAGCATGGTAACAGCTTCCACATATATAATACATAATAATGGAGGAAAGCCAAAGGCAATCCTAGAACTTCCTCCAGATAATATCAAAGCTTATAAACAAGCTAAACCATATAAGGGCATCTGTCTAAAGATTCTTCAGTCTAACTAATACTTCCCTATCCAATTCCTTCTCACCTCCCAACCACCAGCAAGAGTATATTATAGCAAGCACAGTTATATCTGACAAAGAATATACAAATAGGAGCAGTTAAGACATTTAGACAATTAGCAAGTAATATGCAGTCAAATAGGCAATCTCAAACAATTCACATAGTATGCATATGATGAATGCCTGTCCCTAGTGGCCGATGATATCATCTTGTCGGTTATAGAGCCAACCCGACAAGTCCTGGTCGCTAACCATTGGACTGTCCCTCTGTTGCGCATCCCCAACTCGAGTTATTCTCGTTATAAACTTGATCATAAACATGATCCATATCCATCACCCTCACTGGTGAATATTTCGGGGGCGAGCTCATCCGGGTCTTTCACAGTGCCCGGCCACACTTACGACATAGGGTCAACAGAGTATCAAGTCTCAACCTGGAGCACGTGGTGGCTAGCCACTGCTACTACCCAGGGAAACTCGTATCTCTGATAGTGGAAGTGCAATTCACAATTATCAATAATTCAACATAAGCATGCATGAATCCTCATCCATGGATCAACATCCATATCAGCCATTCTGGCTCACGGTTAAATCCATAACCAGCCAATATTCATAGCATACACAGCTATTCCGGCTCATGGTTCAATCCAGAACCAGCCAATTCACAAATAATCACGGCCCTTTGGCCAATGGCATAACAAGCACTTCCACCACCATCCTCCGCATCTCACATAATCATCTTGATCCTCATTGATCATTCATATTTCCCTTGCTTCACTCGCAAGTTACCTCATTCACTAGCCCCTTTTTAATAGCTAGGCATGCCATAATGATTTAAGACATAAATGGTGAGATCGGAGGCTTAGAAGTATGAGATTTGGCTTTTAAAACTCAAAAATCAACTTTGGGATGAAAACAGGGCCGCGCGTACGCGCACTCCACGCGCACGCGTGGATGGCCTCAAAAACTCATCGACGCGCAAGCGTCATGCACGCTAACGCGTGGATTAAAAATTTGCCAATCGACGCGTACGCGTCAACCACGCGTACGCGTGGGTACTCTCGTGCCCCATGCACAACACTGGCACAGTTCTGGCATAACTCTCTGGAAAATGGCTGGGCATTGGGTGCAGCACAATCGGCGCGCCCGCGCACATCACGCACACGCGTGGATGGCATTTTCGGGAAGAACGGCGCGTACGCGCCAGGTGCGCCCAGGCGCAAAGGGTCATTCTGCTAAAAATTTTCTAAGTTAAAAGCTGCAGAATTTACAAATTTAGACCCCAATCTTCCGACGGACATAACTTCCTCATTTTAAATCATTTTTCACCCGTTCTTTGAACGGCATGGACATCCCGGATCCAATTTCATTTCTAAACAGATTTGGCACAAAACAGAGATCCGTAGTCCAAGTTATGTCCCGCCAAAGTATGCCCAAAAACCATATTTTTCATAAAAATCTCAAAGTGCCATTTTTAAAACAAGCCATTTCCAACTCTTTTCAAAAATCAATCAAAACATGCCATTTTCATCCCTTTTCTTTGAAATCAATCAAAATACATCAATTTCAACATCAAGCCTCCTCAACTCACACATTGAGATTTTACCACAATATACAAAATCATTATCTCATCATTCTAACCCACTTCACCCAAGTGGCTCAACTCAACATTTTGACATATCATATACTATTCCTCATGTCAATTCTCAACAACATCAATTCCAATAAATCATTATTGTTCACAATCAACATCATACTCACCATCAACATGGTTCGACCCACAATTCAACCATAACCAATCATCAAGCATATATCACAACATGCATATTTCTCATACATCATACCACCAAGGCATCAATAATCATCATCACATATGACCACATCATATATCTCAATCATTCAACAACATCAACCATTCAATGCCTATCTTAGGGCCTCTAGCCTAAGTATTTCCTACCACATTACATATTAGATACGGGAAACCGAAACCATACCTTAGCCGATTTTCCCAAGCTCCATCGGAGCACTTCCAAACCACTTATCCACAAGCTCTCAAGGCCTCAACACCTCCAAGAACAGATTTTTCACCACCAAACCCTTTCCAAGCTTTTCAAAGTCACCAATTAAGCTCCAATATTCACATATACACAACCTAAGCCACAACCATCATACCCATACACAACATCTCAAAACCCAAACATCATAAAACAACAAAATACACTAGGGTTGAGAATCTTACCACACCCAAGGTCCAAGGAGACAAGATTAACCTTCTCCTTCAAGAGAGTTGGGTCCTATAACATCAAAGAACCCAAAATCTCAACATTTCACCCATGAAACTCGAAAATGAGGGCTGAGATTTCGAACAGTAAAGTGTGGCTTACCTCAAGATTGGTTGTATGGGTTTTGTAGAGCTCTCCGCGGTGAACGCGTGGCCGCAAACGGAGCGGCAATCGGAGCTCTAGATCAAAAGTTATGGTGGTTTGAAGATCAACCAAGGGAGAGAACTTGAGAGAGTGTTCTTCCTCCCTTTCTTTCTAATTTCAGCTTGTGTGTGTAACAAATGAGGAGAGAGAGTGCTGAAAACTAGGGTTTTTGGTTAAGTTGTATTGGGCCAAGGGCCCACTTTGGATCCAATTGGCCCGGTTTGGCCCGTTCGGTCCAATTTTGGTCCGAATCCTATAAAATTGGTACCAAAATTCTCGTTTCAGTCTCCTCTATCACATTTAGCCATAAAAATCACATTTTAGGCTTTCTAGAATAAATTCTCATTTATGGGTTAATTAGCCGTTAATTAACCGGGTTTTACATTCTACCCTCCTAATTGGGAATTTTGCCCACAAAATTCAAATGCAATTACCTGAGAATAAATGCGGATAATCCGTTCGCATCTCCGACTCAAGTTCCCAAGTGTGTTCCTCAACACTGCCTCGACTCCATGCCACTTTGACTAAGGAAACATCTTTTCCACGCAACCGTTTAATACTAGTATCATCAATTCTGACTGGAGTCACTGGAAGCGTCAAATCTTCCCTTAACTGAACCGATTCGGGTTCCAACACATGGCTAGCATCAGGAGTGTACTTCCGAAGCTGCGACACGTGAAACACGTCGTGCAGGTTCGAAAGATGAGGTGGTAGAGCCATCCGATACGCCACCGGTCCAATCCTCTCTAGGATCTGAAATGGACCAATGTATCGAGGATTCAACTTCTTTGCCTTAATCGCCCTACCTACTCCCGTAGTCGGAGTAACCTTAAGAAAAACATGGTCCCCTTCCTCAAATTCTAAGGGCTTTCGCCTTTGATCGGCGTAACTCTTTTGACGACTCTGCGCCGTAAGCATTCTATCACGGATTTTCTTGACTTGTTCAGTAGTCTCAGCTATCATTTCTGGCCCTAACAAGCTTTTCTCTCCCGCTTCATACCAACATAGCGGAGATTGACATTTCCTCCCATACAAGGCCTCATACGGAGCCATTCCAATGCTCGCATGATAACTATTATTGTATGCAAACTCCACTAATGGCATATACCGATCCCAACTCACCGGTTGGTCCAAAACACAAGCTCTCAACATATCTTCTAGTGTTTGGATCGTCCTCTCAGAGTGACCATCTGTTTGAGGATGGTAAGCCGTGCTCAAACTTAATCGGGTTCCAAAAGCTTTCTGAAATGCACCCCAAAACCTTGAAGTGAAACGAGGATCTCTATCAGAGATTATAGTAGCAGGTTGGTGCACGAAATCTTAATCCCAATATCAAAATCAAAATTTTTTATGATCTCGTACCACTAACCAGCAAGTGCACTGGGTCGTCCAAGTAATACCTTACGTGAGTAAGGGTCGATCCCACGGAGATTATTGGTTTGAAGCAATCAATGTTTATTTTATTAATCTTAGTCAGGAGGCCAATAAGATTATTTGGATTTAATTGTAAGAAGTCAAAGTGTTTAAAATTATAAGAAGAAAAAGGAAATAATAGCGTTACTTGTTGTGCAGTAATGAGAAATATGTTGGAGTTTTAGAGATGCATTGTCCTCTGACTTCAACTCTTCCTTGAAATCCTTCTCCACACGCAGAGTTTCTTCCATGGCAAGCTCTATGTAGGGTGTCACCGTTGTCAATGGCTACTTCCCATCCTCTCAGTGAAAACGTTCCTATGCTCTGTCACAGCACGGCTAATCATCTGTCGGTTCTCAATCGGGTTGGAATAGAATCCATTGATTCTTTTGCGTCTGTCACTAACGCCCAGCCTTCAGGAGTTTGAAGCCCGTCACAGTCATTCAATCCCAGAATCCTACTCGGAATACCACAGACAAGGTTTAGACTTTCCGGATTCTCATGAATGCCGCTATCAATCCGGCTTATACCACGAAGATTCTGATTAAGGAATCTAAGAGATATTCATTCAATCTGATGTAGAACGGAGGTGATTGTCAGACACACGTTCATGGATTGAGGAAGGTGATGAGTGTCACGGATCATCACCTTCTCCATAATTAAGCGCGAATAAACATCTTAGATAAGAACAAGCGTGTTTGAATGGAAAACAAAGGAATTGTATTAAATCATCGAGACGCTGCAGAGCTCCTCACCCCCAACAATGGAGTTTAGAGACTCATGCCGTCAAAAAGTATGTAATTCAGATCTGAAAATGTCATGAGGTACAAGATAAGTCTCTAAAAGTTGTTTAAATAGTAAACTAGTACCCTAGATTTACAGAATATGAGTAAACAAAGATAATTGGTGCAGAAATCCACTTCTGGGGTCCACTTGGTGTGTGCTGGGGCTGAGACTAAAGCTATCCACGAGTAGAGGCCTTTCTTGGAGTTGAACTCCAAGTTATGACGTGTTTTGGGCGTTCAACTCCGGATCATGACGTGTTTCTGGCGTTTAACTCCAGACAGCAGCATGTACTTGGCGTTCAACGCCAAGTTATGTCGTCTATTTTCGCGCAAAGTATGGACTATTATATATTGCGGGAAAGCCCTGGATGTCTACTTTCCAACGCCGTTGAGAGCGCGCCAATTGGACTCCTGTAGCTCCAGAAAGTTCATTTTGAGTGCAGGGAGGTCAGGATCCAACAGCATCAGCAGTCCTTTTTCAGCCTAAGTCAGATTTTTGCTCAGCTTCCTCAATTTCAGCCAGAAAATACCTGAAATCACAGAAAAATACACACACTCATAGTAAAGTCCAGAAATATGATTTTTGCCTAAAAACTAATAATATTTAACTAAAAACCAATTAAAACATGCTAAAAATCTACATGAAATTACCCCCAAAAAGCGTATAAAATATCCGCTCATCACAACACCAAACTTAAACTGTTGCTTGTCCTCAAGCAACTAGATGAATAAAATAGGATAACAAGAAATTAAAAAGCAATAATATTTCAGAGTTTTAAGTGAAGCTCAGATTCTAATTGGATGAGCGGGGCTAGTAGCTTTTTGCTTCTGAACAGTTTTGGCATCTCACTTTATCCTTTGAAATTCAGAATGATTGGCATCCATAGGAACTCAGAATTCAGATAGTATTATTGATTCTCCTAGTTTAGTATGTTGATTCTTGAACACAGCTACTTAATGAGTCTTGGCCGTGGCCCTAAGCACTTGGTTTTCCAGTATTACCACCGGATACATAAATGCCACAGACACATAACTGGGTGAACCTTTTCAGATTGTGACTTAGCTTTGCTCAAGTCCCCACTTAGAGGTGTCCAGAGTTCTTAAGCACACTCTTTTGCTTTGGATCACGACTTTAACCACTCAGTCTCAAGCTTTTCACTTGGACCTGCATGCCACAAGCACATGGTTAGGGATAGCTTGATTTAGCCGCTTAGGCCTGGATTTATTTCCTTGGGCCCTCCTATCCATTGATGCTCAAAGCCTTGGATCCTTTTCACCCTTGCCTTTTGGTTTAAAGGGCTATTGGCTTTTTCTACCTCTTTTGCTTTTCTCTTTTTTTTTTCTTTTTTTTTCTCTCTCTTTTTTTTTTCGCAAGAAATTTTTCACTGCTTTTTCTTGCTTCAAGAATCAATTTCATGATTTTTCAAATCATCAATAACATTTCTCTTGTTCATCATTCTTTCAAGAGCCAACAATTTTAACATTCATAAAATTCAATATCAAAAATATGCACTGTTCAGGCATTCATTCAGAAGACAAAAAGTATTGCCACCACATATAAATAATTAGAATTTTTCTTATTAAGAACTCGAAATAAAATATTGCCTCTTTATTCTAAAAATCTACTATTTTATTCATGTTTGATGATGATGAGAAAAATAAATTATAACTTAATTGGAATTAAAATCAAAGTAGAGATACTAATTACTACTACTAATATATAACTTCTAAGGTAAATTTCTAATAAGAACAGTTATCACAGAGTTAAGGCAAAGATTAGAACTCAACGACCTTTATTTTGGGAAGTGGATGTTCCTCTAGTCTGTGGGGTGCCTTCAAGAATTAATTTCTGACGCTTCAGCTCCCTTAAGTTCACATCCTTGCTCTTCCTGTTCCCTTAGGTGCCATGATCTTGATGAGTTTTAGCTCAGTGATCATGGCAAATCACACCAAACTTAGAGGTTTACTTGTCCTCAAGCAAAAGAAAGGAAAGGAGAGGAATAGAAGGAGAGGCAGTTTCGAAAAAAAAAATAAGATGAGTTGAGAAAGATATGAGAAGAAATTAAAAAGATTTGAAAAAGAATTGGATTGGAAAAAGATCTGTGTTTATAAATTAAGATACATTTGATATTTTTGAAAAAGGGATTTTAGAAATTAGGGTTTTTAGAAATTAGGATTAAAATTTTTTTAGAATTGAAGGATGATATTTTGAAACATGTTTATGCAAGAAATCATGAATTAAAACATAAAAATTAGAAAATTTGTGAAGAAAAACGAATTTTACCTCCTCCCCACCATCCTGGCGTTAAACGCCCAAACGCTGCATGTTTTGGGCGTTTAACGCCCAAATGTTGCTTCTCCTGGGCGTTCAACGCCCAGCTGATGCATCTTTCTGGCGTTGAACGCCAGGAAGTCCTTTGTCACTGGGCGTTTTTCTGAACGCTTAGGATGCTGTCAATCTGGCGTTAAACGCCCAGAAGGTGCTTCTTTCTGGCGTTTAACGCCCAGAAGATGCTCCTTTCTGGCGTTTAACGCCCAGATGGCTACCCTTACTGGCGTTGAACGCCGAGTGGGTGCTTCTTTTGGGCGTTCAACGCCCAAAATGTTTCTTACTGGCTTTTTCATGCCAGTAAGCTTCCAAATTCCCTTGTAACTCTGTGAATCCAATCAATTGCTATTTTACCTTAAAGATACTTTAACATATACCTGTAAAAATCAATTAATTAATCAAAACGAATAAAATTAAATTTTGTGATTGGCTGGGTTGCCTCCCAGCAAGCGCTTCTTTATTGTCCTTAGCTGGACAGTGAGCTCTCATGGAGTCTCACAGATAATCAGAGCAAGGTTGGGACCTCCCAACATCAAACTTAGAGTTTGAATGTGGGGGTTCAACACCAAACTTAGAGTTTGGTTGTGGCCTCCCAACACCAAACTTAGAGTTGGACTGTGGGGGCTTTGATTGACTCTGCAGTGAGAGAAGCTTTTCATGCTTCCTCTCCATGGTTACAAAAGGAGAACCTTGTGTCTTATAGTTTGCAATGTCTGCAAACCACAGAGCTTCCTGAACAGCAAACAAGTGCTCATCCGGAAAGGTTTCAGAGATCTCAGTAGGAGGGAGGGATGCTCCTGCTACTGGTTCTATCCGGGACAGGTGATCAGCTACTTGATTCTCTGTTCCTTTTTTGTCTCTTATTTCTATATCAAACTCTTGCAGAAGCAACACCCATCTTATGAGCCTGGGCTTTGAATCCTGCTTTGTGAGTAGATATTTAAGAGTAGCATGGTCAGTGTACACAATCACTTTTGATCCTACTAAGTAAGATCTAAACTTGTCAATGGCATAAACCACTGCAAGTAATTCTTTTTCTGTAGTTGTGTAATTTTTCTGGGCATCATTTAAAACACTGCTAGCATAATAAATGACATGCAGAAGCTTGTTATGCCTCTGTCCTAATACTGCACCAATGGTATGGTCACTGGCATCACACATTAGTTCAAAGGGTAATGTCCAGTCTGGTGCAGAAATAACTGGTGCTGTGACCAGCTTAGCTTTCAGGGTCTCAAACGCCTGCAGACATTTTGTGTCAAACACAAATGGCGTGTTAGCAGCTAGCAGATTGCTCAGAGGTTTTGCAATTTTTGAAAAATCCTTTATAAACCTCCTATAGAATCCTGCGTGCCCCAGAAAGCTTCTGATTGCCTTAACATTGGCAGGTGGTGGTAATTTTTCAATTACTTCAACTTTAGCTTGATCCACCTCTATTCTCTTGTTTGAAATTTTATGCCCAAGGACAATCCCTTCAATCACCATAAAGTGACATTTTTCCCAGTTTAAAACTAGGTTAGTCTCTTGGCATCTTTTCAGAACAAGTGCTAAATGGTTAAGGCAGGAGCTGAATGAGTCTCCAAATACTGAAAAGTCATCCATGAAGACTTCCAGAAACTTCTCCACCATATCAGAGAAGATGGAGAGCATGCACCTTTGAAAGGTTGCAGGTGCATTGCACAAGCCAAATGGCATCCTTCTGTATGCAAATACTCCAGATGGACATGTGAATGCCGTTTTCTCTTGATCCTGGGGATCTACTGCAATTTGATTATAACCTGAATATCCATCCAGGAAACAGTAGTATTCATGACCTGCTAGTCTTTCTAGCATCTGGTCTATGAATGGTAAAGGAAAATGATCCTTTCGGGTGGCTGTATTGAGCCTTCTATAATCAATACACATACGCCACCCTGTAACTGTTCTTGTAGGAACCAATTCATTTTTTTCATTATGAACTACTGTCATGCCACCTTTCTTAGGGACGACTTGGACAGGGCTTACCCAGGGGCTATCAGAAATAGGATAAATAATCCCAGCCTCTAGTAACTTAGTGACCTCTTTCTGCACAACTTCCTTCATGGCTGGATTCAGCCGCCTTTGTGGTTGAACCACTGGCTTGGCGTCACCCTCCAGTAAGATCTTGTGCATGCATCTGGCTGGGCTAATGCCCTTGAGATCACTGATGGACCACCCAAGAGCTGTCTTGTGTGTCCTTAGCACTTGAATTAATGCTTTCTCTTCCTGTGGCCCTAAAGCAGAGCTTATTATTACAGGAAAAGTGTCACCTTCTCCCAGAAATGCATATTTCAGGGATGGTGGTAGTGGTTTGAGCTCGGGTTTAGGAGGTTTCTCCTCTTCTTGAGGAGTTTTCAGAGGTTCTTTTATTCCCTCTGGTTCCTCCAGATCAGGCTGAACATCTTTAAAAATGTCCTCTAGCTCTGATTCGAGACTCTCAGTCATATAGACCTCTTCCACCAGGGAGTCAATAATATCAACGCCCAGGCAGTCGTCTAATGTGTCTGGATGTTGCATAGCTTTGACAACATTCAACTTAAACTCATCCTCATTGACTCTCAGGGTTATCTCCCCTTTTTGGACGTCAATGAGGGTTCGTCCAGTTGCTAGGAATGGTCTTCCTAAAATGAAAGTTGCACTCTTGTGCTCCTCCATTTCCAGCACTACAAAGTCAGTAGGGAAGGCAAATAGCCCAACCTTGATAATCATGTCCTCAATTATGCCTGATGGGTATTTAATGGAGCCATCAGCAAGTTGAAGACAGATCCGGGTTGGTTTGACCTCTTCAGTCAAGCCAAGCTTTCTGATAGTGGATGCAGGGATTAGGTTGATGCTTGCCCCAAGATCACATAGAGCTGTCTTGGTGCAATTACCCTCTAATGTGCATGGTATCATGAAGCTCCCAGGATCTTTAAGCTTCTCAGGTAAGCTTTTCAGAATGACTGCACTGCATTCTTCAGTGAGGTAAACTTTTTCAGTCTCCCTCTAATCCTTCTTATGACTTAAGATCTCTTTCATGAACTTAGCATAAGAGGGTATTTGCTCAAGTGCTTCTGCAAACGGAATCTTTATTTCAAGAGTCCTGAGATAGTCTGCAAAGCGGGCAAATTGCTTATCCTGTTCCGCTTGGCGGAGTTTTTGAGGATAAGGCATTTTGGCTTTGTATTCCTCAACCTTAGTTGCTGCAGGTTTATTACCTACAGAAGTGGGTTGGGAAGCCTTTTTGGAAGGGTTGTTATCAGCACTTGTATGTGACTGATTCCCTACTGGCATTTGAATGCCAGTGGTGGGAGCTGGAGTGGCGTTAGACACCACTTCCTTGTTTGTTACTGGCGTTTGAACGCCAGAACCATGCTCCCTTTGGGCGTTCAACGCCGGATTCATGCTTGTTTCTGGCGTTGAACGCCAGGACTGAGCATGGTCTGGGCGTTCAGCGCCAGCTTTATCCCTCTCTGGGCTCTGCTTGTCCTCAGAGGGATTTTGAGTAGCTATTTGTTCATTTCTTGGCTTTTTGCTGCTTTGAAGTGAGGTATTTAATGTTTTCCCACTTCTTAATTGAACTGCTTGGCATTCTTCTGCTATTTATTTTGATAATTGCCTTTCTGTTTGCTTTAACTGTACTTCCACATTCCTGTTAGCCATTCTTGTTTCTTGTAGTATTTCCTTGAATTTGGCTAGCTGCTTGGTTAGAAAGTCTAATTGCTGATTGAATTCATTAGCCTGATCTACAGGACTGATTTCAGCAGTTACTGTTTTAGCTTCTTCTTTCATGGAAGATTCACTGCTTAGGTACAGGTGTTGATTCCTGGCAACTGTATCAACAAGCTCTTGAGCTTCTTCAATTGTTTTTCTCATATGTATAGATCCACCAGCTGAGTGGTCTAGAGAAATCTGAGCTTTTTCTGTAAGCCCATAGTAGAAGATGTCTAATTGCACCCATTCTGAAAACATTTCAGAGGGGCATTTTCTTAGCATCTCTCTGTATCTCTCCCAGGCATCATAAAGGGATTTATTATCTCCTTGTTTGAAGCCTTGGATACTTAGCCTTAGCTGTGTCATCCGTTTTGGAGGGAAATAGTGATTCAGGAATTTTTCTGACAGCTGTTTCCATGTTTTTATGCTGTTCTTAGGCTGGTTATTTAACCACCTCTTAGCTTGATCTTTTACAGCAAATGGAAACAGTAATAATCTGTAGACATCCTGATCCACTTCCTTATCATGTACTGTGTCAGCAATTTGCAAAAATTGTGCCAGAAACTCTGTAGGTTCTTCATGTGGAAGACCAGAATACTGACAGTTTTGCTGCACCATGATAATGAGCTGATGATTCAACTCAAAGCTACTAGCTCCAATGGAGGGTATACAGATACTACTCCCATATGAAGCAGTAGTGGGGTTAGCATATGACCCCAGAGTCCTCTTGTCTTGTCCATTCATACTTACTTCCATGATGGAATACAAGAGATAATTTATATGTTGATTTAAAATAAATAATTTTTTTTTGAATTAATTTTTATAAAATGAAAATGAAATAAATAGAAGAAATTGGAAATATTTTGAAATTAAAATTTGAATTTTTATATAGAATTTTCGAAAAAAAATAGTTCAAAATTAGTTAGAAAATATATTTTTTTTTGAATTTTGAATTTTATGATGAAAGAGAAAAACACACAAAAAGCACAAGACTTAAAATTTTTAGATCTAATGCTCCTTATTTTCGAAAATTTTTGGAGGGAAAACACCAAGGAACACCAAACTTAAAAATTTTAAGATCAAGACACAAGAAAAACTTAAGAACACTTTGAAGATTCACAAGAACACCAAGAACAAAAGAAAGACACCAAACTTAAAATTTTTAGAAAATCAAAATAAATTTTCGAAAATTAATAGAAGATTAACAAGAAAACACCAAACTTAGAGTTTGGGACAAGATTAAATCAAGAAAAATTATTTTTGAAAAAGATTTTCAAAAGTATTGGTGCTCCCTTATCAAGAATATGACCCAAAACTCTAGCCAAATGGGCAGAAAAGGTAACAATTGTTCTGAGCAGGTATATTTCTTTTTTGAAAGACTAATACTTTGGATTAGTATAAGAAAAACAAGAAAAGACACAGAACAAGAAAAACTCAAGATCAAACAAGAAAAATAAACAAGAACAACTTGAAAATCAATGAAGAACAAAGAACACAAGTCGAAAATTTTGAGAAAAATATAAAATATGCAAAACACACCAAACTTAGAACAAGACACTAAACTCACGAAAATTAACAATTAATTAAGAAAAATAATATTGTTGAAAAGAAATTTTTGAAAAGAAACTATCCTATCAAAATTTGATGACTCTATAACAACAAAAACAAAAATAAATTATTCCTAATCTAAGAAATAAAATAAGCCTTCAATTGTTCAAACTCAATAATCCCCGGCAACGGCGCCAAAAACTTGGTGCACGAAATCTTAATCCCAATATCAAAATCAAAATTTTTTATGATCTCGTACCACTAACCAGCAAGTACACTGGGTCGTCCAAGTAATACCTTACGTGAGTAAGGGTCGATCCCACGGAGATTATTGGTTTGAAGCAATCAATGTTTATTTTATTAATCTTAGTCAGGAGGCCAATAAGATTATTTGGATTTAATTGTAAGAAGTCAAAGTGTTTAAAATTATAAGAAGAAAAAGGAAATAATAGCGTTACTTGTTGTGCAGTAATGAGAAATATGTTGGAGTTTTAGAGATGCATTGTCCTCTGACTTCAACTCTTCCTTGAAATCCTTCTCCACACGCAGAGTTCCTTCCATGGCAAGCTCTATGTAGGGTGTCACCGTTGTCAATGGCTACTTCCCATCCTCTCAGTGAAAACGTTCCTATGCTCTGTCACAGCACGACTAATCATCTGTCGATTCTCAATCGGGTTGGAATAGAATCCATTGATTCTTTTGCGTCTGTCACTAACGCCCAGCCTTCAGGAGTTTGAAGCCCGTCACAGTCATTCAATCCCAGAATCCTACTCGGAATACCACAGACAAGGTTTAGACTTTCCGGATTCTCATGAATGCCGCCATCAATCCGGCTTATACCACGAAGATTCTGATTAAGGAATCTAAGAGATATTCATTCAATCTGATGTAGAACGGAGGTGATTGTCAGACACACGTTCATGGATTGAGGAAGGTGATGAGTGTCACGGATCATCACCTTCTCCATAATTAAGCGCGAATAAACATCTTAGATAAGAACAAGCGTGTTTGAATGGAAAACAAAGGAATTGTATTAAATCATCGAGACGCTGCAGAGCTCCTCACCCCCAACAATGGAGTTTAGAGACTCATGCCATCAAAAAGTATGTAATTCAGATCTGAAAATGTCATGAGGTACAAGATAAGTCTCTAAAAGTTGTTTAAATAGTAAACTAGTACCCTAGATTTACAGAATATGAGTAAACAAAGATAATTGGTGCAGAAATCCACTTCTGGGGCCCACTTGGTGTGTGCTGGGGCTGAGACTAAAGCTATCCACGAGTAGAGGCCTTTCTTGGAGTTGAACTCCAAGTTATGACGTGTTTTGGGCGTTCAACTCCGGATCATGACGTGTTTCTGGCGTTTAACTCCAGACAGCAGCATGTACTTGGCGTTCAACGCCAAGTTACGTCGTCTATTTTCGCGCAAAGTATGGACTATTATATATTGCTGGAAAGCCCTGAATGTCTACTTTCCAACGCCGTTGAGAGCGCGCCAATTGGACTCCTGTAGCTCCAGAAATTCCATTTTGAGTGCAGGGAGGTCAGGATCCAACAGCATCAGCAGTCCTTTTTCAGCCTAAGTCAGATTTTTGCTCAGCTTCCTCAATTTCAGCCAGAAAATACCTGAAATCACAGAAAAATACACACACTCATAGTAAAGTCCAGAAATATAATTTTTGCCTAAAAACTAATAATATTTAACTAAAAACCAATTAAAACATGCTAAAAATCTACATGAAATTATCCCCAAAAAGCGTATAAAATATCCGCTCATCACAGGTACACCATGAAGTCTCACAATCTTCTTTATGTATAACCGTGCTAGCTCCTCAAGGGTGTAAGTCATCCGAATGGGTAAAAAGTGAGCTAACTTCGTCAGTCGGTCCACAATCACCCAAATAGCATCAAAACCAGCCCTAGTCCTTGGCAATCCCGACACAAAGTCCATTGCAATACTTTCCCACTTCCATTGAGGGATCTCTAAAGGTTGCAACATACCGGCGGACTTTTGATGTTCAATCTTTACCTTTTGACAAGTTAAGCACTTTGAAACATATTCCGCCACATCATTCTTCATTCCCGGCCACCAGAACATTGCCTTTAAATCATGGTACATCTTAGTACTTCCCGGGTGAATGGAGAATCCGCTTTTGTGTGCCTCCTTTAAGATATCTTGCCTCAAAGTGCCAACATCCGGCACAATGATTCTACCCTTGAATCTCCATAACCCATCTTTTTCTTCCGACACTCTCCACCGTTTTCCTTGCTCAATAGCCGGTAACACTTTCCATAATGCTTCATCATTTTGATGAGCCTTTAGGAGTTCGGACTTAAAGTCACTTGAGATTTCTAATCTGCTCAAACACAAGGTTCCGGATACTTCTCGAGTACCAATTTTTAGACTCTCAAATCCCTTGAGCAACTTCTCCTCTTGAAGCATCATCCAAGCCGCATATAATGACTTCCGACTTAACGCATCTGCCACTACGTTTGCCTTTCCCGGATGGTAATGCAACTCAAAGTCGTAGTCCTTCAACAATTCCATCCACCTTCTCTGCCTCATATTAAGCTCTTTCTGATCAAAGAGGTACTTCAAGCTCTTATGATCAGAGAAAACTTGGAACTTAACCCCATAGAGATAATGCCTCCACACCTTCAAGGCAAACACAACCGCAGCGAGTTCCAAATCGTGCGTAGGGTAACTAACTTCATGAGGTCTCAACTGTCGTGAGGCATACGCCACCACATTATGATGCTGCATCAGCACGCACCCTAAACCCTTTAATGAGGCATCACAATACACCTCAAATGGCTCATTCGACTCGGGTAACACTAACACAGGTGCAGTAGTCAACTTTTTCTTCAATGTCTGAAAGCTCTCCTCGCACTCAGGAGTCCAAACAAACGGAGTGTCTTTGCGGGTTAACTTTGTCATGGGTAACGCTATCTGTGAAAAGCCCTTGATAAACCTTCTGTAATAGCCAGCTAAACCCAGAAAACTCCTTATCTCTGTTACGGTGGTTGGTTGCTTCCAATCCATCACAGCCTCCACCTTAGTTGGATCTACGGCTATTCCCTTCTTACTCACCACATGGCCCAAAAACTTCACCTCACTCTTCCAAAACTCACACTTAGACAGTTTTGCATAGAGTTTCTTATCCTTTAGAATCTGCAACACGGTCCTCAAGTATTCCGCATGCTCTTCCTCGGTCTTGGAATAAATCAGTATGTCATCGATAAAGACAACAACGAATTTATCCAGAAATGGACGGAAGACTCTATTCATGTAATCCATGAATACCGCAGGAGCGTTTGTCAACCCAAAAGACATTACAGTGTACTCGTAATGACCATAACGAGTCCTGAAAGCGGTCTTAGGGATATCTTCACCCCTCACCCTTATCTGGTGATAACCGGATCGTAAATCAATCTTGGAGAAAACTCCAGCTCCTTGTAACTGATCCATGAGATCATCAATTCTCGGCAATGGGTACTTATTCTTTATTGTAACCTTGTTCAACTGCCTGTAATCCACACAGAGCCGCATACTCCCATCCTTCTTCTTCACCAGTAACACTGGAGCACCCCACGGAGAGACACTTGGTCGTATAAAATTCTTTACCAACAAATCCTCTAACTGAGACTTTAGCTCGTTCATCTCTAACGGTGACATCCTATAAGGAGCACTTGAGATTGGTCCCGCCCCGGGCACCAACTCAATAGCAAACTCAACCTCTCGGTTAGGTGGAAACTCATCAATATCATCGGGAAACACTTCTGGAAACTCACACACAACCGGAATCTGCTCCAACCTTTGATCATCACCCGAAACACCCGCGGTTAACAACATGATGCCCTGACATTCGGTTCCAGAACAGTTCACCATCATCGAGTTCAAGTAATAATTATTCACCACGACCGGCCCTTCTGTATCTTCCGGCATAAAGTACACCGACTTTGTGGAACAATCAAGCAGGACATGATTCTCAGATAGCCAGTCCAATCCCAAGATAAGATCAAGACCGATCATCGGCAAGCAGACTAAATTATGAACAAAATCACGCTGCTTGAACCTAAAGGAAACTTCTGGGCATCCTAGCCTAGTTACCGTGGCTTCATGGGTAGCATTGTACACCCTTAGATCATAACCTAAAGTTACAATCTTCAACCCTAACTCATGGGCTTTCTCAAATGCAATGAATGAATGTGATGCTCCCGAATCAAATAAAGCATTTAAAGTTTGACCAGCCATTTCACAGTTACCTCGAATAAGTGTCTCGGATCCCTCAGCTCCTACAGCTGAAGTGGTGAACACCCGACCAGTCTGTTGTGCCTTCCCAGCACCTTGTTTCTGCCTCTCCGAACAACTGGCGGCTTTATGCCCCGCTTTTCCACAATTGTAGCACAAACTTGATCATTCTGAGGCTGCTTCCCAAACTTCTTTCCTTGGGAGTTGTTGTTGTTGTTGGGCCTCCTAAATGAGCTTCCCCTCTTGAAAGACGGACCTCTAGGTGCAAAGCTCTTCCCTCGGTTCTGTGGGAATGACCCTTTGTGACTTCCTTTCTCAGCGGTTGCCCTTTTCACACACTCTTCAGCAACCCTACACTTGTTCACCAATTCGGAGAAAGTCCTAATCTCCATTGGCCCTACTGAACTGAAGATATCACTCCGGAGTCCTCCTTCATACTTAACACATTTTCATTCCTCATATTCCACCGGAGTCCCTTGGCACATACGAGAGAACCTGAACAGCTCCTCAAACTTGTCAGTATACTCTGATATAGACATAGTACCCTGCTTCAGCTGTAACAATTCAAGTTCCTTAGCCGTCCTAGCAGAAGTAGGAAAGTACTTCTTATAGAACTCTTCTTGAAAGACATTCCAGGTGATATAGTCATCACCCTGCTGCAGAAGACGGTGGATACCTTGCCACCAATGGGACGCTTCACCTGTGAGCATATAGGTAGCAAACTCGACACGCTGTCCTTCAGGTACCACTTGTGCTTGCAGTGCTCGCTCTATAGCCTGAAACCATGTATCAGCCTCAGTCGGACTAGTAGTCCCCTTGAACTTAGGCGGATTAACCTTCAAAAAGTTTGCCAGTGTCATCGGGCCCTGAACTCCACCTCCATCATTACCATGGTTGTTCATCTGGTGACCAAGAGCCTCAGCAGTGGCTTGCATAGCAGCAGCCATGTTCTCCAACGCAGTCATAAAGTTTACCGGGTCATTAGGGTTATTCTCCGGCGCACGAGCATTTGTACGACCTCTCGCACTACCTCTACCGCGTCCACGAGGCGCCATCTGGTTCCTATACATACCAAACAATCGATATTAAGTTGATCAGTCTCAATATCGAAAGTCTAGTGCTTCAAAGTCCCAAATGCATGCTCATGAACGTTTATGCCAATTATATCAAGCAGATATACTAATAGCACATAACACACACACAGAGAATGCACAGAAGCATAATCAGTCCATCCCTCAGGCTCTATAGGAACGAACTGCTCTGATACCATAATGTAACACCCTACCATACAGAGTCTTATGCTTAAGTCATAATTCAGAGATGGCAAGGTATTACGACCTCTAAAAATAAAAATTTAGTACGTATAGTAGTATGAATGATTGATTATAACTAGGAGCCTTTGTAGAAAAAGGGGTAAACAAAAACCGCGACCTTAAAGCGCAACACTCCGATCGATAACGTAACGAATAGGGATAACCAACGCGAGATTATATATACAAAGGAGTGTCAAAAACAGGAATATCAAGACTCAAGATCCGGCTGCGAAGATAACCGGTCCGAGCATAACAATATATACATATGATAAAATAAGGAAAACCCCAAAGGAAACCCAAAGGGACACAAATACATAAAATCTATTCTCCAAAATCTCCCATAGGAGGAGTCATCACAGTTTGTATTATTTAATGGAGATAAAAGTATCTAAGCAAAACGTATAAACCAAAACATAGCCCCGAGAACAAAGGATCTTCGCAAGTATAGAAGTCTCCAGCATGCCTCAGCGGGAAACCTCACGTCCTGCATCTGAAAACCACAAAATCCACATGGGTGAGAACCAGAGGTCCCCAGCATGGTAACAGCTTCCACATATATAATACATAATAATGGAGGAAAGCCAAAGGCAATCCTAGAACTTCCTCCAGATAATATCAAAGCTTATAAACAAGCTAAACCATATAAGGGCATCTGTCTAAAGATTCTTCAGTCTAACTAATACTTCCCTATCCAATTCCTTCTCACCTCCCAACCACCAGCAAGAGTATATTATAGCAAGCACAGTTATATCAGACAAAGAATATACAAATAGGAGCAGTTAAGACATTTAGACAATTAGCAAGTAATATGCAGTCAAATAGGCAATCTCAAACAATTCACATAGTATGCATATGATGAATGCCTGTCCCTAGTGGCCGATGATATCATCTTGTCGGTTATAGAGCCAACCCGACAAGTCCTGGTCGCTAACCATTGGACTGTCCCTCTGTCGCGCATCCCCAACTCGAGTTATTCTCGTTATAAACTTGATCATAAACATGATCCATATCCATCACCCTCACTGGTGAATATTTCGGGGGCGAGCTCATCCGGGTCTTTCACAGTGCCCGGCCACACTTACGACATAGGGTCAACAGAGTATCAAGTCTCAACCTGGAGCACGTGGTGGCTAGCCACTGCTACTACCCAGGGAAACTCGTATCTCTGATAGTGGAAGTGCAATTCACAATTATCAATAATTCAGCATAAGCATGCATGAATCCTCATCCATGGATCAACATCCATATCAGCCATTCCGGCTCACGGTTAAATCCATAACCAGCCAATATTCATAACATACACAGCTATTCCGGCTCATGGTTCAATCCAGAACCAGCCAATTCACAAATAATCACGGCCCTTCGGCCAATGGCATAACAAGCACTTCCACCACCATCCTCCGCATCTCACATAATCATCTTGATCCTCATTGATCATTCATATTTCCCTTGCTTCACTCGCAAGTTACCTCATTCACTAGCCCCTTTTTAATAGCTAGGCATGCCATAATGATTTAAGACATAAATGGTGAGATCGGAGGCTTAGAAGTATGAGATTTGGCTTTTAAAACTCAAAAATCAACTTTGGGATGAAAACAGGGCCGCGCGTACGCGCACTCCACGCGCACGCGTGGATGGCCTCAAAAACTCATCGACGCGCAAGCGTCATGCACGCTAACGCGTGGATTAAAAATTTGCCAATCGACGCGTACGCGTCAACCACGCGTACGCGTCAACCACGCGTACGCGTGGGTACTCTCGTGCCCCAGGCACAACACTGGCACAGTTCTGGCATAACTCTCTGGAAAATGGCTGGGCATTGGGTGCAGCACAATCGGCGCGCCCGCGCACATCACGCACACGCGTGGATGGCATTTTCGGGAAGAACGGCGCGTACGCGCCAGGTGCGCCCACGCGCAAGGGGTCATTCTGCTAAAAATTTTCTAAGTTAAAAGCTGCAGAATTTACAAATTTAGACCCCAATCTTCCGACGGACATAACTTCCTCATTTTAAATCATTTTTCACCCGTTCTTTGAACGGCATGGACATCCCGGATCCAATTTCATTTCTAAACAGATTTGGCACAAAACAGAGATCCGTAGTCCAAGTTATGTCCCGCCAAAGTATGCTCAAAAACCATATTTTTCATAAAAACCTCAAAGTGCCATTTTTAAAACAAGCCATTTCCAACTCTTTTCAAAAATCAATCAAAACATGCCATTTTCATCCCTTTTCTTTGAAATCAATCAAAATACATCAATTTCAACATCAAGCCTCCTCAACTCACACATTGAGATTTTACCACAATATACAAAATCACTATCTCATCATTCTAACCCACTTCACCCAAGTGGCTCAACTCAACATTTTGACATATCATATACTATTCCTCATGTCAATTCTCAACAACATCAATTCCAATAAATCATTATTGTTCACAATCAACATCATACTCACCATCAACATGGTTCGACCCACAATTCAACCATAACCAATCATCAAGCATATATCACAACATGCATATTTCTCATACATCATACCACCAAGGCATCAATAATCATCATCACATATATGACCACATCATATATCTCAATCATTCAACAACATCAACCATTCAATGCCTATCTTAGGGCCTCTAGCCTAAGTATTTCCTACCACATTACATATTAGATACGGGAAACCGAAACCATACCTTAGCCGATTTTCCCAAGCTCCACCGGAGCACTTCCAAACCACTTATCCACAAGCTCTCAAGGCCTCAACACCTCCAAGAATAGATTTTTCACCACCAAACCCTTTCCAAGCTTTTCAAAGTCACCAATTAAGCTCCAATATTCACATATACACAACCTAAGCCACAACCATCATACCCATACACAACATCTCAAAACCCAAACATCATAAAATAACAAAATACACTAGGGTTGAGAATCTTACCACACCCAAGGTCCAAGGAGACAAGATTAACCTTCTCCTTCAAGAGAGTTGGGTCCTATAACATCAAAGAACCCAAAATCTCAACATTTCACCCATGAAACTCGAAAATGAGGGCTGAGATTTCGAACAGTAAAGTGTGGCTTACCTCAAGATTGGTTGTATGGGTTTTGTAAAGCTCTCCGCGATGAACGCGTGGCCGCAAACGGAGCGGCAATCGGAGCTCTAGATCAAAAGTTATGGTGGTTTGAAGATCAACCAAGGGAGAGAACTTGAGAGAGTGTTCTTCCTCCCTTTCTTTCTAATTTCAGCTTGTGTGTGTAACAAATGAGGAGAGAGAGTGCTGAAAACTAGGGTTTTTGGTTAAGTTGTATTGGGCCAAGGGCCCACTTTGGATCCAATTGGCCCGGTTTGGCCCGTTCGGTCCAATTTTGGTCCGAATCCTATAAAATTGGTACCAAAATTCTCGTTTCAGTCTCCTCTATCACATTTAGCCATAAAAATCACATTTTAGGCTTTCTAGAATAAATTCTCATTTATGGGTTAATTAGCCGTTAATTAACCGGGTTTTACATACAAAATTCAGCTTCTCGGCTTCAGTGACTCTGATTGGGTCGAATGTCCTGACACTCGGCGATCTTTAACAGGTTATTGTTTCTTTTTAGATAGTTCTTTAGTCTCTTGGAAGACCAAGAAACAAACCACCGTTGCCCGCTCATCCATTGAAGTAGAATATCGTGCACTTGCCAACAGAACTTGTGAACTTCAATGGATACTAAATATGTTACGATTTTTACGGTTCTCATATCTGCCCACCAGTTTTATATTGTGATAATCAGAGTGCTCTTCATATGGATGCTAACCTGATTTTTCATGAACGGACAAAATATTTAGAGGTTGATTGTCACTTGTTTCGACAAAAAGCTTAAGTTGGAGTAATAAAATTTCTCCCAATTCTCTTTGGGCAATTAGCTTACATCTTCACCAAACTTTTGTCTTCTCAAGCCTTCCATCTTAATCTGAATAAACCCAATATTCTTGACATCTTTCATCCTCTAGCTTGCGGAGCGTATTTAAGCACTCTTTTATCTTAGTCCATGACAACAATAAAGACGTCTCACGGCCCACAAATTCAACCCAACAAAATACACAAATTTAATTATAATTTCAGTCTTTATTATTTTATTTTATCTTATCTTTATCCTTATCTTATCTTTATTTGCTTTTATTTTTCATAGGTTAATGCTCTATATATACTTAGTTTTACTTTTATAGTTTATAATTTTCAATCAATTAATAATTAATAAATTTTTTTTATTTTTTCATTATTTTTTTACAATGTTATTATCTTTGCGTACTCTTTAGGTACTCTTTCCGTTTTATTAATAACCATGCATGCTTCTAGAATGTTTGTTCTATTATATATTTATACTATGACCTTAACTATTGTTATCAATAATGCATGTGTCTTACTTCTCATTTGTGTTTTGATATTTGATAGTGATAAGTGATGAGGAAGGTGGAGACTTAATTTATAAATTATTAACGATGAGTTATCTAGTGAAACAAAAACGTTTAGGGCTAATTTATTCACAAATTGGGAAAGGCCATGTGACTTTGTCTGTCCTCGTACTCCTTTTATATAATTAAGTGGAATAATAATGAATGATTATAACATCATTAATTTTAATTTTTTTACTATCTTTATCTAGTACTAATTTTATTTTGTTTGTTTTCTGTTATTAACTAATAAATTTTTAACACTTATTTAAATAGACTAATGAGCTGATTATAGTTGATTTATTTGTTTATGACTTTATGTAGTACTATTTAGTGCAACATTAAAATCATTGCAATAATTTTAAATTTTAAACCTAAATCCGGTAATTTCTAAAGCATAAAAATATCATAATACAAAAGTCACATTCTTTTTTCATTTACTAAAAATAAAAATAAACTCTTAAATAAGTTTTTGTTTACTACAAATTAAAATTATTTGTTTTCTTTTTATTTTATAAGTTCCTAGAAAAATTTCATTTTAATTTTAGTTTAATATAATTTAAAAGTTGTTTATTTTAGTCGTAGTTGTTAGCTTGTTTTGTTAAATATTTGCCAAAAATGTTAAATGTTGGTGTAGTATATATATCCTATCATGTCAACATTTTAGTTTGCACCATAAGCCCTTTTAATAAATAACAAGTAAGAATAAATTAAATATTTTATTGAAACTAAAAATTTATTTAAGCTATTATTTTTCATTTAAAATGTTAATATACAATTTTTAATGTCTACAATATACATTTCTTTTAACTTTATTTTTCTCTGTATATTTGGATAGAATATGACATTTTGAAGTGGAAATGAAATAAATGTTAATAATACTCACGAAGATAATGATGAAAAGGAGATTCAGAAGAAACAAAAAAAATATGATGTTTTTCTTGTAATTTTTTTTAGTAATTTGAATATTGTATATATTAATAAACAAAAATGGAAGTTATAAACTCATAAAAGTTAAAAGAAAGTGATTTTAATCATGCCCATCATTTATATTTTCCGCTTAATAACTGCATTTAGAAATTGAATCTAATATATCATACACGTCCAACTAATTAATAACATGTGCCTGCTCCTCATTTTAAGGACATCACACGATGGCAAACTTTTAATTTAATACATAATCCTCTTATTATTGCTGATGTGTGTAAATTAAAGGATACAATAATAATTTAATAATACAATGTTTAATTTTGCTTGGGAAAAATTCTAATTGGCATTCCAAGGGATGGGAGTGGAAGAGGATCCATGATGATTGGTTCCTGTGGATGAAGTAAGAACCACTCATATCTTGTCACAACATAATGCACAAGAATTAGTATATTGATCTTTGCTAATTGATACCCAGCACACACTCTTGGTCCTCCTCCAAATGGAACAAATGCATATTGTGGTATTTCTTTTTCAAACCTACTTGGCTTGAAACTTTGAGCCTCCTTAAAATACTCTTCATTGTAATGTGTCCCATACGTTGTCCATAACACCTAAAATAAGCCACAAAATACTTCACATTTAATTGATAAATTGAAAACTGTATAAAAAAAATTAATCATAAATATATTATTTAATTATACAATCATATCAAATTAACTAAATTCTTTATATTGAGTGATTGATTAAGATGTATTTTTGTCAAGTTGGACTGCTGTGACTAATATATCTAGCTATTTTGGACAATTTTCAACTGTGATTTAGTGAATAATTAGGTTAATAATTTTAGAAATTAAATCCATACATAAAAATATATAAGAAGCAAATATTATTATAAAATTCACCTTCCATCCTTTAGGTATGGTGTATCCCTCATATTCAATATCAGTAATTGCTTTCCTAAAAGAGCCAAAAATAGGAGGGAACAATCTCATGCTTTCTCTAGCAACTTGCCATGTATACTTCATCTTCTTTATATCGTTGATCGATAAATTTTCCTCTCTTCTTTTGTTGTTCGCTATATCAATATGTTCTGCGTAAAAATAACAATTCCTTGAATAAAATTTAAAAAATAAATTTAAAAATACAGTCTGTCTAATTATCTGTTTAAATATATTAATTTTTTAATGTAATGAAAAAAAAAAGCTACGTCAGCTATCATTGTTACCTTGAAACAACTTTCTATAGCATTCAGGATGCTCTGCAAGCATCCTGAAAGTCATAGCAATGGCAAAAGAAGTTGTATCATGAGCTGCAAAAACCAACAACACCACATTATCAATGACCTCTTTTTCATTAATCTCACCATGTATCAATCCATTGACCAATTTTGAAAGAAGCATTCCATCTTTCTCATTATGCAAATTCTCTTCCATCTCCTTCCTCTTCTCTCTAACTGCTTTGGTAAGAGCCTTTTCTATCTCCATCCTTGCCTTCTTTGCCCTCGAAAACCTCGAGCCAGGGAACATAATTGCCGGTGAAAACACCCCTTCTAGAACTCTCTCAAATGTCTCTAGCATCCCTTGTTCCACTTTGATTCCCAACAAGCACTCGAAAACTATGCTAAAAGTTAGGATTTTGGTGGACCGATAAAGACTAACTGTGTTTCCATGACCCTGCCATTTAGATTCCAGGAAGAATCTAACATGGTTGCATAGTTTTGGAACTAGATTCTCTAGTCCTGCATAGCTAAGGCTAGTTCCAATCAAGGCACGAAGGAATCGATGCCTTTCGCCGTCTTTCTCCATAATTGAATCAGTTCCCATGAGCTGAACAGAGGAAGAAGGCCAAGAACTCTTCACCAACTTAAACTCATTGGTTAGAAAGAATTTGTTTGCTTCAGAGCCATTAACAACCACGGTTGGAGATCCCATTATCCTTGTTTTGAAGATCTTTCCATACTTTAGAATTCGTGGGTGGACGAATTCCTCGAACAATTGGTTCCTCCTCTGAGCATTGAAGAACTCTATTGTCTCACCAATCAATGGGAACTTCATGTTCCCTGGTGGAAGCCGCTTCTTTTCTCTTTGACAACATTGCTTATGTCGCAAGAAATTGAACGAGACTATCACAAGAAGGATTGGTAACAGGATCAATAATAGAACATCATAGATCATGTCCATAGACATTGTTTTTTGTTTGAATAATCTGTGGATTTTTGTTGTGTGGTTTGGATACTGATTTGTGAACATATATATAGAAATCTTTGGTGGATGAAGTCAATGTATAATAATGTTAATTTATTTTGAAGTCACTTCCTTTCTAATAAGATTGTTATATAAATTAAGAAACCTATGTGTTACTTCAATTATTTTTTTATTAATTTAATATTGATAATAATTAATTATAATAGGAATACATAAAAAATAATAAAAAAATTTATGTACTCTTTACATACTCTTATTATATTTAATTATTATTAATATTAAACTATTAAAAAAATAATATAGATAATACTATGATCTGGTCAACTTGACTACAACACAAGGATACTAGTAGCTATAGCACCATATCTTTGTGAAATATAATATAATAAAATAAATAAATATTCTGCAGCATTATACTCTTGAAAGGAATACATTTATACATTATCCTTTATCCATAAGCTGCATGGCTCTTACTAGTTGAGGCACTACATATAGAGAAACAGACGGTTCGTGCTGTTTTCTAGTTTAACTTTTTTTTATATTTTTTAATATATCATTTGTATTAATTTTTATCTTTCTTGTGTTTCTATATTTTTTAAAATAAATTAAGAATAATTATATACGTATTTACTTTTTAGTAGTGTACGAGTTTGTTTGGTAAACTTTTACGAAAATATATTTTTTAAGTGATTTTTAAAAATAATTTTAAAAAAATAAAAATAATTTTATGTTTAAATATTTTATGTAAAAATATTTTTTTATTTAATAATTATATTTAGATATAATAATATAAATTTTTTGTTTATTTATTATGTTAAAAATATTTTTTTAAAGAAAAATATAAAATTTTTTTAAAAAATAAATATAAATTATAACTTTTAAAAAATATATTTTTAATTTTTAAAGTATTTTATTTTTATTATTAAAATTTTATCAAATATATTAAAAATTAAAAATAATTTTTTATTATTTTTTTAATAATTTAATAATACCCAAACAAATTCTATATAAATCAGATTATAAGTATATCACTATTGAATTGGACCAATTTCTTAATCAAAGATATGTATTTATGGATGAGATTACAAGTAGGATTATTTGAGCCAATAGTAATACCATAAATAAAATTCAATTATGGTACGTTTACACAAAAAATTAATTATTAAATTAGTTATTTATTTAAAAAATATATTAAAATATAAAATAATAAGATAAATAAAACATATATTTATACATAAATACGTAATAGGTAATTTGATGACAGGTTTTTTTTAACAATAACATTTTTAATAACAAATTTATCCAACAAGACTGAATTACGGCCAACTTTTAATGTTCTAAATTAAAAAAAAAAAAAACCAGGATTACACATACAAAAATGATGAATAATAAGAAAATAGTAAATTTCTTCCTCTTCTTCAAATTGAAACAGGATCCACATTACATTCATGATAAAACAAAATTATAAGTCCTGAAAAGTCTGAGCAAGACTTTTGAATATTTCCCAAACCTTAAAAGAATGACACGTAATCATCATTATGTACCTGAGAAATTCATTAAAAAAAACATTAATCTCTTGATTTAGGTCAACGTTAGAAGGTGTTCTAAATTATCCAAAAATCCCTACAAATCTGGTTAAGTATTATTATTTTGTGAGACCTTGGAGCCATATATGATTGCTAATTATGACAGCAACATTGAGATATGAGACATTAATGGTGTTAGTATCACCGTGTCACCGTCTTTTGTTAACTATATATAATTTTTTTTTCAAAGGGTAGGCTAATACAACCGTTTAGGGACATAGATAATGTTATTTGCAACCGCCTAAAACCTAATATGGTTGGAACATTTTTGCACAAGTTGTTTTCAGACAATAGAATTGGGAAATATCCAAAGAATCATAGTCATATATGTTATGAAACTGGATTCTGTGAATCTACATAGCTTCTTGTGGATATTATTTTGCATAGAAATTAAAGGTTCATTAACCGTTGTTATTATTATTATTATTATTATGGTGCATGTCAAATAATGAAGCGAAAGCAAGCTGGGAATGGATTGTATACAGTTGTTGTTTTACAAGTAATAATATTACAACCATACACAAAAAATAAGGTTATAAAAATTGAACTGACCGACCAATAAAATTAGATATTTAAAAATTCAATTAAAATTCAACTAAGATTGAAGTTAACATAATAAAATAATATATTTATGTATGAAAAATATATTTTAAAAAAATAATTTTTTATATTATATTATTTTAAATTGATTAACTATTAAAAAAGATGATGGAGAGATATCATAATAATAAAAATAATCTACGTATGGTGTTTATTGATTTGGAAAAAGCATATGTTCGGTTGTCGGGTTCCGGACAGGTCGGGTGTGCAAGTGAAGGGGCGAGGACGCCTTGGTCTGGGCCGCACTGGTTGCGGGAAAGTTGAGCAGACGAGCACTCGTCCTGGAGAGAAGATGAGGGGGGTGCCACCTGCAAAGACACTCCGACGCTCAAGTCAGCGATGTGCAGGCGGGCAGAATAACGAGGTGAAAGGATATGACGTACCTCGTGGGAAGAGCCAATCTTCCCTTTATATACATATCAGTAGTGGGTCCCTCGTGGGGGCAGGCCCATATTCTCAAGGACGTTGTCCTGCAGCCGCGTGTGAGCCGTACAGGACGCGTGTCCGGGTCGGTTGGAGGGCGCACGACCGGGTCGGGTAGAGCTTGGGTCGGGTCGACCCGTGCGGAACTTGGGCCAGGCCGTAACAGTGCCCCCACGTGCCAATGGTAGTCGTGGGAGCTACCAATGGCGTGCCGTCTCGCGTCTCGTCTGGTCGGCCGCTCGTGGGAGGTGTATGCCCCCAACGCGCGTGTCCCTTGGTTGCATAAGCAACCGTTTCGTCGCTTCGTTCCTCGTGCCGAGCATTGAATGCTCATAATGGGGTGAAAAACCCTGTTTGAAAAGGCTATTCTGCCCCCAGGCGTTTCGCGCTTTGGGGGAGCAGTTTTTAAACGATCGGTTTTGTGCTTCTGTGCTTTTTCACACTTCCCATTCCTCTCCTTCTTCTCCTCCGTTATGAGATTTCTGTGTATATTGCCGTGGTGCCTTGCATTTTTCCAGACTCGCAACTTCATCTTCTTTTCATCAATTAAGGTAACTTTCGAATCATTCTCCCTTTTATGCATTATTTTTGTATGCTTGTTATTTAGTTCTGTTGCTGTTGTGTGGCCTTTCAATGGCGGTTTTACGTGTTAGGGGGGAGCCATTTCAGGGTAGGCTTTTTCCTGTCCACCTCTAGTGTTTTGTCCTTAGTTGGGGAGTAGTGGTGTGCTTGAACCGAGCAACCGATCTACCGATCTCTTAGACTAACTGGATGATCCCCCATGTAGGTATGGCTCGCACGGTCTCCCGGGCTTCCGTTAACCCCGCGGCGTATGATCCTTATGCCTGGGTTGTTTCAGACGTGAAGGATTCGCCCAACCAAATGGGCGAGGAGGAGCTCACCGAGTTCCGACAAGCCGAGTACTTGTGTGGGGGAACGGACGAGGAAGCCAACTACGACGTCTTCGTCCCGGCCCCTCATGAGCGCCTGTACGAAATCAACTTCCAACCTCGCCAAGTCGCCGACTGGATTTGGTTCTACAAGGCCGTGTTCACCCAAGTCGGAGTTCGTATTCCGTTCTCAGCTTTTCAAATGGCGCTTTTAGGTCGAATTTCCGTTTCGCCGTCGCAGTTGCATCCGAACAGTTGGGCCTCGATCCGCTGTTTCGAGATGGTTTGTGAGTACCTCGAACTGCCGGTGTCTGTAGATGTTTTCCTCTTCTTTTTCACCCTTACGAACCCTTCGAAGGAGGGGAAGCACAAAAAGGGGTTCATGTCTTTCCGGTCTGCCCAGGGTCGGAGGATTTTTGGTCTGTTTGAAGATTCTTATCATGGGTTCAAGGACAAATACTTCAAGGTCCGCCCCGTCAAAGGTCGTCATCCCTTCTAGTTGTCGCCGGAGGGAGTACGGCTCATCCCGACCTATTGGAGTTTCGGGGCAGGGTCTAATACATTTATTAAGGTAACTTATAACGGCATGTCGGCGGTGGACAAGCAGATTGCCGAGGTGTTGATGGCAGTTTTTGGGAAGAATCAAGTGAATCCCCACCTCCTTATGGGTGACCGGGAGTCCGGTCGTAATTATATTTGTGAGAAACTTGTGCTTTGCCCTTTACCCTTTTGCTTTTACTTGATATTTTGTGGCGACTAACCGGTCTTTTTTGCTTTCCTGTAGTGGAGATGTCTGCATCGGTGACGGGCCTTCCCGACTTGTTTCAAACTTTCCTCTGCGGCAGCGATGGCGAAGGGGACAAAGAAAAATCTGCTTCCGCGAATCCCGCAGTTCCTCCGGAGGACAAGGCTCCTTTCGAGCAAGAAGCTGCGGTTGGCGGAACCGGGGCCTCGACCCAAACTCCCCAGGTCGAGGGCGGCGCAGCAATTCACGCTTCCCCCTTTCATGAAGTGATAGGCACCGGGGGTTCGGTGTCTAACCCGGATGCTGATGAGGAGGTGGAAGAGGTCCCCAGCCTTAAGAGGAAGAGGAAGATGTCCTCCAGTCCCGAGGGAGCTCTTACCGTCATGGAGAGGAACTTTGATGCCGGGAACTTTATTGATTCCCAGCTGATCCCCGGTACCGAGGAGCACTTCCAGGAGTCTTCCCTTGCCGGGCAAGCGAGGTGGATGTACCGTACCCTCTTGCGCGGCGCCGTGATAGCCCGGAAGGCAGAGTTTGAGCTATCCGGGATGGAGTCCCTCCGCAGGAGGTTGGAATCTGCTGGGAAAGCGAATAATGAACTAAAAAGTGAAGTTGAAACTCTCCGGGAGCAGTTGACCCAATCAAATGAGAAACTCGACGCCGCAGAGAAAAAGGCTACTGCTGCCGAGAAGAAAGCCGCCACTGCTGAGGAGAAGTTGAAAGAGTCCGGCGCCACGGTTTCCCGTCTTGTCGAGCGTGAGATGACTTTGGAGAGTCAGGTCGGCGCGGCACAGAAACGGGTGGCCGAAATGGAGAGGGAAAAGCAGGCCGTGGAGGCCGAATTGGCAACGTGGAAAGCTAAGTATAAAGATGTCTTGAAGCAGGGGAAAGGTGCGATCTTGGCGACCGAGGAGGCTCTCAAGGCTCAGGTCAAGGTCATTGCCCCCGAGTTTGATACGTCGGCGATTGGTGTTCTCAAAGTCATTCAGGATGGCAAAGTTGTCGATGCTCCCAGGAAATGAATCTTCTGTTTAAAGTTCTTGCTTAGCCGCTTTGTTTTGGCTTGTGAACAATTTTAGTCTTAGCCGTTTTGGCTTGTGGATAATTTGATTTTGGCCGTTTTATTCTGGGCTTGTGAACAATGAACTTTTTAAGTCGTTTTCTCGAGTTGTCGTGATAGACTTTTTCTTATTCGTCTTGTCGTATTATTGCCTTTATTAACCGTTGTTGGTTTATGGTCGTCGGTTATATTAGTAGGTCGTGGCCTTTGGCGTGGCCGTTCTTAACTGCGATGGTTGGCGGGTGATGAGCGGATAATTTGTATACTTTTTGGCATTGTTTTTAGTAGGTTTTTGGTATCTTTTAGTTAGTTTTTAGTATATTTTTATTAGTTTTTAATTAAAATTCACTTTTCTGGACTTTACTATGAGTTTGTGTGTTTTTCTGTGATTTCAGGTATTTTCTGACTGAAATTGAAGGTTCTGAGCAAAAATCTGATTCAGAGACCAAAAAGGACTGCAGATGCTGTTGGATTCTGACCTCCCTGCACTCGAAGTGGATTTTCTGGAGCTACAGAAGCCCAATTGGCGCGCTCTCAACGGCATTGGAAAGTAGACATCCAGGGCTTTCCAACAATATATAATAGTCCATATTTTGTCCAAGATTTGATGGCCCAAACCCGCGTTGCAATCCGGCCTCAGAAATTCCAGCGTTAAACGCCGGAACAGGATTAAAAGTTGGAGTTAAACGCCCAAACTGGCACCAAAGCTGGTGTTTAACTCCAGAAAAGGTCTCTACACGAATTTCCTTGATTGCTCAGCCCAAGCACACACCAAGTGGGCCCGGAAGTGGATTTTTCTGTCATTTACTCATTTCTGTAAACCTTAGGATACTAGTTTACTACTTATAGGACCTTTTTACATTGTAATCAGTACCGAATGCTACCCTAAGACATTGTACACGTTTCTTCCACAGTATGAGTCTCTAAACCCCATGGTTGGGGGTGAGGAGCTCTGCTGTGTCTTGATGGATTAATGCAATTACTACTGTTTCTTATTCAATCATGCTTGCTTCCATTCTAAGATAACACTTGTGCTTAATCCGGATGAATGTGATGATCCGTGACAATCATCATCATTCTCAACCATGAACACGTGCCTGACAAGCACCTCTGTTCTATCTTAGATTGAGTAGTTATCTCTTGGATTCTTCGGAGTCTTCGTGGTATAGGCAGGACCTGATGGCGGCATTCAAGAGAATCCGGAAGGTCTAAACCTTGTCTGTGGTATTCTGAGTAGGATTCAATGATTGAATGACTGTGACGTGCTTCAAACCTGTAATCTACTGGGCGTTAGTGACAGACGCAAAAGAGTGATTCTATTCCGGTAGAGGAGGGAACCAAACCGGTGATTGGCGGCACTGTGACAGAGTGCTTTGCATTAGCTTTCACTGCGCGGATGGGAGGTAGCTGCTGACAACAGTGAGACCCTACACGAGCTTGCCATGGAAGGAGACATGCGTGTTTGATGAAGAAGACAGTAGGAAAGCAGAGATTCGGAAGATGGAGCATCTCCAAACCTCAACCTATTCTCCATTACTGCAATACAAGTAACCATTACATGTTCCTTTGCTTTTCATAATCAATCCTGATAATTGCTGATCTCCTGACTAAGATTTACAAGATAACCATAGCTTGCTCCAAGCCGACAATCTCCGTGGGATCGACCCTTGCTCACGCAAGGTATTACTTGGACGACCCAGTGCACTTGCTGGTTAGTTGTGCGGGATTGCAAAAAGTGTTATTGCAATTTCGTGCACCAAGTTTTTGGCGCCGTTGCCGGGGATTGTTCGAGTTTGGACAACTGACGGTTTATTTTGTTGCTTAGATTAGGACTTTTTGTTTTTGTTGGTTTAGAGTCTTTTTAGTCGAGTCTAGTTTCATATTCTAAGTTTGGTGTCATTTGCATGCTTTTGTTTTTCTTGTGATTTTCGAATTTTGCATGTTCTTAGCCCTTTTTGATTCATAAAAGTTCTAAGTTTGGTGTCCTCTTTGTGTTTTTCCTTTAAAATTTTCGAAAAAAATTAGTATTTGATTTTCTAAAATTTTAAGTTTGGTGTCTTTTTGTGTTTTTCTCTTTCCTCTTTTTAAGAATCAAATCTTTTTCATAAAAATTTTTCAATCATATCTTCTTAATTGCTGTTTTCAAAATCTTTCTTTTCACTAATTGATTCAGTTCTCAATTTGCTCTGATCTTATTTTCTTTTTAATTTTCGAAATTTTACTTTATTTTCCTGTTGATTTTCGAATTTTTATTTTAAAATCTCCTTTTGTTTTTATTTTTATTTTTCGGTTATTTCAAAAAAAAAAATAAAAAAAAAATAAACAAAATTCATCTCTTTGCAATTATTCTCATTTCCCTTTTGTCTATTATGGACTTAAGTGGAATTAATCAGTCCAGAAGGACTCTGGGGTCTTATGCCAACCCCAGTACAGCTGCATATGGGAGTAGCATCTGTGTACCTCCCATCAAAGCAAGCAGCTTTGAGCTAAATCCTCAACTCATTATCATAGTGCAGCAAAATTGCCAGTATTCCGGTCTTCCAGAGGAAGAACCTACTGAGTTTCTGGCACAGTTCTTACAAATTGCTGACACAATACATGATAAAGAGGTAGATCAGGATGTTTACAGACTGTTACTGTTTCCATTTGCTGTAAAAGATCAAGCAAAAAGGTGGTTAAATAACCAACCTACAGCAAGCATAAAGACATGGAAACAGTTATCAGAAAAATTCCTGAATCATTTTTACCCTCCAAAAAGGATGACCCAGTTAAGGCTGGACATCCAAGGCTTTAAGCAAGAGGATAATGAATCCCTTTATGATGCCTGGGAGAGGTATAGAGGTATGCTAAGAAAATGTCCCTCTGAAATGTTTTCAGAGTGGGTACAACTAGACATTTTCTACTATGGGCTTACAGAAAAAGCTCAGATGTCTTTAGACCACTCAGCTGGTGGTTCTATACACATGAGAAAGACAATTGAAGAAGCTCAAGAGCTCATAGACACTGTTGCTAGAAACCAATACTTGTATTCTAGCAATGAGTTCGTTCCAAAGGAGGAGGTCATGGCATTAGTCACTGATCCTAATCCTCAGGAACAGATGAATGAGCTCAATCAACAATTGCTCCTGATGACAGAACAGTTAGCAGAATTTAAAGAAATGCTCCATGATACTAAGGTTGCTAATAAGAGCATAGAACTGCAGTTGAATCAAGCAAAACAGCAAATATCTAAACAAATAACAGAAGAATGTCAAGCAGTTCAACTGAGGAGTGGGAAAACACTGAAAGCCACTGCTCAAAAGAGCAAGAAGTCAATTAAGGAACAGTTGACAGAGGATGACCAAGCCACTGTTCAAAATCCCTCTGAGGACAGTAAGAGCCCAGAGAGGAATATTATTGGCGTTCAAACGCCAGAAAGGGAAGGAAGGTTGGCGTTAAACGCCCATTCCTTGCCCAATACTGGCGTTCAAACGCCAGAACAGGGAGGAAAGCTGGCGTTAAACGCCCATTCCCTGCCCAGTTCTGGCGTTCAAACGCCAAAAAAGGGGGAGAAGTTGGCGTTTAACGCCCAAACTTCACCCAATCCTGGCGTTCAAACGCCCAAGGAGAATCAGCCACCTGAGGGTGCTGACAGTAATCCTCCTAACAAGGCCTCTTCAACCATTTCTGTAAGGAATAAACCTGCAGTATCTAAGGTTGAAGAATATCAAGCCAAGATGCCTTATCCTCAAAAACTCCGCAAAGCGGAACAGGATAAGCAATTTGCCCGCTTTGCAGACTATTTAAGGACTCTTGAAATAAAGATTCCTTTTGCAGAGGCACTTGAGCAAATACCTTCTTATGCTAAGTTCATGAAAGAGATCTTAAGTCATAAGAAGGATTAGAGAGAAACTGAAAAAGTGTTTCTCACTGAAGAATGCAGTGCAGTCATTCTAAAAAGCTTACCAGAAAAGCTTCAAGATCCTGGAAGCTTTCTGATACCATGCACATTGGAAGGCACTTACACCAAGGTAGCCTTATGTAATCTTGGAGCAAGTATTAATTTAATACCTGCATCCACTATCAGAAAGCTTGGGTTGATTGAAGAAGTCAAACCAACCAGGATATGCCTCCAACTTGCTGATGGCTCCATTAAACACCCATCAGGCATAATAGAGGATATGATTGTCAAGGTTGGGCCATTTGCCTTTCCAACTGACTTTGTGGTGCTGGAAATGGAGGAGCACAAAAGTGCAACTCTCATTCTAGGAAGACCTTTCCTAGCAACTGGACGAACTCTCATTGATGTACAAAAAGGGGAAGTAACCTTGAGAGTCAATGAGGATGAGTTCAGGTTGAATGCTGTAAAAGCAATGCAGCATCCAGACACACCAGAGGACTGCATGGACACTGACATTATTGACTCTCTGGTAGAAGAGATCAATATGGCTGAAAGCCTAGAATCAGAGCTTGAGGACATCTTCAAAGATGCTCAAACTGATCAGGAAGAGCCAGAGGAGGCTAAGGAATTTTCGAAAATTCCTCAGGAGGAAGATAAGCCTCCTAAGCCTAAACTCAAACCATTACCACCATCCCTGAAATATGCATTTCTGGGAGAGGGTGACACTTTTCCAGTGATTATAAGCTCTGCCTTAAATTCACAGGAAGAGGAAGCACTAATTAAAGTGCTAAGGACACACAAGACAGCTCTTGGGTGGTCCATAAGTGATCTCAAGGGTATTAGCCCAGCTAGATGCATGCACAAGATCCTGTTGGAGGATAATGCCAAACCAGTGGTCCAACCACAGAGGAGGCTAAATCCTGCCATGAAGGAGGTGGTGCAGAAAGAGGTCACTAAATTACTAGAGGCTGGGATTATTTATCCTATTTCTGATAGCCCCTGGGTGAGCCCTGTCCAAGTTGTTCCCAAGAAGGGAGGCATGACAGTGGTTCATAATGAAAAAAATGAACTGGTTCCTACAAGGACAGTCACAGGGTGGCGCATGTGTATTGACTACAGAAGACTCAATACAGCCACCAGAAAGGATCATTTTCCTTTACCATTCATAGACCAAATGCTAGAAAGACTAGCTGGCCATGATTACTACTGCTTTTTGGATGGCTATTCAGGCTACAACCAAATTGCAGTAGACCCTCAGGACCAAGAGAAAACAGCATTCACCTGCCCTTCAGGCGTGTTTGCCTATAGGAGAATGCCTTTTGGTCTGTGCAATGCACCTGCAACCTTTCAGAGGTGCATGCTCTCTATCTTCTCAGATATGGTAGAGAAATTTCTGGAAGTCCTCATGGATGACTTTTCAGTATATGGAGACTCATTTAGCTCCTGTCTTAACCACCTATCACTTGTCCTGAAAAGATGCCAAGAGACTAACCTGGTTTTAAACTGGGAGAAATGTCACTTTATGGTGACTGAAGGAATTGTCCTTGGGCACAAAATTTCAAGCAGGGGAATAGAGGTGGATAAGGCAAAGGTAGAGGTAATTGAAAAATTACCACCACCTGCCAATGTTAAGGCAATCAGAAGCTTTCTGGGGCATGCAGGATTCTACAGAAGGTTTATTAAGGATTTTTCGAAAATTGCTAAACCTCTGAGTAACCTGTTAGCTGCTGACACACCATTTGTGTTTGATACACAGTGTCTGCAGGCGTTTGAGACCCTGAAAGCTAAACTGGTCACAGCACCAGTCATCTCTGCACCAGACTGGGCATTACCATTTGAATTAATGTGTGATGCCAGTGATCATGCCATTGGTGCAGTGTTGGGACAGAGGCATAACAAACTTCTGCATGTCATTTATTATGCTAGCCGTGTTCTGAATGATGCACAGAAGAATTACACAACCACAGAAAAGGAGTTGCTTGCAGTGGTCTATGCCATTGACAAGTTTAGATCCTACTTAGTGGGATCAAAGGTGATTGTGTACACTGACCATGCTGCTCTTAAATACTTACTCACAAAGCAGGATTCAAAACCCAGGCTTATCAGATGGGTGTTGCTTCTGCAAGAGTTTGATATAGAAATAAGAGACAGAAAAGGGACAGAGAATCAGGTAGCTGATCATCTGTCCAGAATAGAGCCAGTAGTTGGGGCGTCCCTCCCTTCTACTGAGATCTCTGAGACCTTCCCAGATGAGCAACTATTTGCCATTCAGGAAGCTCCATGGTTTGCAGACATTGCAAATTATAAAGCTGTGAGGTTCATACCCAAGGAGTACAGTCATGTGCAGAGAAAGAAACTAATTTCAGATGCCAAGTACTACCTTTGGGATGAACCATATCTCTTTAAGAGATGTGCTGACGGAGTGATCCGCAGGTGTATACCCAGAGAAGAAGCACGAAGGATCCTATGGCACTGCCATGGATCACAGTATGGAGGACACTTTGGAAGTGAGCGAACAGCCACTAAAGTTCTCCAGTGCGGCTTCTACTGGCCTACTCTCTATAAAGATTCCCGAGAGTTTGTGCGTAACTGTGACAGTTGCCAAAGAGCTGGTAACCTGCCTCACGGATATGCCATGCCTCAACAAGGGATATTAGAGATAGAGCTGTTTGATGTATGGGGAATTGACTTCATGGGGCCATTCCCACAATCATACTCAAACACATACATTCTGGTGGCAGTGGACTATGTATCCAAGTGGGTAGAAGCAATTGCTACACCCAACAATGATACCAAGACTGTGCTGAAATTCCTCCAGAAAAACATTTTCAGCAGGTTTGGCGTCCCCAGAGTGCTAATCAGTGATGGGGGCACTCATTTCTGCAATAAACAGCTATACTCTGCTATGGTTAGATATGGAATCAGCCATAAAGTGGCAACTCCGTATCATCCACAGACAAATGGGCAAGCTGAAGTCTCTAACAGAGAGCTGAAAAGAATCCTGGAACGGACTGTAATGTCCCGAAGAAAGGATTGGGCAAAGAGCTTGGATGATGCTCTGTGGGCATACAGAACAGCATTCAAGACTCCTATAGGCACCTCTCCATACCAATTGGTGTATGGGAAGGCCTGCCATTTGCCTGTGGAACTGGAACATAAAGCCTATTGGGCAACCAGATTCCTAAACATGGATGCACAGTTAGCTGGTGAGAAAAGACTGCTCCAGCTAAATGAGCTAGAGGAGTTCAGACTCAATGCCTTTGAAAATGCTAAAATCTATAAGGAAAAGGCAAAGAAATGGCATGACAAGAGATTGTCAACCAGAGTCTTTGAGCCAGGACAAAAAGTTCTGCTATTCAACTCTAGGCTCAGACTGTTTCCAGGAAAACTCAAATCCCGTTGGAGGGGTCCATATGTGATTACAAAAGTGTCACCATATGGATATGTTGAGCTTCAGGATATTGATTCTGACAGTAAGTTCATTGTTAATGGGCAGAGGATCAAGCACTATCTTGAAGGAAATTTTGAGCAGAAATGCTCAACACTGAGACTTGAGTGATTCTCAGTGAAAGTCCAGCTAAAGACAGTAAAGAAGCGCTTGCTGGGAGGCAACCCAGTCATTAGGAAGGAATATGATTAGTTCTTACAGAGGCAAGTATCAAAAATGAAGGAATTCACAGAGTTACAGAAGGATTCAGCTCAAAAAGCAGAGAAAATGAGCTTACTGGCGAAAAAACGCCAGTAAGGGGCATTTTGGGCGTTAAACGCCAGAATGGGCACCATTCTGGGCGTTTAATGCCAGGAATGGTACCTTTCTGGGCGTTAAACGCCAGAATGGGCACCATTCTGGGCGTTTAACGCCAGGTGTGCAGCATCACTGGGCGTTCAGAAAAACGCCCAGTGAGGAAGGCTTTCTGGCGTTTAACGCCAGCCAGGGTACCTGGCTGGGCGTTAAACGCCCAAAAAGGGTAATAATTGGGCGTTAAACGCCAGAATGGGTGCCATTCTGGGCGTTTAACGCCAGCTTGGTGGGGGGACCACTTTTTCGTTTTCAACTCAATTTTTTTTCAAACTTTCCTTTTCTTACCCAATCTTTTCTACATAAATGCACTTCAACCTTTCATCATTCACTTTCAAATCTTCACAAATCAAAACCATTCTTCAAATCTATTTCAAAATAATCTCAAATCTTCTTCAAAAACTCACCCTTTTTCTCAATTTTTTTTCAAAATCTTCTCAAATTCCCTTTCAAATCTCTCTTTTATTTTCGAAAAATCTCTCCCCCCACTCCATAAAGGAACGTCCCTTACCCTTCCTTCCTCACACCATTCGAATTTTCTCTCTCTCTCTCTTCTCTTCTTTCTTTTCTTTTTGCTTGAGGACAAGCAAAACCTCTAAGTTTGGTGTGCTTTTCCGTGATCACTAAGCCAAGATCATGGCTCCTAAGGGAAAACAAACCAACTCAAGAGGAAAGAAAGAGACTAATCCAAAGAATATTTGGAATGAAGAGAAGTTCTTAACCAAAGAACATGAAGACCATTATCACAAAATAATGGGTCTGAGATCAGTGATCCCGGAAGTTAAATTTGATCTGAAAGAAGATGAATATCCGGAGATCCAAGAGCAAATTCGAAACAGGGGTTGGGAAGTTCTGACCAATCCTGAGACAAAGGTTGGAAGGAACATGGTTCAGGAATTCTACTCAAATCTGTGGCTGACAGATAAGCAAAGAATGACTGGAACCGCTTACCATACCCACAAAACCATGGTCAGAGGGAAAGTTATGTACTTCCATCTGGACCAAATAAGAGAAATCTTCAAACTACCTCAACTACAAGATGATCCTGACTCCTTCAAAAGGAGGATGGTGAGAGTAGATAAAGGGTTGGATCAAATCCTAGAGGACATATGCCTCCCTGGGACTAAGTGGATAACCAATTCAAAGGGTGTCCCAAACCAACTCAAGAGGGGAGACCTCAAGCCAATTGCAAGAGGTTGGCTAGATTTTATTGGGCGTTCCATATTGCCCACTAGCAACCGTTCTGAGGTCACCATCAAGAGAGCAGTGATGATTCATTGCATCATGCTTGGAAAAGAAGTGGAGGTTCATCATGTGATTGCTTGTGAGATCTACACAATAGCAAATAAGAACTCCACTGAGGCCAAACTAGCTTACCCAAGCTTGATTTCCAAGCTCTGTAAAGAGGCTGGGGTAAAGATGGGAGTAGATGAGTTCATACCCATTGAACACCCAATCACCAAGAAGTCAATGGAAGGACAAGTGCAAGACAACTCTATCAAGAGGAGGGTGCGTGAGTTCCTCCCTGAATTCCCTGAAGTTGGCTACTGGGCCAGCCTAGAAGCATCTATCAACAAGCTGCAAGAGACTATGGAGCAACTGAAGGAAGAACAGCAGAATCAGAACTGCATGATCTGCAAATTGCTGAAGGAACAAGAGAAGCAGGGGCGTGAAATCAAAGAACTGAAGCGCCAAAAGCTCTCCTCTCAAGCTGGGGGAGCATCCACTTCTCAAAATCAAGGTTGTTGAGTCCTAACTCTGTGAAAACCTCTACCATTAGGAGCCTCTGTTTTTCGTTTTTATTATTATTTTTTTTCCTTTATTTTAGTCTCACCTTATATCTATATTTGAGTCTTGTTCTTAATTAATAAAATTAATAAAGTTTATGCCTTAAAGCTATGAATGTCCTATGAATCCATCACCTCTCTTAAAAGAAAAATGCTTTAATCACAAAAGAACAAGAAGTACAGGATTTCAAAATTTATCTCTGAAACTAGTTGAATTAGTTTGATGTGGTGACAATACTTTTTGTTTTCTGAATGAATGCTTGAACAGTGCATATGTCTTTTGAATTTGTTGTTTTAAGAATGTTAAATTTATTGGCTCTTGAAAGAATGAGGAGAAGGAGAACTGTTATTGAGGATCTGAAAAATCATCAATTTGATTCTTGAGGCAAGAAAAAGCAGTGAAAAAAAAACTTGAAAAAAAAAAATTTCAAAAAAAGAAAAGAAAAAAAAAAAAAGAAAGAGAAAGAAAAAGAAAAAGAAAAGGAATAAAGTGGTGATCCAAAGCAATAAGAGTGTGCTTAAGAACCCTGGACACCTCTAATTGGGGACTTTAGCAAAGCTGAGTCACAATCTAAAAAGGTTCACCCAATTATGTGTCTGTGGCATGTATGTATCCGGTGGTAATACTGGAAGACAGAGTGCTTTGGGCCACAGCCAAGACTCATACACTGGCTATGTTCAAGAATCAATGTACTTCACTAAGATAATCAATAACACTATCTGAGTTCTGAGTTCTTATAGATGCTAATCATTCTGAACTTCAAAGGATAGAGTGAGATGCCAAAACTGTTCGGAGGCAAAAAGCTACTAGTCCCGCTCATCTAATTGGAGCTATGTTTCTTTGATATTTTGGAGTCTATAGTATATTCTCTTCTTTTTATCCTATTCTGATTTTCAGTTGCTTGGGGACAAGCAACAATTTAAGTTTGGTGTTGTGATGAGCGGATAATTTGTATACTTTTTGGCATTGTTTTTAGTAGGTTTTTGGTATCTTTTAGTTAGTTTTTAGTATATTTTTATTAGTTTTTAATTAAAATTCACTTTTCTGGACTTTACTATGAGTTTGTGTGTTTTTCTGTGATTTCAGGTATTTTCTGACTGAAATTGAAGGTTCTGAGCAAAAATCTGATTCAGAGACCAAAAAGGACTGCAGATGCTGTTGGATTCTGACCTCCCTGCACTCGAAGTGGATTTTCTGGAGCTACAGAAGCCCAATTGGCGCGCTCTCAACGGCATTGGAAAGTAGACATCCAGGGCTTTCCAACAATATATAATCCATATTTTGTCCAAGATTTGATGGCCCAAACCCGCGTTGCAATCCGGCCTCAGAAATTCCAGCGTTAAACGCCGGAACAGGATTAAAAGTTGGAGTTAAACGCCCAAACTGGCACCAAAGCTGGCGTTTAACTCCAGAAAAGGTCTCTACACGAATTTCCTTGATTGCTCAGCCCAAGCACACACCAAGTGGGCCCGGAAGTGGATTTTTCTGTCATTTACTCATTTCTGTAAACCTTAGGATACTAGTTTACTACTTATAGGACCTTTTTACATTGTAATCAGTACCGAATGCTACCCTAAGACATTGTACACGTTTCTTCCACAGTATGAGTCTCTAAACCCCATGGTTGGGGGTGAGGAGCTCTGCTGTGTCTTGATGGATTAATGCAATTACTACTGTTTCTTATTCAATCATGCTTGCTTCCATTCTAAGATAACACTTGTGCTTAATCCGGATGAATGTGATGATCCGTGACAATCATCATCATTCTCAACCATGAACACGTGCCTGACAAGCACCTCTGTTCTATCTTAGATTGAGTAGTTATCTCTTGGATTCTTCGGAGTCTTCGTGGTATAGGCAGGACCTGATGGCGGCATTCAAGAGAATCCGGAAGGTCTAAACCTTGTCTGTGGTATTCTGAGTAGGATTCAATGATTGAATGACTGTGACGTGCTTCAAACCTGTAATCTACTGGGCGTTAGTGACAGACGCAAAAGAGTGATTCTATTCCGGTAGAGGAGGGAACCAAACCGGTGATTGGCGGCACTGTGACAGAGTGCTTTGCATTAGCTTTCACTGCGCGGATGGGAGGTAGCTGCTGACAACAGTGAGACCCTACACGAGCTTGCCATGGAAGGAGACATGCGTGTTTGATGAAGAAGACAGTAGGAAAGCAGAGATTCGGAAGATGGAGCATCTCCAAACCTCAACCTATTCTCCATTACTGCAATACAAGTAACCATTACATGTTCCTTTGCTTTTCATAATCAATCCTGATAATTGCTGATCTCCTGACTAAGATTTACAAGATAACCATAGCTTGCTCCAAGCCGACAATCTCCGTGGGATCGACCCTTGCTCACGCAAGGTATTACTTGGACGACCCAGTGCACTTGCTGGTTAGTTGTGCGGGATTGCAAAAAGTGTTATTGCAATTTCGTGCACCAGCGGGCTCCCGGGGTGATCAGTCCCGGGGCCGCGCGTTGTCGTCGGGTTGTGGTGGAGTAATTTGCCTAGGAAAAAAGGGAAAGGAACAATATACGAAGGAAAATTTGCACAAGTATATCTTATTCGGTAACCACATAAAGGACTTGAAAGCTACTATAAAGTTCAAATGACAAATTAACTACTTAGCTAGATTAGCCGGCATGTCGTTCCGTCCTCTAGGAGTAGAATCTTCTAAGGTTGTCCGCGTTCCATGTCCTCGGGACTTCCTTGCCATCAAGCCTTTCTAACTTAAAGGCTCCTTTTCCCATCACCTTTTTGACTCTGTAGGGGCCTTCCCAGTTTGCCGCTAGCTTGCCCTCTCCGGGGGTCGGCAGGCCGATATCATTTCGCCTCAAGACGAGGTCGTTTGGCTCGAATTCCCTCTTGAGCACTTTGGTGTTGTAGCGCAGAGCCATTCTTTGTTTTAGCGCCGTTTCTGTCAAATGGGCCATTTCCCGAGCTTCATCTATCAGGTCCTTTTCTATGGTTTCCTCCACTCCTTTCAAAAGCAACCGCGGACTCGGCTCGCCGATCTCTACGGGTATTACTGCATCCACCCCGTACGTTAGTCGGAAAGGAGTTTCCTTGGTGGAGGATTGCTCGGTTGTTCGGTAAGACCAGAGGACCGATGCTAGCTCGTCGGCCCAAGCACCCTTTTTGTTGTCCAACCTCTTTTTTAGTACTGAAAGGATAACCTTGTTGGCGGACTCCACTTGTCCGTTCGTCTGAGGGTGTTCTACCGAGGAGAACCTTTGCTTTATGCCTAGGCCGTTGAGGAATTCCGTGAACTTCCTGTCAGTAAATTGCGTGCCGTTGTCCGAGATGACGACTTCCGGTATCCCGAATCGAGTTATCACCTGCCTCCACATGAACTTCCTGCAATTAGACGAGGATATGCTGGCTAGCGGTTCGGCTTCTATCCATTTGGTGTAGTAGTCAATTGCGACAATGAGGTATTTGACTTTCCCCGGGCCGACTGGGAAAGGCCCTAAGAGGTCGACTCCCCATTGAGAGAATGGTCGAGAAGTCGTCAGCAAGCTTAACTCGGAGGCCGGCGCCCTTGCAAAGTTGGCGTTCTGTTGGCACTTTACGCATTTTTTGACGAACTCTTTGGAGTCTGCCATCATCGACGGCCAATAGTATCCGGCTCGGATTAGTTTTCTCGCTAGGGCCTTGCCTCTGATGTGGTGCCCACAGCAGCCCTCATGGACTTCCCTTAGGACGTAGTCCGTCTGATCGGGGTGTAGGCACTTCAGTAGGGGTTGGTTGAGCCCTTTCCTGAACAACTGTCCCTGGATGACGGCGTATTTGGCCGCTTCCCTTCTCAATTTTGCCGCGTCTTTTTCATCACTGGGGAGTTTGCCGTGTTCTAGGAAGTCGGTGATGGAGTCTAGCCATGAAGAACCTAGGCTTGTCATGTGCAGTGTGATTGCTGGTTCTCTCGTCATGCCTTGGATGAGGGACCGGTTCCCTTCTCCCGGCTTTGTGCTAGCTAATTTTGATAGGAGGTCTGCCCGTGTGTTCCTTTCTCTAGGGACGTGGTGGACCGTGACCTCTTCGAACTTTTGGCTCAAGCTTCTAACCTTTTCCAAGTACTTCTGTAGCAAAGGGTCTTTGGCTTGGTAGCTGCCGTTTACTTGGGAGGTGACGACTTGGGAATCACTGCATATTTCTAGTTTTCTTGCGCCGACTTCTGCTGCTAGGGTTAAGCCTCCTATCAGGGCTTCATATTCCGCCTGATTGTTCGAGATGGGAAACTCGAATCTAACCGACTGTTCGTATACAACTCCAACCGGGCTTTCCAGGATGATCCCGGCACCTCCGAAGGTCTGGTTGGAGGCTCCGTCCACATGGAGCTTCCACCGTGTACTCACTTCTTCGCTTGGATCTCCCGTTACTTCTACTAGAAAATCTGCCATCGCCTGTGCCTTGATGGCTTGCCGGGGTTCGTACCGTATGTCATACTGGGAGAGTTCGATGGACCAAGTCATCATTCTTCCCGCCAGGTCGGGTTTTTGGAGTACTTGTCGGATTCCTTGGTCCGTTCTGACGACAACTTGGTGGCTTTGGAAGTATTGTTTTAACCTTCGTGAGGAAGTTAGAAGTGCTAAGGCTAGCTTTTCCAACTTGCTATACCTTAACTCTGCCCCTTGCAAGGCCCTGCTTATGAAATAGACTGGTTGTTGAGCTTTCCCGTCCTCCCGTACCAGAACTGCGGCCAGGGCTTCGCTTGTTATAGCGAGGTATAGGTATAGTGGTTCCCCGTCCTTTGGCTTCCCGAAAACGGGAGGTGCCGCCAGGATTTCCTTGAAGTGTTGAAAGGCTTCTTCACATGCGGGTGTCCACTCAAACGCCATCCCTTTCTTCATGAGGTTAAAGAATGGCAGGGCCTTTGTCGCCGAAGCTCCGAGAAATCGGGATAGTGAGGTCAGCCGTCCTGCCAGCCTCTGGACGTCCTTGATGCAACCCGGGCTCTTCATCTGGAGTATCGCCTGGCATTTCTCCGGGTTAGCTTCTACCCCTCTCTGAGTTATCATAAATCCCAGGAACTTGCCGGCTTCCATGGCGAAGGCGCACTTGAGGGGGTTCAGCCTCATACCGTGTTGACGAAGGGACGCAAATACACTTGCCAGGTCGTTCAAGAGGTCGTCAGGTTGTGTTGTTTTTGCCAGGATGTCGTCCACGTAGACTTCAACTGTTTTTCCTATGAGGTCGTGGAATATCCTGTTCATCAGCCTTTGATACGTTGCCCCCGCATTTTTCAAGCCGAATGGCATTACCTTATAGCAAAAAGTTCCTCCTGGTGTTATGAACGCCGTCTTGTCTTCGTCGGGACGGTGCATCGGTATCTGATTTTAACCGGAGTAGGCGTCCATGAAACTTAGATACCGGTATCCCGCCGCGGCGTCGACGAGTGCATCTATGTTGGGGAGGGGGAAGCAATCTTTGGGGCATGCTTTGTTAAGGTCAGAGTAGTCCACGCACATTCTCCACTTGCCGTTGTGTTTTCTCACCAATACCACATTCGAGAGCCATGTCGTGTAGTCCACTTCCCGTATGAAGCCTGCTTCTAGGAGGCTGGCTGTCTGCTTGGCTACCTCCTCTGCTCTCTCTGCCGACATCTTTCTCCTCCGTTGGGCCACCGGGCGTGCTTCCGCCTTGACGGCTAGATGGTGTGAGATGATTTTTGGGTCTATGCCCGGCATGTCGGCTGGAGTCCAGGCGAACAAGTCCTTGTTGGCTCTTATCATTTCGATCAATGGCTCCTTCAACTCATGTGGGAGGTTCTTGTTAACGAATGTGAACTTTTCCACGTCGTCACCGATTCTGAACTTCTCCAGATCCCCTTCCGGTTCTGGCCTTGGCTTGTCATCTACCTTGGCATCGAGGTCGGCTAGGAACACACCGGATGCTTCCTTGGATTTCTTCCTAAGGGAGAGGCTGGCGTTGTCACAAGCGACCGCCGTCTCGAGGTCCCCCCTTATGGTCCCTATGGATCCGTCATCGGTAACGAACTTGATGACTAGCAGCTTTGTGTTGATTATGGCTTCGAAATCATTGATTGTTTTTCTTCCCAGGATGATGTTGTAGGCAGTGGAGTCTCGGAGGATTACGAACTCGGCCATTGCCGATCTTCGGCCTTGGGCTTGGCCCACCGAGATTGGCAGGGAAATTACTCCGTCCGGTTTGATGAAATGGTCGCCCAACCCGATAACCCCGTGCTGGTGAGTCGTCAGGTCGGCATCCTTCAGCCCTAGTGCGTCGAACACGTTGCGGAACATGATATTTGAATCAGCTCCTGTGTCGACAAGGATCCGTTTGACGAGACCGGTTCCCACTCTGGCCGTAATGACCATGGGGGGGTTTTCCGGGGCGTCGTTGAACCATTGGTCTTCTGGGCCGAAAGAGATGGAAAGAGGCTTCCTTGAGTTTCGCACCGACGGGGATGAGACCGCCAGAACTTTAGCGTCTTTCCTATGTGCCGACCGGGATCTCGGCGCAGCGTTTTTGGCCATTACCACGTTTATCACAGTGAGGCCGTGGTCTTTGTCATCGGGTTCTTGTCGCCGTTTGGCCGAACGGGTTTTGCCTTCTTCATCTTGATCGCGATAACGTCTCCTTGGTTCCCTGATGAGGTGGGAGAACGCGGCCAGCTTTCCCTCCCTTATCGCTTGTTCCAGTGCATCCTTCAGGTCAAAACAGTCCTGTGTTTGATGGCCATAACCCTTATGATAATCGCAGTAGAGGTTCTTATTTCCTCCCGTACGGTCCTTAAGTGGTCGGGGTTTCGGCAGGATTCCCTTCTCGGCTATTTGCTGATAAACCTCCACGATGGGGAGAGTGAGTGGGGTGTAGTTGGTAAACTTCCCAACCCGAGGGAACGGTCTTGGTGCCTTGTTTGATGCTTCCTCCCTGGCTTTCTCTTTTGCTCTTTCTCCGTCACCTGGTTGCCGAGCTTGGGTGTAACCGGACTGCCGTTTATTGGCAGCCACGACTCGGCTGACTTCCTCGTCGTTTATATATTCCTTGGCCACCGTCTGGATCTCATGCATCGTCCAAACCGGTTTCGTGGTAAGGTGTTTTCGGAAGTTCTCGTTGAGGAGGCCGTTTGTTAGGCAAAGACTGGCCACCGAGTCGGTTAAGTCGTCGATTTCCAAGCATTCGTCGTTGAACCGATCTAAGTACCTCCTGGTCGGCTCTCCTGGTCTCTGGGTTACCCCTAGAAGGTTGATAGGGTGCTTGGCCTTTGCTATCCGCGTTGTAAATTGGGCCAGGAATGCACGGCTGATGTCTGAGAAGCTATATATGGAACCTTGTGGGAGGCCGTTAAACCATCTGATCGCGGGCCCTGCCAAGGTTACCGGGAAGGCGCGGCATCTTACTTCGTCCCCCACTCCCTCCAGATTCATCCTGGCCTCAAAGGCCGTGAGGTGTTCTAGAGGGTCTTGGGTTCCGTCGTACCTCATGTTCGTTGGTTTGTCGAAGTGTTTCGGCAACCGGACCTCGAGGATAGATCGGTGGAACGGGGTGACGCCCATTATCACGGGTTGTCGTGTTCTCTCGGATCTTCCTTCCCCGTCTTCGCGACCTCTTGCTGCTCGGCGGGTTGGTCTGCCGCGGGTGTAGATGATCGTGTCATTTCTTCTTCTCATTATGGGTGACTCTTCCCGCGTGCTCTCCGCTTCCGTCCGGGATGCGGATGCACGCCGCGGGCGGCTTCGGTGAGAGTCTTCTTCTTCGCTCCCGGGAGATGGGGTATAGCTGGGATTGGTAGACCGTGCATCCCGCTCCCGGTCGGCTAGTTGTCGTTCTAGGTTCTGGACTCTGTGGCGTAGCTCCTGCATTATTATGGCGCTATCGCCGCCCGTTCCCCCAAATGGTCGCGTTCTCGTGTGTTGTTGGGGAGATCTCCGCCCCCCCCCCCCTTTGCGAGGCGACGGAGGCTGCCCCTCCGCTCCGGCGGCTCGAGCTCGGTCGCCGGGACCTAGTGCGACTTCCATTTAGGCAGGCGTCCCCACAGACGGCGCCAATGTTCGGTTGTCGGGTTTCGGACAGGTCGAGTGTGCAAGTGAAGGGGCGAGGACGCCTTGGTCTGGGCCGCACTGGTTGCGGGAAAGTTGAGCAGACGAGCACTCGTCCTGGAGAGAAGATGAGGGGGTGCCACCTGCAAAGACACTCCGACGCTCAAGTCAGCGATGTGCAGGCGGGCAGAATAACGAGGTGAAAGGATATGACGTACCTCGTGGGAAGAGCCAATCTTTCCTTTATATACATGTCAGTAGTGGGTCCCTCGTGGGGGCAGGCCCATATTCTCAAGGACGTTGTCCTGCAGCCGCGTGTGAGCCGTACAGGACGCGTGTCCGGGTCGGTTGGAGGGCGCACGACCAGGTCGGGTAGAGCTTGGGTCGGGTCGACCCGTGCGGAACTTGGGCCAGGCCGTAACAGCATATAATAGGATGTCAAGGGAGATCTTATGGAAGGTTTTAGAAAAGAAGAGAATAAGGATCGTATATATTCGTATAATTAAATACATGTATGATGGGACTACAACTAGTATGAATACTCAAGGTGGTGTGATATAGAAAATTCTTATTGGTATAGGATTACACCAAGGATCATCCTTAAATCCATACCTTCTCACATTAGTCTTGGAGGAACTTACAGAGCATATCCAAAGAGCCTGTACCATGATACATACTTTTTGCCAATGATATCGTCCTTATGGGAGAGTCAAGGGAATACCTAAATAAGAAGTTAGAGTTATGGAGAGAAGCTCTAGAAGTGTATGGTCTGCGCATAAGCCATAGTAAGACGGAATATATGAAATGTAAATTCGGCCTGCAAAGGAAAAACCCTAATATAGAGATGAAGATTGGAGACAACATCCTACGAAAAGTGAAGAATTTTAAGTATCTTGGGTGCATCGTACAGGATAATGAAGAGATTGAACAGGATGTAAATCATAGGATCCAAGCAGATTGGTTAAAATGGCGAAGTGCCTCTGATTTTATATGTGACAAAAAAGTGCTTTTAAAATTTAAAGGTAAATTCTATCGCACTACTATCAGACTGACTATACTTTATGGTACAGAGTGTTGGGTGGCTAAAGGGGAACACAAACATAAGTTAAGTGTGACAGAGATTAAGATGTTGAGATAGATGAGTGGTCATACGCAATTGGATAGAATAAGGAATGAAGATATAAGAGAGAGGGTTGAAGTAGCATCTATTGTGAAAAAGATGGTAGAATCGCGGCTCAGGTAGTTCGGACATGTGATAAGAAGACCGACAGAACACCCAGTAGGAGGGTGGATAGGATGGAAGATGAATAAGGGGTAAAAGGTAGAAGAAGACCTAAGAAGACCATCTATGAGATGGTCAAACCAGATCTACATGTAAATGGTCTCTTTGTAGACATAATACATGATAGAGCTCAATGACATTGTTTGATTCATATAGCCGACTCCACCTAATAGGACAAGGCTTTGTTGTTATTGTTGTTGTTTGATTAACTATTAAAAAAATAAACCAGTTCAATCAGTTTACTATTTTTTTTTACCCTTTTTTTTTCAATTTTTACTCGCAACTGTAATTTGCCATGAACTGAACTAATTTAATAGCCAGTTTCTGATAACTCCCTTAAATCAGGCACTGCGATTTGGTTTTTTAGAATCATGCATATTTGATTATCATGCATATATATAATTTTATATTTGGTATTCATGAAAATGTTTAATTATTCTATAATGACATATTTGATTATTTTGCTTGAAATATTTGATTATATTCTAATAGCTAATTACTTTATAAAAAAATATATGAAATAACATATATAAAATATACACAAATATATGGTAACTTATTTAATGACTAATTTTTCGTATTTATACAAATTTTTAGTAATCTTATTATCATAAATTAAAATCAAGATCAATATTTGGTGTTATCTTAGAAGCTACTAATTAAATCAAGATCAATCTTGTTGAATTTTAGTGAAATTATGGGAAGAAAAGAGGTATACAATAATCAAGAAGAAGTAATAATTTAAATTAACAGAATTATGTCCCTATTTTTTTAATATGATTTTACTGATAGGGTAACATGTTTCTTGTAGCAATGAGCTGGCTCCATAAGAAATGCAACTAAGAACCAATAGTAGTAGAATTTCATACTTGGCAACTACTATTATATTCTTTATGGTAAATATATAAATTAATTAATTAAACTAAGAAAGAAAAATAAATTAAATGAACAACTTTTGTATTTTAAGTTGGTTCATCCTATCACAAGAACTTCACATGGGAAACTTCAGATTATGGTAACCACCGGAGGATATGGCAAATTGGGTGAATGTGTCAATGCAAGTGGCAAAGCTTCGTAAAGAACACACACATGAATGAATCATAGTGTCTGCATGCATGTAATGTCCATAGCTCTTAAATGTTTGCATTCAATGCAGTTTTATTTAAACATTGTCATCATATGTAGTAGTGGCAGTTTTTTCTTATGTCACTAATACAAATCAAACTAGTGTGTAATTTTCAGAATTTTTTTACACTCCTATTTACCATAAGTTTGTTTATTATGTGAGAGCAAGATAATATTTTCAACGTGAAAATTGATTTTCTTCAACAAATTTACTCAATTTTTTTGTCAACAACTAAAAAATGGTCATTTATTTAAAACTAAAATGAAATATTATTATGATTTTTTCAGTACCATGAACAGGAGATTATTAAATTCTTGAGGGAACATTTTGTCGATAAACTATAATATGATTTATACATTAACACACAAATACTGTGTTATTATTGGCCCATTCTTAAACGCTATTTATCAAGTAAAGAGTGTTGCACTTCATGTTTATTAAACAAATCTTAATTTTTTCTTTTTTATATTTTATATCAATGATTAAAATTTATCACTTTAGATTTAGAATTTAAGATTAATTTTTTTGTTTCTCATTATTTAACAAGTTAGGTTTTAGAGAGAATTACACTCCTTAATTTCTTTAAAGCGCATTAATATTTACCGTATTATTGCGTGTATAATTCATTATTTAAGAGGTGGTCCTTGTAAAACAAGTTATTTTTTATGGCAAGTCCCTTCAAAAAGCTAAAATCACATTATCATCTTACTAAAAAACCTAACAGAGTATACAATTTTTAGAAAGCCTAAGGTTCATAATGTTATGATGAAGAGTTAAATTTTGGTAAAAAATGAATATTTTTTTTTTACTAAATTAATAAAATACATCATAACATGCAAAATCAAGAAAAACAATCAATATCAATATTTTATATTAAAAGCTGTCCTCAGCTTCTCTACCGGATGCAGCAATACAACACTTGTGCTATTTCAAAGGTAGCACCTTTATTAACAAACACCTCAAAAGCTTTCTGGGTTTTGCTTAAAAAGTTTATGTTGACATGATTCAGTTGTAAAGTTGGTTGAAACAACATACAGGATCAGAGAAAAATAACCAATAGGTCAATGTTTTCCTTTTTATTAAATAATGCTTGCTACATGCAACTTTTCAATTTAAAGTGCATGGTATGGTAAAAAAAAATATCTTATGGTAAATATCTTATGACATTTGAAGGATCAACAGAAAATCCCAGAGAAAAGTACCAAAGCACCCTTTTCAAAAAGGCAAAAACATTCAGAATCTGTGGATGTGAGTAAGGCTTAAAGCAGCAGTATTGGCAGAGTTTCCAGTTCTTTACATAGAATAATTACCAAAAATAAATTTTCTCATCTGTTACAAGAGAAATATTTAGTGTACTTATTTTACACGAGACCATATCGACTCATTTATTATTTAAAATAAAAGTCGATATGGTATCTCGTGTAAAATAAGTATAATAACCTTCTGCCTGCCCATATAGGCAGCTTGAACCCAGTTGTGTTCTACTGTTCTGGGTACACTGTCATTTATTTATACTAGTAAAATAATTGCATTTAGGACCCCCCATGAATTTTCTGCAAGGACAATTGAAACCTTGCAAACTGAAAATGAATGTAAATTTATTATAATAATTCAAACCATCAGTTCATAGCTGCTGACACAATTGTAGTTTAAATTCTGGAGTTGTCACTTTGAAAAATGCTTTCACTTAATCACTATTCAAGTCTCAAAATTGCATGAGCAATCAACTAAGGTCCCCATAATCATACTTGATGTATAATGCAAGAACTTAAGCAACTTAAAATACCACGTGGTTATGGACAAATCACTGAAACCGACACACCAAAGTAACCATTTGATTTATTCCACATATCCAATGTGATGACACTTAAAAAAATAAAGCAATCCACATTCACTACCATAGCAACATTATTGTTCAGCCTCAACTACCCTCTGTCACAGTAATAACTCCCTCACAATTGTAACTTCAGATATTTGGGTCCCTTTTCTCTTGTAGCTTTTTCCCACTTTGAATTGCCTTATCTTAATATTGATGTCATGTGCTTATTAGAAAGAACTGATAGCTAATTAAGTATTTGAATTTGCATGCTAAAATTGTCTTGAATAATGGTATCAAAAAATTTTAATTATAAGATTAAGATATTAAGGGGAAAAACTAGATTTGAGTGAATAAGATTACTAGTTGTGTGACCTAAACAGAAAATAATACATATTAATCTTTGGAAGGCCTTCTTTCTAAACCAGAAGTTCCAAGGTGAGAAAAATAGATATAAAAAGAAGAAAAAGAACATGTAGGATGCAAATTGGCAAATCAAATTGATATGTCAGGGAATTCAAATCCTGCATTGTGTATGCAGCAACTCCTTGTCCAGCTGCAGACCCTTAAATAGAGTTCTGATCTACAGTTGATTAGTTATTAACCTGTCGGGTTGGGGGATACTATGTAAAAAAAAAAAAAATATTGGTTTTGATTACACCAAGCTTCCACATTATACTACCCTTGCTAATTTACAAGTTTAGATCTCTAAATAGAGCTTATGGGTGTGTTTTACTATTCAAATATACTTAAACTATGAGTTCAGATGAACTCTTGAATTTAATAACCTTGATACTATTAACTTTGACATATCTATATATAAATGCAGGGTGCAATGCATATAGATCTTATGTTGATCAAGCAAGCAATTTCTGAGAAGATCATTTATGGCCATTGACAAATCGTTTCTGGTACATGCCTCCATCAATCCCCATAAATGTAGGGTTGGGAGATTAAGATGCCAAGTCTCTGAAATCATGTTTAAGAGGGCACCCTAATTTAATTGAGGAAGAAAGAGTATGCAACACCAAGCATTTTATTGTTTTTCATATCAAAAATAAAAAACTGATTTGAAGAGAAGTTTTCATCTCATTGTCTGAAAATACAACAAAAGATGGAATGGTATAACCATTTTAAGTTGATTCAACCAATAGATAAGATTATTGAATAAAATGGAATGGAATGAGTTTCATCAAATACCAATCCATTTCATCTTATTTTAAAGCCCAAGCAAAATTTAAAATAAATTATACTATCATTTCATGTGGTTAGGCAAAATTACATATGGCACTCCCAATTATAAATAGTACACTAACCTCCTTGATATTTAGGCTATAAGGTAATTGACACCCTTATATTTTATGAAAGAATATATTATTAAAAATATCCTCAAAAATTTAGTTGTTAACAAAAATACCCCTCAAAAATGAAAACAACAAAGATATCCTAAAAAATTTTAAAAACGTGACAAAGTGTCTCGACGCAAAGTAAAAACAGATACATACTTACTTTATGTCAGGGCACTTTTGTCACGGCTTTAAAACTCGTGAGGATATTTTTGTCTTTTAAATCTTTGGAGGGTATTTCTTTCAGCAACTAAATCTTTAAAGAACATTTTTTGTGGGGTTACTCTTGAGAAATGTTGCACTTCCTTTATAAACATGACACTGAGTATGTAGTGTGTAATATCACATAACATCAGATCATGAGCGTAATTTATTCAATTATATTCCATGTTTTTCAATCAATTCAAAAATAGATTAACTTTCTTTCTTTCCTTTTTCCTTTTTGGACTTTAACTCAACTTTCATAATAATAAAATTGAGTAATCAAAGTAAATGGAGGATACCTGCAATTAGTTTCATGATTTATCCCATTGGAGCATCAAAGTTATCTAGAAAAAGCAAATGAACAATTTTCGCACACAATCCAAATGCAGTGTTAGAGATCAACAGGAAAGAAATAGGACTTAGAGAGAGAGAGAGTATAGGTTTATGTTAAACTTAATTAATCATCTGTTTCTAAGTAAATGTTGGAAATTTTGGAAATATATGCATTATGGCATGAAGTAGTAAATAGTGTAGTAAATGCACCCTGCAAAAGATCAACTAACCCGCAAACCAATCTCACCTGCTAATATTTACTTCCTTCTCTGAACTTGTTTATATGTGCTGTCCACTCCCCTCTCCATCTCCAAAGCATTTCAAAATCTCTAAGCTAGAGTGTTCCATCTTGGCAGTCACCAGTCAGTGATAATGGAGAGGAAAAGAAGTTATCATGGTTTACTTACCATGTTAACATTGCTGGCTTTGCTTTCTCAGCACCTTGTCATTCCTGTAATATCCACCACTGTTGAAGGCCACAATAAGGCTCCCAAAAAGGGTGTATCCACCTCTCTATGTAATTTCTCTAACTTAAAATATCTATTATACATCATTATTCACGCAAAGTAGTACATATTATTTATAGGATCATAGTTTAACATGAAGCAATTTTATATCTTACTCTCACCTAATAGCATGCATACTATGTTTTTCATTTTTTTTTTCATGAAGGCTCATGTTTTCTATTTCTTTTGAAGGCTCACACCATGGTCACCATTCTCATCATCATGGCTCTGGATGTGGAAGCTCAACACCCTCTCATGGAGGTAGTGGAAGCTCTGGGGGTGGTGGAAGCTACAACCCAACCCCATCACCACCTTCAGGTGGTGGAAGCTACAATCCAAGCCCCTCATCACCCTCAGGTGGTGGAAGCTGCAGCCCAAGCCCTTCACCACCCTCTGGTAGTGGAAGCGGAAGTGGAAGTTATAATCCAACCCCATCACCACCCTCAGGTGGCAATTGTGGATCACCACCAGAGGGATCATCTCCAACAACACCATCAAACCCTCCCTCAGGAGGTGGTGGCTACTATGGATCACCACCTGATGAACCTTCTCCATCAACACCCTCAACTCCAGATACACCATCAAGCCCTCCCTCAGGTGGTGGTGGAAGCTACAATCCAACCCCGTCACCGCCCTCAGGTGGTGGTGGAAGCTACAATCCAACCCCATCACCACCCTCAGGTAGTGGTAGTGGAAGTTATAATCCAACGCCATCGCCACCCTCAGGTGGCAATTGTGGATCACCACCTGAAGGATCATCTCCAACAACACCCGCTACTCCAGAAACACCCTTATCTCCAGATGCACCATCAAACCCTCCCTCAGGAGGTGGTGGCTACTATGGATCACCACCTGATGAACCTTCTCCAACAACACCCACTACTCCAGAAACACCTTTATCTCCAGATGCACCATCAAGCCCTCCCTCAGGTGGTGGTGGCTACTATGGATCACCACCACAAGAACCTTCTACTCCAACGCCCTTAACTCCAGATGCACCATCAAACCCTCCCTCCGGAGGTGGTGGATACTATGGATCACCACCACAGGAACCTTCTACTCCAACACCTTTAACTCCAGATGCACCATCAAACCCACCCTCAGGTGGTGGTTACTATAACTCCCCACCAACTTATGGAGGCTCTCCACCAACTTATGGAGGAAATAGCCCTCCAACACCAATTGATCCAGGAACCAATCCAACCCCACCCTACATTCCTTCCCCATCTCCCTTCACGGGTACATGCAAGTAAGTTCCTTTCACTACACTAGTACACTACACCAACTTTCATGCTATTATATATTGCAACACTGTTATGCAACCTGTTAAGTCCTTTTTTTTCTCTAAACTGCAGCTACTGGAGAACTCACCCAGGAATCATCTGGGGATTGCTTGGCTGGTGGGGCTCCTTAGGGAATGCATTCGGTGTCACCAGCATGCCGGGGCTTGGTACAGGTCTGAGCTTGCCACAGGCACTTTCCAACACAAGAACTGATGGGTTTGGAGCACTCTACAGAGAAGGGACAGCTTCTTTCCTCAACTCCTTGGTGAACAACAAGTTCCCTTACACAACAGCACAAGTCAGAGACAGATTTGCAGCATCACTTGTCTCAAACAAGGCAGCAGAAGCACAAGCCAACCTATTCAGGATGGCCAATGAGGGGAAAATGAAGCCTCGGACATGATATAATTAACTTGGTTTGTGTGTTAGTAGTTTATGGAGTTAAGAGCATTATTATATCTAAAGTTTCTGTTAAGAGTGTGTTATTTAGGTACTTATCAATTATCATGTGTGAATTTACCTTAAGATGGATGATATCAAGGTACTTTAGAATTTAATGTTAGCTATTATGGTTTTATTATATTTGAATAAAAGTTAATATATAGTTATTTTGATAATTTCAAGATCCATTCAGAAGATTCAAGTATGAAGTCCTATATATGAAGTACTTATAATAACAGAACTATCACTTCAAATACCAGAATTCTATAATATCGTTCACCAAAAAAAACTAAGGATTATTCTATTACACAATAGAAGGTGCCAAAAAGAAAAAAAAATAGACGAGTGAAAAATAATGGGGATCTGCAAGTATTAATTATTAGTATTTGGTAGTTGAAACATGGAAGTTTTCTCATTGAATGAGAAGATTCAACATAAATGGACATATAACCTTTCAAAATGAATTAATTATCTAAATAGGGTAATAATGAACCAGCCATACTCAAGACATGACACTTGTTCATACTATATCAATAGCATTCAAGTGATTAGCATGATTGAGTGTGCCCCAAGAAAATATGTGCAAGGTCCATCCTACATGATTGTATCCTAATGAAATCCAAGAAAATGGTTTTGTTGTCAACATATACACAAAAAGCAATTAAAACAAATGGACCAAGATGCTAGATGGGGTGCCCTTATATGAAATGGAAAGTTCTGAGTCATGTAGTGTGGCACTAGAGACATTGAACAGCTACATTGCCCATTTATGTACCCTGAACAGGAAATGTACAAGGCTGTCGTTTGGTTCAGAGCAAATTTATAAGGGTAGCTAAGCCCTATAAATAAAAGGCAGTCTTCAATAGAAAAGTCGAAAGTATCATTTAAAAAGAAAAACAAGGACACCAACAATTGTCTTCAAGTTACCAATTTTCCAAATATGAGTAAGATATTAACTAAGGAAGGGTCCATTACCACTGCAGGTTCACATCACAATAAAGCAATAATTATTTAGGAGAACCACAAAAAAATTAAGAAGGAATCCAAGAACACAAGAGATCCCCCTTTTTTTTAGACGCTTCTGATGTCAAACAAGTAATGCAAATACAAATCATCAAAATCTCAGTGTGTTAAAACACTTGGATAATAAATGAATTGATCTGCTTGCTTAAAATTAATGTCTAATAGCCAGATATAGAAAGGTTTAATTGATTATTTATTACAAATTTCTTATGCTGAATAATTAACGGGTGACTTGGAGCTTGAAAATTTCAAGCATGTAGGCAAATATGAAGCTGAGTTAATACTATAGATAACATAAGAGCACTTCTGTAAATATATTTTTTTTCCTTTTTTTTTTGAATCAATAAAGAAAGTCATACATCCTCTACTAAGGGTAGCTTTGTATTACTATCTCCTCCTACATTAAAGCTAGCTTCTTATTTCAAATCAACAAGACAAAATTTTCTTCCTAAAATTCATTTTGTCATATATTAAGCTACAAGAAGTGGGTTAAGTGCATTGGCTACACCAATCTAATGACTGATTTTTCCGAATTTCAAAGGCATACCTTTCAAACTGATAACTTCAGACAGTGACATCCAATTAGAAAATTTCAGCCCTTTGGATTGGATACAGTTTTCATTTTATAGCATTAGCACTTTAAACACAAGAGCGCGTCGCAATTCAGGTCTGTTCAGCTCATATGAGATTCAAACCACTTGAAGATTTTATCCGAATGCACACTAGTCATCTCATGATAGGCAAATGCAAGGTTTAGCTCCTCCTGGATATGGGGTACCAGATGCTTATCCACCAAGAAATTTTTCTTCTCCTGAAGTACCTTTCTCCATTTTGTTACACGTCCGTCTTTCTTCATATATCCATTGCGATCAATAAATCCCTCTTTGCGAAAGAATTCGAATAACCTTCGGGAAAGGCTCTGATCAAGACCCGGAACTCTATCTGCTAAAAAGTTTGGTGATAATGGGAGCTCCATGCATTCAACAACATCAGCAGCAATCCCTTTCTCTTTCAAAATCTCCACATATTCATCTATTTTCTGCTGCCTATACAGATCCTTTGGCATGTGAACGAATAGGGTAGGCGGGTAGTTTTCTTCAACATCAAATTTCTCAAACATTCCCTCAGCAATCATGAGGACAATACTATTAAACTTCATAATGGTTGGAAGCAATGATACAAAATATCCCCCAGACGAAGCACCAAGAGCAACCAGGGGAAGTTTCTCAAGCTTCTCTTTACCAACAAACCATTTGATAATGTCTTTGACTACAAACTTTTCCACACCGTTATAAGCCCAACATCTTCCAGCACTCGAAATGGTGATCACGGCAAAACCCCGAGCAAGGGCGTTAAGAACAAGCAGCCGTTCTTCGGGCAAACCAACACAATCAGGGCACTGAGGGGATCGGTCCCAAAAGTTAACAGCACGGCCATCGCATCCATGTGCCAGAAAGAGAACACCTTTAGGTGCTTCAGGCACTTGCCAAATCACATCCGTTCCATTCCTAGTCTCTCTTGTTGGCTTCAATTTCACCACCGAGTCAAAGTTATTCCACTTTTGTTGAGGTATTTCAGAAGCTAAACTTGTTTTCTGGTCATCATTAATTTCATGAGCTAAATTAGGTTTTCCATCATCGTTCTGAAGCACTACAAAAACAATCACTAACACTAGCATCAGCATCAATCCAAGAGAAATGACAAGCAAAGGGACCCTGCAATTCTGAGAACCATTCCATGACTTGGATTTGTAACCACGCTTCATCATGATGCCACAAGGTGATGAAGTCTTCACACTGAATTTACAAAAAAACAAAGCAACAGAAAACATATACCCAAAAATGAGCTTACTTTGCTTAATTTTTTCACAAATCTTCTTCAGCTATAGACAGTGTCATACATTAATTCATGTAAAAACCTACTATTTTAACAGCATACATAAAAAAAATTAAAACAAAGGATTTTTCACCAAAAAATTTGTTGCAGAATATATGTAAATCCATAATAAAGGGGTACTAACACTAACACATAGTGAATTTCTTGCATCATTCAGATCAGAAAGAAAGAGAGAGTAGTAACATAATTACATGGAATCATGTGGCGGAACTGAATATTTGATTGGTGTTGTTGAATGTTGAGTTGTGAGTTGAGTTGGGAGCGTTGAATCTGATGTGAAAGAAACTGCATTCAGGTGTTTCATGATGTTACTGTTACAGACTCAACAGTTTTTTTTGGGTCAGAGTTACAGACTTGCAGTTACAAACACTTGTTTTTCATGATCATGGGCTTGGGTCCATTCTGGATCAAAACAATTGGGCTTTCACTCACATTTATGGGCCACTTAGAATCGATGTCCTTAGTTTCCAAAATATATAATGATGTCCTTGTAGGAGGCCCATTTAATAAATTAAAAGGGCGTTTTAGTCCCACTTCAATATAAAAAAAATTTTAAAAATCCTTTTTTTTTCTTTCTTACATCTCAAACTAAATGGAGATTTTTTGGTGACTAAACTAAATGGAGATTGTTTAGACTTTAGATAAAATAAGTTTTTATAGGTAATTCTATTATATGCTAATATATGGTGTAACTTTTTGTAGTAGTAATTATAAGAATAAAAAAAATTATGTTATTGTATTTTTAGGTGTACAAAGAATTATGTTATTTACGTCAATAATAATATATATGAGGATGATATAATAAAAAAAATCAATATTAAAAAGAATAAAACTCTATATCCAAGTAAAATTATATAAAATCAAATTTAAAATAGTTTTTTACATAATGAACCGAACACGTCATTACAGTGAAACAATTATATAGTACTAAATGAACGGAACATTATCCATTATATAAAATTAAATTCAAAACAGCTTTTTACACAATGAACCGAACATGTTATTAAGGTAAAACAATTGTATAGTACTAAATGAACAGAATATTGTCCATTATATAAAATCAAATTCAAAACAGTTTTTTGCATAATGAACCGAACACATCATTAAGGTGAAATAATTGTATAGTACTAAATAAACGGAATATTATCCATTATATAAAATCAAATTCGAAACAGCTTCCTGCATACCGAACACGTCATTAAGGTGAATAATTGTATAGTACCAAATGAACGGAACATTATATAAAATCAAATTCAAAACACTTATGTCTACAATTTAAAGATTAATAATTCAATCCAATTTAGCAATTGTATTCCATTCAATTCGATTTAAAAAATAATCTATTAGCAAAATATTTGTGTTGTTGGTGATGACAATAACGAAAGAAAGAAAGAAGAAGAAGAAGAGGAAGAGGAGAAGTAGAAGAAGAATCTGCGTACGCGAAAAAGAAGGAGGAGAAAGAAAAAGAAGAGGAGAAGGTATGCGTGAATTTGAAAGAAGAAGAAAATGATGTCTGCGTGTATTTGAAAGAAGAAGAAGAAGTACAAAAGAGAAGAAGAAGAAAAAGGGCGTGTAACGACGCTCTTTTAATGAGTGATTTTTTATTTTTTGTTGGTATTAGATTTATTTGAATAAATTTGGATGAAAAATATTTTGAATGTGTAGCAATACCCCATTCACAAGAATAATCAATCATTAGTATTAAGGAGTGGACAAGCATCTTATAAGGACATAAGAAATAATTAAATCTAAATTAAAAAAAAAGAATATCATCAAATCTTTCATGTACTTGTACTAGAGCAATAATCATAAAAATGAACAAAGGTCTATCTATGATAACAGAGTTGAGAATGAGAGAAATAAACAATAAGTAAATAACAATGATGCAACTAACTTAAAAGTTTGATTAACATTATTACCACATTTCAAATATTTAATTATCAGCTATCATATAGTAATAGTAATTTGTGATGGAATTTGGATCCTCTAAAGTTTAAATTTCATTTTAAAGAATAAAGTGTGATCTCTCATCATTGATTTCATAAGTGGGACCAAAAATAAATATAAAAGAGAAACTATTCAAAGGTAGAAGATCATATTTTACTCTCTAAAGTGAAATTTACAACTTTAGAGAATCCAAATCCTTTGTGATGAATACTTGATAATGATTAATTAGCCACGGGAAACACGAGACATCAAAGGAATGACGTCATTGAAACTATTTTATATTTTTATATTAATTACACATTAATATCTGATAGTTAACTATAAGCAACACAATAATTAGTTTCATGAAAAGCATGCCCTTTTCCATTATTATTATTATTATTATCTAGAGCAAAATATATATTATTGGTCTGCATCAAAGATGGAAAATTTTTTTGGCCAAAATCTCATAATTTAATAATGATAAATAATAAATGAATGTCTCGTGTTCCATGAGACTATGAGAGGTATGCACACAATAATAATGAAAAATATAAATAGGGAACATTGTAACTGCATTTCCACCAACTCACTTCCTCATAGATTTTCAATTTTCTATCTTTAATTTCCCTTCTCACCCTCAAAGCCATTTCTCCATCTTCAATCTTCAGAACCTTATGTAAGTTAATCTGAATTTATTCTTGTGAAAATTATTTACATCAATTGTATTTCAACTCTTATTTAAATAATCACATACATTTAAATACATTTATAATGATTCAGAATTCTAATTTTAAATAAGTAAAAATTAAAAACTAAAAGAATGAATTAAGACTATGAATCATTTTTCTAAGTACATATATTCATTTATTTATGTAACTTTATGCAACTTTTTCCGTGAATATATAATGTGAATTCAATAAAAGCATAAGATTAGCATCTTCTTTTATTTATTTGATTTGACTAGAAATTCATTTTGTTACATGATGCAAAATTTGTGCAGAGAAATAATAATGGCAACAAGATACAATCCAAAGAACATTCTGATAACTGGAGCAGCTGGTTTCATTGCATCACATGTATGCAACAGGCTAATAAGAAACTACCCTGATTACAAGGTTGTTGTTCTTGACAAGCTTGATTACTGTTCAAATCTGAAGAACCTGCTTCCATCAAGATGTTCTTCAAGTTTCAAGTTCATCAAGGGAGATATATGCAGTGCTGACATTGTTAACTACATTCTTCTCACTGAGTCCATTGATACCATAATGCACTTTGCAGCACAGACTCATGTTGATAACTCCTTTGGCAACAGCTTTCAGTTCACTCAGAACAACATCTATGGAACTCATGTTCTCTTGGAAGCTTGCAAAGTTAGTGGTGGACAAGTTAAGAGGTTCATCCATGTCAGCACAGATGAAGTTTATGGTGAGAACTAACACTACCATGCACAAATTTTTACTCACATATGCATCAAATACTGCTATTGTTAATGTTGCAAGTTAAGTGCGAAGAGTACATGAAATTAGTAGCACATCAAAAAAAATTAAAGAAGAGTACATGAGAGACACATAAATTTTATAGCACTAAGACACATACAATATAGAAAAGCTTTTGTATTTGTGTTTTTTATGAAACAAATTTGTCTCTCTGTATTTCAGTTTTGAGAGTTATCATATATAATAGAGGAAGTATAGGGAAGCCAATACATGTTTCGTATCATGTATATAATAGAAGTTAATTCCAAATTAAAATTAGAGGAAGTATAGGGAGCTAATGGAGTATCTGTACATATATAACGGGGGTTTAGAGATGTTCGATTTAGTAGGATATCACCCGGATGGTTATTTTGGATAGTATGAGTGTATTGTGTTTGAGAAATTAGTAATATTTTATTCTAGATGTTCATTTTTTAACTCATATTGGGCTAAATAAATAGTTCATTGTACACATGGTACAAATACTCCATTGGCTCCCTAGCGAGATTCAATTAATTAAAGTATCGGATGTTTATTTAAAACTGTTCATATATACTTATTTTAGAATAGTAAAGGTGTATTTGTGTGAATAGTTTCAAGTATTTTAAATTGGATGTTCGATTAAATAGAATATCAGATGTTTATCCCTGGTCGGATGGTTATTCTGGATAGTATGAATGTATTGTGTTTGATAAATTAGTAGTATTTTATCTTGAATGTTCGAACCTGTACGATAGGATGGTTACTTCTTCTTATTGGACCAAAAAATCAGTCCATTGTACACATTGTATACTTATTCCATTGACTTGACAGTGGGATTAGTGTAATAATGTTACACTAAATTGTATCCAATACATGTCTAATTGTATTTAATACTTGTATTGGTATTTGTGCAACTTAGGTGAGACAGATGAGGATGCAGTTGTAGGAAACCATGAGGCATGTCAACTTCTACCTACAAATCCATATTCAGCAACAAAAGCTGGTGCTGAAATGCTGGTAATGGCTTATGGTAGATCCTATGGTTTACCTGTTATAACAACAAGAGGGAACAATGTCTATGGCCCTAACCAGTTCCCAGAGAAGCTGATTCCAAAGTTCTTGCTCTTAGCCATGAATGGAAAGCCACTACCAATTCATGGAGATGGATCAAATGTGAGAAGCTATCTGTATTGTGAAGATGTTGCTGAGGCCTTTGAGGTCATTCTCCATAGAGGTGAAGTAGGACATGTTTACAACATTGGTACAAAGAAGGAGAGAAGAGTGATTGATGTTGCAAGGAACATATGCAACTTGTTCTCTTTGGATCCTGATACACAAATCAAGTTTGTTGAGAATAGGCCTTTCAATGATCAAAGGTACTATTTGGATGATCAGAAGTTGAAGAGTTTGGGATGGTTTGAGAGAACAACTTGGGAAGAAGGACTAAGAAAAACAATGGATTGGTATCTTAAGAATCCTGATTGGTGGGGTGATGTTTCTGGTGCTTTGATTCCTCATCCAAGAATGTTAACTATGCCTGGAGTTGACAAGAACAATGGCCAAGATAATGCTTCTAATGTTGTTATTATGAACAATTCTAATCAGAGCAAAATGGTGGTTCCAAATGCAAGGAACAATATGAAGTTCTTGATATATGGTGGTGGAGGATGGATTGGAGGACTTCTTGGGAAAGTTTGTGAGAATCAAGGGATACCCTTTGAGTTTGGAAAGGGGAATTTAGAAGATAGGTCACAAATCTTGGTTGATATTGAAACTATTAAGCCAACTCATGTTTTTAATGTTAATGGTGCCATCACTAGTGCATTGAATTTGAAGTGGTTTGAGGCAAACAAAACAGAAACTATTGGTGCTGATGTTGTTGGTGTGCTAACCTTAGCAGATGTCTGCAATGATTATGATCTTCCCATGATGAATTATGTCTTTGGTGGTAACTTTGAAGATAAACCAAATTCTAATGATTCTTTCTACTCTAAAACCCAAGCCAAGGTGAGTTCCAAAAACTATGCATTCTGCTTAATTTTTAGTTTATCAAAATTAAACTCTTAGTTAATTTGTAACCTTTAATTCTAATATACTTAGGTTGAAGAGCTTTTAAAGGATTATGAAAATGTATGCATTCTCAAAATTCAATTTCCAGTATCCTCTGATCTTAGCAATCCACAAAACTTCATCACTAAGATGACAAGATCTGATAAAGTGGCTAATGTTGCTGCTAGCATCACTGTTTTGGATGAACTTCTTCCAATTTCAATTGAGATGGCACAAAAGAATTTGAAGGGTGTTTGGGACTTAACAAATCCTGATACTGTGACATGCAATGAGGTTCTTGAGATGTACAAGGATTATATTGATCCTTGTTTGAAGTGGAATAATTTCACACCTAAAGAAGAGGCTCAATTTTCTACTCAATACAACAATGGAGTTGATGCATCAAAATTGAAGAAGGAATTTCCTCAGCTCCTATCTATTAAAGATTCTTTGATTAAATATGTCTTTGAGCCAAAGACAAAAAGCTTAGTGCATTGATCAATGCCAAAATTATGAATATGCACAGATACATTTATACACACATGAATAATAATAATGTGACTATTTATGCCTTTTTTTTTTTTTTCTCCATTTAGTTTTCATTCTTGGACTCTTATTTTTGTTAAGGTATTATTATGTCTTGTAAGTTACTAAATAACATCTGAATTTTTTCAGACAAGGCAATAAAAGTGAGCTAGATGTTACATTTGAGGTTTAATTTTTTCTCTGTTTTTTTTTTTACTCAATTCATTATGCATTGTATACATTTAAATTATTACAAAGGAAATCAAATTGTCTATCACTTAATCAATTAGATGATACTAGAAATATTAATTCCTATATACTTCTATTATATTATCTAGTTGACTAATTATTAAAAAAACAAAGGATAAAGTATTAAGTTGGTCTTTACATTTGGACATAATTCTGTTTTGATTTTTAAAATTTAAAGTGTCCTATTTGAATACAAAAAAGTTTTATTTAACTTCAATGTAGTCCTACCGTGAGGTCAAAGATAAATAATTAACGAATTGTCCTATGTGATAGCAGTGAAAGAACAAGGTTAATAATCTAAAGAACAAGGTTGATAATCTAAAGAACAAGTAGAAGCTCCAGAGGTACAAAATCAACAATGAATGCATTAATACATTTATTTATCATTTTCCTTAGTTTTATAAAAAAATATTTTGTTTAAATTATAAGGATAATGATAAATAAATGTATTAATACATCCACGATTGATTTTGTACATCTGGAGCTTGTACTTGTTCTCCAAATTATCGATTTTGTTCTTATACTGCTGTCGTGTAAGATATTCCGTTAATTATTTAACTTTGACCTCTGGGACTATCTTAAAACTAAATGAAACTTTTTGGATTCAAATAAGATACTTTAAACCAATGTTCTGAAAATCGACCCGGACCGGCCGGTTGAACCGGTCCAACCGAGAACCGGCGATATAAACGGTCCGATCCGCCTCTAATAACCGTCCATTTGAAAACCGTTTCAAAACTGCCGAACCGGTCGAAAACCGGCCGGTTGGACCAAACCGGTAACCGGCCGGTTCTCTGTAAACGGCACCATTTTGATTATTTGCAAAAAAAGAAAGAAAAAACGTTACCTCTACAGCTTTACTCACTCCCTCCTTCCCCCACCACACCCCTCCAATTTGTGAATTCCTCTGAACTTTGAAGCACAGTTAAATCACCAAACCAAAACCCTAGGTCCTCCCTGCAACTGTTCTGCCGCAGTGCTGCCGCCGTCCGTGCTGTCGGCGCCGTCTGTGGCTAGGCCCTCTCTTGTAGCTCGGCCTCTTCCTTCCCCCTGTCCTCCATCCGTCCTCCATGGCTTCTCTGTTTTGTTGGCTTGGAACAGCTCGCCACTCACCGTCGTCTCCCCGGTCGCCGTCCGTGACTTCGTTGATGGTTAGTGTCTCCATCTTCTCTCCCCAAAGCCTTTGTTTGCTGTTTTTAATGTGAAACTGTGAAATTGCTAATTTTTGCTAATTTTGTGCTGCTGCTCTTTCTTTAATTCCTGAAATATTTATTGAAATTTTTGTTGCTGCTGTTAAAAATGAAAATCAAATCATTATTGAAATTTTTGTTTAGTGATTAGGGATTACTTGTTGCTGTTTTGTAATGTTTTTTGCTGAATGCTAAAAATGAAAATCAAAGGGTAGTATAAATCAGGACACAATGAAACCGACACAACATGGATTCATCCCTTTTGTCCTCATCAGAATGCATAACATGTTGCCTGTGCATAGTGTTTATAGTCCTCTAACCTGAGTGCCTAGCTTTGGCACTAGTTCCCTAAATAGAGTATTTGGTCATCAATTTGTATGTGTGGAATTCGAGCCACCTTGTACCACTCCTTCCCACTATTTGGTTTAAGTCTTGGAGTCAGCAGTAACCAAGTTGGGTTGGTCTAGTGGTTAGCTCACTAGTCCGCTTAAGCAAGTGTCGGGGGTTCGAATCCCGCCTTGTGCATGCAGCAACTCATTGGCCAGCGGCAAACCCTTAAATGGAGCTCAGTACCGCGACGGATTAGTCCTTGACCTGCCGGGTTGGGGGATACCGTGGGAAACCAAAAAAAAAAAAAGTCTTGGAGTCAGCAAAGGGCATTCTTGGACATAAAGTTGATTACGGGTGGAAGGAAGTTCTTCATCAGGCAAGAAATAAAGGATGTCACAACAATGAATTTCAATGTGCAACTCTATTCACATGTTGTGTATGCTTGTGATTGTTTGGTGTTTACATTTTCTTTCCAAATCACTTGCTGTGGTTGTTCTTTGATGTAAGGCTTTGTATTTGTGTGTGTGTGAGAATATGTGATAATGTTGAATGCTGTTGCATCTAATAGGACTATAGGATTTCTTGGAATATCCTCAACTTTTGGTCCTTTATAATTTATTTATTATTTTATTTTAAAACGGTTTTTTCGATTAGACCATCGGTTAAACCGGTTGAACCACTAAACCAATGAACCAATAACTAAA